>NC_041383.1:367703085-367759816 GCF_002162155.2 Triticum dicoccoides
CCCCTCCACCAAGGGCCACGAAATTCCCCCCTCTTCCTCCATATATACAGCCCTTAGGGCATCGTTTAGACTTTGGGTTTTGTTTAGATTAAAAGTTCGCCATAGCTGCAACTTCGCGTACTTCGTTTGTGTTCAACGACCAGACAAAGGCGTCACAGAACCCCACCTTGATCAATAAAGCTTTCATCTTATATTCGCAATATCCAGATTGCAATCTCAGTTTCTTGCTTGTTCTTCGTTTGCTCGCAGGAAACAGACCCTCGTGGTCAGGTTGATCGTGCTCCGGCGTGGTCAATAACCTCTCGGAGTTGGTTTAGCGATTGCTAAGGCGCGACGTCCTCGCACGTTCGTAGTCGGATCGTCAAAGTCGACTTCCACCAAAGCGATATCCATCATCTCATCGAAAGACGGGACACCTTTGCCTCTATCACCTCATGTGCAACCTTAGAGCGTGTGGCGGATCAAGCTCCATTTCCTGTGCAAATGGAGTAGGAAGATGGAGGTGGCCGCACATAGGCTTGTACAACCTGATGACGAACTCCCGATGCTGATCTCCAACATGGTCCTCCATCGAGGGGGGAGCCACAGGCGGGGGCGCGGCTAGAGCGCCGCCCCGTCCTCCTCTCCCTCGAGCACAACGGCGGCCACGGCCTCGCCCCCTCCCTCTGCCCCTCACAGCAGGCTCTGGCGCCACGGGGTCCGGAGGAGGGGGGACGCGCTGTCGAGCAGAATCCCTCATCACCGTCGCTGGAATACCACCACGCCCTCGTCCTCTCACCATGGCAAGCAAAGGAAGACTACGGGGAAAGAAGAAGAAGCAGGTGCGTATAAAGATGCACCGTTTCTACCCACTTTTATAGAAGGGCGAGGCCGGGGGCTGGACTCTCGTTCAGAGGACGGCCGCCCCGCTCACCCAATACAGCTTCCCCACCCATCCAGAGGCGCAGGGAATCAGGACCAACCCGCTGCCCCCAACCAGCGACGCCTGATTTCCATCCATGGCACTCACACCCTTGCTCTCTGCATCCACCACCTAACCTTCCTAATGCATGGAGTACACGTGGCGGATGCGCCCAAAGCATGGAGGCAAGTGGGGTGGCAGTTTTCACCCCGTGATCGTGGGATGCAAGCGCCATGCGGGACATGATCTGAGTTTTTCCGTAACCTTGCGCACGACGTGCGGAAAAGCCGTAAACTGGCCCGGACTCAAGAATAATGAAGAGGCTGAGAAGGCACCAAGGGGCCAGCCCCTTCAGCAGCCCTGCCTGTGCACTTATTAGGGCCTACCCTGATGATGCCCGGCAGCGCGATCAGGGAAGGCCCGAGGGCTTCTGTCGGTGCAACAGACCCTGGGTATGTTGCCCTGACTGTGCACATGCACGAGAACAAGATTGTGGCATCAGGCCATGCCAGAGTACAAGAGATCAAGATCTTCAAAGGATCAACATGGAGAACAAGAGGACCAAGATCAAACCAGATAAGCCAGATACCACCAGGAGGAAAGCCCCCCTGTCGGGAAAATGGGCTTGGCAAGGGCAGAGCCACCCCCGGAAAAGCAACCAAGGCATCCCTGCAGGGCCTGCCGGGACTCATGGAGGGAGGAATGTAACACCCACGATGCAGCTATATCTCCCACGTGTCGAAGCACGACTTAGAGGCATAACCGCATGGTGGTTTTGTCGCAAGAAGGGTCATCTTCACACAATCCCATGTAATGAACAAGAATGGGATAAAGAGTTGGCTTACAATCGCCACTTCACACAATGAACATAAATACGTCATACATCAATCAGAGTACACACATAGTCCGACTACGGATGAAGCCAAAAGAAAAGAAGATAACACAACTGCTAGATCCCCGATCGTCCCAACTGGACTCCACTACTAATCAACAGGGACGAAACATAGCAAGGACCAAAATCTTCGTTGAGCTCCCATCTGAGCTCGGTTGCATCACCTGCACTGGTATCATCGGAACCTGCAACTGTTGTGATAGTATCTGGTGAGTCACGAGGACTCAGCAATCTCAAAACCCGTGAGATCAAGACTATTTAAGCTTATGGGTAGGAAGTGGTAATGAGGTGGAGTTGCGGCAAGCACTAAGCAAATATGGTGGCTAACATACGCAAATAAGAGCGAGAAGAGAGCAAACGGAATGGTTGTGAACTAGCAATGATCAAGAAGTGATCCTGATTCCTACTTACGTCAAACATAACCCAAAACCGTGTTCACTTCCCGGACTCCGCCGAGAAGAGACCATCATGGCTACACACACGGTTGATGCGTTTTAATTCGGATCTGGTGTCAAATTATCTACAACCGGACATTAACAAATTCCCATCTGCCACATAACCGCGGGCACGGCTTTCGAAAGTTTATACCCTGCAGGGGTGTCCCAACTTAGCCCATCATAAGCTCTCACGGTCAACGAAGGATATTCCTTCTCCCAGGAAGACCCGATCAGACTTGGAATCCCGGTTACAAGACATTTCGACAATGGTAAAACAAGACCAGCAAGACCACCCGCTGTGCCGACAAATCCCCATAGGAGCTGCACATATCTCGTTCTCAGGCACACCGGATAAGCTAAGCGTACAGGTACCGACGTAATCCAAGTTGCCAAGGAATGGTCCCGCACGGTGCTCTAGTTTGGACCAACTCTCGGAGGAGCACTGGCCCGGGGGGTAAAATAAAGATGACCCTTGAGTCTGCAGAACCCAAGGGAAAAAGGCTTAGGTGGCAAATGTTAAAACCAATGTTGGGCCTTGCTGGAGGAGTTTTATTCAAAGCGAACTGTCAAGGGGGTCCCATAAATCACCCAACCGCGTAAGGAACCCAAAATCAAGGAACATAACACCGGTATGACGGAAACTAGGGCAGCAAGAGTGGAACAAAACACCAGGCATAAGGCCGAGTCTTCCACCCTTTACCAAGTATATAGATACATTATAATTAAATAAGAGATATTGTGATATCCCAACATAATCCTGTCCATCATGGAGCAATCTTCAACTTCACCTGCAACTAACAACGCTATAAGAGGGGCTGAGCAAAGCGGTAACATAGCCAAACAACGGTTTGCTAGGAAGGGTGAAAAGGTTAGAGGCTGACATGGCAATATGGGAGGCATGGTAAACAAGTGATAGGTAGCGCAGCATAGCAATAGAATGAAGCAACTAGCAAGCAAAGATAGAAGTGATATCGAGGGTAATGGTCATCTTGCTTGAAATCCCGCAAGGAAGAAGAACGAGTCCACGAAGAAGACAAACAGACATAGTCGAACGAATCCTCACAACTCCGGAACGAAACCGAAGCTAACGAGAGAAGCAAACCGGAAAGAAGCAAACAACATGGTGAACATACAAGCATAATTATGGCATGATGCTCAATCAAGTATGATGCATGTCCGGTTTAAAGAGGCATGGCATGGCAAAGTGCAACAAAAAATACTACAAGTTAAGTGGAGCTCAATATGGAACGAGTTGCATATTGACGAAAGACCACATGCAAGTATTTAGTTCACTCTCGGTTAAGATACTCAACACTTATTAAATGTTAATTAACATGGCAAGAGGTGAAGCATAAGTAAACTAACTATTTAGGCAAGTTTAAATGAGGCCGGAAATAACAAACAACAATTCCGGAAAATCCCCATATGTCATTTAGCAATTTAAAGCAAACACAGTTTTAACCATTTAAATGTTGTTAACATGATGCGGATGACATAATCAAGGTTTATGCAATTTTTTATGAAAATGTTGACATTTAATATGATAGGGAGCATTTGGTCACCATGGCGGAATAAAAGGGGTGCCAGGGCAACAATAACGAAAATGGTGCCACGGCAACATTCCGGTGCTCCGACAACTCATTGAGCGACCGGTGCAAACAAAGATGTGGATGACATATGCAAAAGAAGGTGGGGTGATCCCGGCTACCGGGTTGCCACGGGTCGACGGCATGGCAAATGAGGAGGAACGTGCAAGGATCAACTTGGACACGGTTTGAACATGAGCATCTCATACAACATGCATTCGTCCACGAGTCATCGTCTCGGGGTTATACCTTCGAAGCATGCATATTCGGGGTGGATCAAGTTCGTAGAGGGAAGTAGACGTTCACGGGTCGTCGTGGGAAGTAGTCGTTCACGGCGACGGTAGAGGTACTCGCGATCTTGGCGACGGTAGTTGTTCACGGGTCGTAGACGTTCGGGTTGAGGTACTTGGCGCATCTCGTTCTTGCCGATCCAAACAAAGTGAGACAAAAGGGGCTCGGGTCAACAGTGATGGTAGTCGTTCAAGCGTCTGATAAAGTGGTACTTGGCGGTCTTCGAAAAACACTGCTAGTCGCGACAGGGGTTCTTCACGCATCCACAGAAAGGTCTTGGCGTCCTTGGCGGATGAAGACCATGATGCGAGGTGGTGGCTTGGGGTCAAACGACCGAGGCAAGGTGGCGTAGGAAGGTGAGGCTGCTGCAGGAGCTTGAGGGCGCGGGTGGCATGGCGCTGAGCGACGAGCTGCTGCTGCTCGAAGCGGACAGAGGCAGCTAGGGGCACGGAGGAGGCCGGGAAGACGGGGATGAGCGCCCAGGTCGCAGGGGAGGCGGGCGACGGAGCAAGGTGGTGGACGCGGGTCAGCTCGATCAGGCCGGATCCGGCAGCTCGGGGCTGATCTTGGCGTTGGAGGCCGGAACTTGGCCGGCAGAAGGGCGTCGCGGAGGAGCAGGAGATGGGGAGGCGCTTGGCGGCAGGAGGGAGCAAGGCGTAGAGGCAAAAAGGCGCGGCGGCGGCCATGGCCTCGACGAGGGGGTCGGGCGCGAGGCTTTGGGCGGAGGCGGAGGCGCAGGGAGCTCCTCTCCCTGGAGCGATGCGGGCGTGCGTGAGTTTGGCGGCGCACTGGAGGGAACGAGGGCGAGGGAGATGGGGATCGAGGAAAGGGAGAGGGGATCGAGCGTTGCGGCGCTGGAGGGAGGACGAGGGAGAGATGGAGACCGATGGGAGTGAGGAGGAGGTCGGGCTAGGGTTAGGAGGGGCGGCTGGGCCTTGGGAGGCCGACCCAGTGGAGAGGAAAATGGCCAGAGACCTAGTCGCCTGGTGAAAAGGAAAAAAAGGGTTTTCCTCATTGGAAAAGAAAAGAGGGGCCAAAGGATTTATTTGGAGGCAAAAGGAGAATAGAGCAATCATGTGAATATTCGGAAACAAAAGGAACTTTCAAATGCAAGTGGGTTGTGGTTAATTCCAAATAATGGAATATTTTATAGTAGCTCCCTAAATATTGGGAGGATATATTATAAAGAGAAATCACCATGTGAATTCCCTCGATTTAAATAGATCAACGATCTATGCAATTTATTTAGTTGAGTTGAGATGCAAAGGTTAATGACATGAAGGCATGATGACATGATGCAATGCAAAAATAAAAGAGCAAGCACAAAAGAAACACAAGGAGAAACTCGGAATAGCTGGAAGTCTTCTGGAGTGTCGGTCTCGGGGCGTTACAACACTCCACCACTACAAGAGGATCTCGTCCCAAGATCTAGGATGGCACTGGAGAGAAACGGAAGAGGAAGACAAGAGGTAAAACTAAGTTGCTTCTTTGACAAACGAGTGAAACCAATGAACCTCGAGAGGTTGTAAACTTGAAATAATAACACAATAGAGTTAAACGAAATTGAGAGCATTCTAGTAGAAAAGAGAAGCAAGGAACACCATGTTAACGTTGGAGGTTGCAAAGCTGTGAATGATGAGCACAATGAACAAGAAGGAATTGAAACCACTCTGGTTGAAACGAGATAAGAATGAATAAGAATGATATAATTTTGGCAGCACTCCGACTGTAAATGGAAGGAATTGGACATGAACTTGAGAAGATGGGATGATACTTGATGAAATCAACAACATACTGCCTCCGGAACTATTAAAAGAATGGCACAAGGGGTAAGAAGGATTTCAGACAGCAATCCGGTTGAAAAGAGAGGCAAAACTTGATAAGATGAAAAGAACTTGAAAAAAAACATGACACTCCGGTTAAATGGATAAACAAGAAAATAACATGAACTTGACAAAATGACATGATGGGTGAAGAGCACAACATCACAATGCCTCCGGAAGAAATGAAAAAATGGAATGGAATGAACGGAGGAAAACTTGATCTTGAAAGAGCACGCTAACAGGAATTGCTAGAACGGAGTTGTTGGATTATCAACAATGAAAGGATAAGCTTGTTGTGGGCTTATGGAAAACTTCTCGAAATTGAGGCGAAATTCTGCCACTATGGGAACAAATAATATCATTGATAACACCAACGAGATGAAAAAAAACTTCTTCCACCAAGATGATAGAGACATAACTTGGATCATAGATACGCACCACAAATAGGAACATTCCCAATGGAAGGCTTTAGGTGAAATATATCCCAAGATAACTCCAACAAAGAGATTGATGGATTTAAAATACCTCATTCTTGACAACATATGAATCATGAAACATGAAGGAAATTGTCAAGAGTGACATAACACCACCTCAATAGATAAGGTAGAAAGAATTGCACTTCAGATGCAAGATGAAGAATACTTGAACTCCTCAGGAAAAAAAACATGTGTTGGGAACCATGTTTATTTAGAGTGTAGGTTGGCGGGTCTTAGCTTCGAGAGAAATCTTGAAGAACAATTGGAGAATGAAAAGAATCCTTGACGAACCACCATGAAAATTGAAAATGAAAGTAACAAAGGCACAAATCACCGGGAAGAATTGGAAAACGAATGAAGATACTTGAGGGGATTTAGATACATGAGAACGAAGAGGCCATGAACTGACTAGAGGATATTTGAATGATGCACCGGTAAGATTTGGAGAACGAGAGTTGAAAGCTGAGAATGAATAATTATGACATGATGGCCTTCGGAGGAAAGAAATGGAAACAACTCATGAAATGCTCCGGATGGTAAGAAAAGAATTCTCACAATCGAAAACAATTATGAGGATGGCATCAAGCTTGAACTACGCATCTTTGGAAGAACGGGTAAGGATTTAAGAGGAACTCTTCTACGGTCTTCAAAATTCGAGAATGACGACGAGAAACACCACCATGAATTGTTGAGATACTCCGGGATGAAAATTAGAAAGGTTGAACCAACGATGAAAAGAATTTGAAAGATCTTGGAGAAGGACATATGATTGATGAAAATTCATTCTTATGTCAAACTTGGAAATGAATTTGAGAATCGCTCCTGATAATTCAAAGAGTCGGGTAAGATCCTGGGAAAAGACCTGTGGGTTAGGGCCCACTCAAAAGATACACCATTGAACGATTGATTGAAAGGGGGGATTGCACCGGTTGAATTAAATGGCTTGAATGAGATAACACCCTCAAAATAACTTGAAGGGATTGAGAATGGAAACACGAATCTTCCAAGATATCTTCAACACTCCGGATAAGAACTGGGCAAGGTGAATAAATAAGAGAGCCTAGGATAAGAAATTCACATGGGATGATATGTGAAACAAAAGGAAGAGATATAATCCGAAGCTTGAAATTAATCCATCAGAGAAGAAAAAGAGACGAATAATAATAAACTTGAAGCTCCGTTAGTATCTCCCTGAGAATCACCGGATAAGAACATTGACGGAAAAGAACGGAGAGACTTCCCATCAATAAAATGGATACCCGATTAAGAAATCTGAGTCCTTGAAGAAAAGGGTGGGAGGGCGGGAAAACAAAGGCAACTTGGGGCAGATGGAATGGATACCATTGAGAAAACTTAGAATTGATCTTGCGAATGTTGAGATGATCGGATCCACTTGAAGAGAAGCACGCCGGTTGGAAAAGAATTAACATGACAACCTCAATGATCAAGAAGGATTAGTATTCACATAGCAATATGAGAACACCGTTTAGGAAAGGTATGGAATCAACACTTGACATTGAAGCAACTCGAATACCACAAATAAAACAAAACAAAGGATTTGTCTTGCAGAATAAGCCGGAACAAACATATGATAGAGATTCCGTCTAAAGTTTTTGTGGTGGGGCCCACACGGGCTCGAGCGTACAACACCATCATGTACAAGGCAATGCACATGACATACGAAGTGTCCCCGAACCAGCATAGCCAAGGGTTCCTTAAGACACAACGAGACCACTGTAAAAATGACCGTGGAAAGGAGGACCACTAGACGTCGAACCCCAATCTCATATCATGCATCTGTCGGAAAAAAAAACTAGAGCTACTTGAATTCCCACCTATAAAACTCCCGAAACTTTCTGGTTATGCAATCTGGTGTAGGGGATACCGGGGAAGCAATATATATCTCACCCAAAACTAACAATCCCTACATCCAAGCTGTATCCATCCGTCAACACATAACCAAGAAACCTTCGGAAATCATGTACCTCAACCTTCGAAAAGCATCCGTTATACAAGCTATGGCAATACTCCCGCCCCAGTACTGGGTGGCGTCGAGGTTATCTCACCAACAACTGCATAAAAGAGATTTTCGATGTCGGCAAAACTCAGGTATTCCAGAACTGCAACGATAAAATTATGACGACAACACCTCGGAGCTCAACTCCCCGGGTCACTGCCACATAAAAGACAGGAGGCACCAAGAACAATGTTCTCGTCACAAAACCATCGGAACAATTCCAAGATACCCGCGTGATCCTAATTTTTTTAGTGAAATTTGAGGAGAGGAAAGCCAAAACATCTACGTCAGGAGACCTGACCAGAGCGACGAAGGGACTGAGGAGTAAAAAGAATCCTACTCTTCGATATATATAATCCTAAGACTCAAAACATTTTTGTTCTAGACTCAACAACGCCAGTAAATAATCAAGTAGGGGGCTCCTAAGTCGGGGATGGCTTTGATTACCAACTTGTAACACCCACGATGCGGCTATATCTCCCACGTGTCGAAGCACGACTTAGAGGCATAACCGCATGGTGGTTTTGTCGCAAGAAGGTCATCTTCACACAATCCCATGTAATGAACAAGAATGGGATAAAGAGTTGGCTTACAATCACCACTTCACACAATGAACATAAATAAGTCATACATCAATCAAAGTACACACATAGTCCGACTACAGACGAAGCCAAAAGAAAAGAAGATAACCCAACTGCTAGATCCCCGATCGTCCCAACTGGGCTCCACTACTGATCAACATGGGACGAAACATAGCAAGGACCAAAATCTTCTTTGAGCTCCCATCTGAGCTCTGTTGCATCACCTGCACTGGTATCATCGGAACCTGCAACTGTTGTGATAGTATCTGGTGAGTCACAAGGACTCAGCAATCTCAAAACCCGCGAGATCAAGACTATTTAAGCTTATGGGTAGGAAGTGGTAATGAGGTGGAGTTGCGGCAAGCACTAAGCAAATATGGTGGCTAACATACGCAAATAAGAGCGAGAAGAGAGCAAACGGAACGATCGTGAACTAGCAATGATCAAGAAGTGATCCTGAACTCCTACTTACGTCAAACATAACCCAAAACCGTGTTCACTTCCCGAACTCCACCGAAAAGAGACCATCATGGCTATACACGCGGTTGATGCGTTTTAATTCGGATCTGGTGCCAAATTATCTACAACCGGACATTAACAAATTCCCATCTGCCACATAACCGTGGGCACGACTTTCGAAAGTTTATACCCTGCAGGGGTGTCCCAACTTAGCCCATCATAAGCTCTCACGGTCAACGAAGGATATTCCTTCTCCCAGGAAGACCCGATCAGACTTGCAATCCCGGTTACAAGACATTTCGACAATGGTAAAACAAGACCAGCAAGACCACCCGCTGTGCCGACAAATCTCGTAGGAGCTGCACATATCTCGTTCTCAGGGCACACCGGATAAGCTAAGCGTACAGGTACTGACGTAATCCAAGTTGCCAAGGAATGGTCTCGCACGGTGCTCTAGTTTGGACCAACACTCAGAGGAGCACTGGCCCGGGGGGTAAAATAAAGATGAACCTTGATTCTGCAGAACCCAAGGGAAAAAGGCTTAGGTGGCAAATGTTAAAACCAATGTTGGGCCTTGCTGGAGGAGTTTTATTCAAAGCGAACTATCAAGGGGGTCCCATAAATCACCCAACCGCGTAAGGAACGCAAAATCAAGGAACATAACACTGGTATGACGGAAACTAGGGCGGCAAGAGTGGAACAAAACACCAGGCATAAGGCCGAGTCTTCCACCCTTTACCAAGTATATAGATACATTATAATTAAATAAGAGATATTGTGATATCCCAACATAATCCTGTCCATCATGGAGCAATCTTCAACTTCACGTGCAACTAACAACGCTATAAGAGGGGCTGAGCAAAGCGGTAATATAGCCAAACAACGGTTTGCTAGGAAGGGTGAAAAGGTTAGAGGCTGACATGGCAATATGGGAGGCATGGTAAACAAGTGATAGGTAGCGCAGCATAGCGATAGAACGAAGCAACTAGCAAGCAAAGATAGAAGTGATATCGAGGGTAATGGTCATCTTGCCTGAAATCCCGCAAGGAAGAAGAACGAGTCCATGAAGAAGACAAACAAACGTAGTCGAACGAATCCTCACAACTCCGGAACGAAATCGAAGCTAACGAGAGAAGCAAACCGGAAAGAGGCAAACAACATGGTGAACACACAAGCATAATCATGGCATGATGCACAATCAAGTATGATGCATGTCCGGTTTAAAGAGGCATGGCATGGCAAAGTGCAACAAACAATACTACAAGTTAAGTGGAGCTTAATATGCAACGAGTTGCATATTGACAAAACACCACATGCAAGTATTTAGTTCACTCTCCGTTAAGATACTCAGCAATTATTAAATGTTAATTAACATGGCAAGGGGTGAAGCATAAGTAAACTAACTATTTAGGCAAGTTTAAATGAGGCCGGAAATAACAAACAACAATTCCGGAAAATCCCCATATGTCATTTAGCAATTTAAAGCGAACACAGTTTTAACCATTTAAATGTTGTTAACATGATGCGGATGACATAATCAAGGTTTATGCAATTTTTAATGAAAATGTTGACATTTAATATGATAGGGAGCATTTGGTCACCATGGCGGAACAAAAGGGGTGCCACGGCAACAATAACGAAAATGGTGCCACGGCAACATTCCGGTGATCCGACAACTCATTGAGCGACCGGTGCAAACAAAGATGTGGATGACATATGCAACAGAAGGTGGGGTGATCCCGGCTACCGGGTTCCCACGGGTCGACGGCATGGCAAACGAGGAGGAACGTGCAAGGATCAACTTGGACACGGTTTGAACATGAGCATCTCATACAACATGCATTCGTCCACGAGTCATCGTCTCGGGGTTATACCTTTGAAGCGTGCATATTCGGGGTGGATACAGTTCGTAGAGGGAAATAGACGTTCACGGGTCGTCGTGGGAAGTAGTCGTTGACGGCGACGGTAGAGGTACTCGTGATCTTGGCGACGGTAGTTGTTCACGGGTCGTAGATGATAGAGGCGAGGGTCCCGATCTATCGATGAGATGATAACTATCGATTTGGTGGAGACGACTTTGACGATCCGACTACAAACGAGCACGACGTTGCACCTTAGCAATCGCTAAACCAATCTCCTGAGGTTACTGACGATGCCGGAAGCACGGTCAGCCTGACCACGAAGGTCTATTCCTGCAAGCAATCGAACAACGAGCAAGAATATGATAAACCAATCTGAATATTGCAAATATATATGAGGTATTGATAACGGTGGGGATCCGTAAGCGGTCTTGGTCTGGTCGTTGGACACAAACGAAGTACACGAAGTTGCAATGGCTAACTTTTAACTAAACAAATCCCAAGGAAAAGCTACTAGATGGATCTACTTATATAGGAGCAAGGGGTGGCGGCCAAGGAGGTGGGAGGACGTCCCAAGGCAGCCTAAAACTAAATCTAGGTCGTACAAGGCCAATGGGCCCAAGTGGAGGTGATGTAACACCTTTGGACTTGTAGTTTGACTCGGATTCTGCTGCAGCATCAGATTGTTTCGTCCACAACTCAACGCTCCGGACGAATTTGAAGGTGATTCCAATTGGGTTGGAAAGTGCACGAAATCTAGTTTCCAACAAAAAAAGAGTCACCCAATTCGGAGTCCGTATGAAAAACTTGTGTGCATTTTGAGTCAGGTGTGTCTGTGCAGTCCGAATCTGAATCCAGAACGTGAGAGACTTGGACTCTATCTTCTCTTGGGCCAAAAGTGACGTGAGAGAACTTTGTGGACAGCAAATAAACATCTCTTTCTTCCTTATCTTCATATGTGGCTTGTACAAATGTCCCATACACCTGCAATTAGACAAAACACGAAAGTGTGTGAAGTATTTTTGTTCTGGATAACATAAATAGATTATTGAATAGTTTGCACTAGAAATCACGTGACAAATATGCATATATGCAATATTTTTGGTCATATCCAAGGTAGTCATGTCCTCATCATCCTCCCCTTCTTGAAAATAAAGTCGTCCTCGGCGTTGCTTAATCTGAAATGTGGCTAACAAAAGAGACAAGGTGTACATGTTGTATATGTATATGTCATCCATTTTTACTTCCCTTGATTTTTGCATATATGACACATGAATAGATGAGTAACTTGCATAGTTCATAAAATCTAAAGCCAAAAAATTAGCACAAGAAGTAGAAGGCATGAAAATATTGCAACTCAGTTTGCACATATAAGTGAAGCTCTTATTCATTTCAAAAGATTGACAATGTTCATCATTAAACCATCCCAACATTGGTGAATAAACCTTACTTGCATCAAATTTACATGCTACAACATGCTTAAATAAGCAAACATGCAATAAGTCATTCAACACAGAATCATCACCAAGATTAGATGATAGAGGCAAAGGTGTCCCGTCTTTCGATGAGATGATGGATATCGCTTTGGTGGAAGTCGACTTTGACGATCCGACTACGAACGTGCGAGGACGTCGCGCCTTAGCAATCGCTAAACCAACTCCGAGAGGTTATTGACCACGCCGGAGCACGATCAACCTGACCACGAGGGTCTGTTTCCTGCGAGCAAACGAAGAACAAGCAAGAAACTGAGATTGCAATCTGGATATTGCGAATATAAGATGAAAGCTTTATTGATCAAGGTGGGGTTCTGTGACGCCTTTGTCTGGTCGTTGAACACAAACGAAGTACGCGAAGTTGCAGCTATGGCGAACTTTTAATCTAAACAAAACCCAAAGTCTAAACGATGCCCTAAGGGCTGTATATATGGAGGAAGAGGGGGGAATTTAGTGGCCCTTGGTGGAGGGGTCCGAAATCAACCCTATCTCTTGTTTCCCCACACATACGGACTCTAAAAATAGCCTATACTTATGTATTTCGAAATTACATGGGCCTGGCCCAATAATAAGGTGACGCAGCACCTAAAATAGCCTCGGGACGAAATTTATGAAGTGGCATCTTGTATATTTCGTCCAAGGCTTCATGCACCCATTATGGTGGCTTCAAAGTCCTGAAATCATCACTTGTAACTCCGTTCTTGTTCCCCTTGCGCATGCCATCATCTCCATGCTTGTTCTTGCTCCAATGTTCATCCTTCTCCAAGCTAGGCCCTTCATTTGTAAGCAAAACAAATGTATCCAATTTAGGCAGCATCATATTCTCATGAACATTAGAATCATTACCAAGAAACGAAAGTACCTGGTAATTTAGTTGGCGTGCACGAGCTCTAGTAATTGGTCCAGTATGTATAGCAGCAGGGGCTGTTGATGAGGACATGACTACCTTGGATATGACCAAAAATATTGCATATATGCATATTTGTCACGTGATTTCTAGTGCAAACTTTTCAATAATCTATTTATGTTATCCAGAACAAAAATACTTCACACACTTTTGTGTTTTGTCTAATTGCAGGTGTATGGGACATTTGTACAATCCACATATGAAGATAAGGAAGAAAGAGATGTTTATTTGCTGTCCAAAAAGTTCTCTCACGTCACTTTTGGCCCAAGAGAAGATAGAGTCCAAGTCTCTCACGTTCTGGATTCAGATTCGGACTGCACAGATATACCTGACTCAAAACGCACACAAGTTTTTCATACGGACTCCGAATTGGGTGATTCTTTTTTTGTTGGAAACTAGATTTCGTGCACTTTCCAACCCAATTGGAATCACCTTCAAATTCGTCCGGAGCGTTGAGTTGTGGACGAAACAATCTGATGCTGCAGCAGAATCCGAGTCAAACTACAAGTCCAAAGGTGTTACATCACCTCCACTTGGGCCCATTGGCCTTGTACGACCTAGATTTAGTTTTACGCTGCCTTGGGACGTCCTCCCACCTCCTTGGCCGCCACCCCTTGCTCCTATATAAGTAGATCCATCTAGTAGCTTTTCCTTGGGATTTGTTTAGTTAAAAGTTAGCCAACGCAACTTCGTGTACTTCGTTTGTGTCCAACGACCAGACCAAGACCGCTTTCGGATCCCCACCTTTATCAATACTTCATACATATTTGCAATATTCAGATTGCTTTTATCATATTCTTGCTCGTTCTTCGATTGCTTGCAGGAATAGACCTTCGTGGTCAGGTTGATCGTGCACCGGCGTGGTCAATAACCTCTGGAGATTGGTTTAGCGATTGCTAAGGCGCAACGTCGTGCACGTTTGTAGTCGGATCGTCAAAGTCGTCTCCACCAAATCGATAGTTACCATCTCATCGAAAGATCGGGACACCCCGCCTCTATCAGTACAAATGTCCCATACACCTGCAATTAGACAAAACACAAAAGTGTGTGAAGTATTTTTGTTCTGCATAACATAAATAGATTATTGAATAGTTTGCACTAGAAATCACCTGACAAATATGCATATATGCAATATTTTTGGTCATATCCAAGGTAGTCATGTCCTCATCATCCTCCCCTTCTTGAAAATAAAGCCGTCCTCGGCGTTGCTTAATCTGAAATGTGGCTAACAAAAGAGACAAGGTGTACATGTTGTATATGTATATGTCATCCATTTTTACTTCCCTTGATTTTTGCATATATGACACATGAATAGATGAGTAACTTGCATAGTTCATAAAATCTAAAGCCAAAAAATTAGCACAAGAAGTAGAAGGCATGAAAATATTGCAACTCAGTTTGCACATATAAGTGAAGCTCTTATTCATTTCAAAAGATTGACAATGTTCATTATTAAACCATCCCAACATTGGTGAATAAACCTTACTTGCATCAAATTTACATGCTACAACATGCTTAAATAAGCAAACATGCAATAAGTCATTCAACACAGAATCATCACCAAGATTAGAGATCATATCAAAATGATTAAACATGGGTTCTTTTGCATCAATAGTTAATTCAATGGGTGCACTCAAAATTGTTGGTATTTCAGTTGTTTGATCACATGGCAAAGTCAAATTATCAACGTAGTCCTCTAAAATAGGTGGTGTGATCAAAGTAGTGGGTAGCTCATCAGATGGTGCATTCAAATTGACAAGGCATTCATCATTCTCATGTAGAGATGGAAGATAAGTACCTTTGTCATTACCTCTTATGATCAACTCAGATGATGTAGCCACTCTCGGGGGCGATGTGTCACATGGTGGAGGTGATGTAGTCCTGACAACAACGGATGTGGTTGTCATAGTATGCCTAGTAGTTGAAGGAACAATCATATCAACTCTTGGAATGTGCACCGTGCGCTTGTTCTCCTCGTGGCCAACACATCGTTTTATTTCCTGTTCAGCTTTGCAAGCAAGATGAAACAAATGGTCCATATGATAACACTCTTCATGAATTAGTATCTCTTGAATATCACGGTTTAATCCTCCCCAAAATCTATCCATAAAATCATCTTCACTTTCTTCTAAAGAGAATGCAACAAGGTAGTTTGTAAATCATCATAATATTTTGTTACAGTTTCACTACCTTGTTTTAAGTGTTGCAACTTCTTAATCATGTCACGAGTATAATAAGCAGGGACGAAAGTATGTCGCATGGCAAGTTTCAAATCATCCTAAGTAGTAGGTATATAATCAGGGTGTAACCGACAATATTCACTCCAGCAAACCAAAGCATAACCAGTGAAAGAACCAACCGCTACCTTAACCTTTTTATGTTCATTGAAATTGTGGGAAGCAAATATATTTTTTATGTCGAACTCCCATTCAATATATAAAGCAGGTTTAAAACGGCCATTAAATGGTGGTATAGATACATTAACCTGATCATGTGCATTTGGATGTTTGTGCACCTCTCGTGACGGTTGTGGTATTTGCAAAGGTGGTGGCACGTCTCCCGCAATCGACAAAGCCCATGAATTGACTCTGGATCCTGTCATGATTAATAGAACAAGAAACAAAACCCAAAAATAATGTTCCTATAACTACTAGGATGTGGTGGTAAAACGCTCACAGTAAAGCAAATATCAATGTCTTACAAGTTCTTACCATGCAGCAGGCGGTGATCGGCAACCAGCGGTGTCAAGTAACTCCGAATATTGAGTAAAGCGATTGCCAGGGGAGCGTATGTATACACGGTGTAGAAATATGTGGAGCTGGGTTGGCTATATATGGTAGCAAAAGAATAGCAATAATCAATTCAAAGATGCAATGTTGAATAAACGCTCAACGACGGTACTGTGCTGGTCCTAGGCTAGACCGGACTAGAGACGCGAGCCTAGAACACTAATGAGGTCACGGCGTAGCACAACTAGCATCAATGAAGGATACTAAGTAGCTCTTGACAGCAAGATATAAGTGAAGATCACAACGGCAGTGAAGATAATGATGAAAAACAACTGCCAAGCAGGATATACAACAACTCTCTCTCCAACTTTCCTCTTGAAAAGTTTGAGACAATTTTCTGATAAATTCTTTCAAAGAATGCTACTAACTCAAGCTTTCCAATGCAAAAAGAATCACTCAATTCCGAATTGATATGAGGAGTCAAAGAATTCTAAAACTGGCCTAAAAAATTGGAACAAGCTGTGTTCACGAACTTCGGAGGGCAAAAAGACCTATTTAGAAGCCGATTTTGAGGTGTCAAATATTGAACAAGCTTCTGCAACTATTTAGATGCGGCTCGTTGCTATCTTCAATTTGAGTACTCACGGAGCCAAAACGGACTTCGTATGAGGAAGATACACCTGTTTTACTGAACAGTGCGCAAAACAGATTCCAATCCGAATTCAGGTACGAGATTGATTCTAGATAGATCCAATTTTTTTTCTTCTCTCTTTTTTTTCTCACGCTTTTTTTTCTTTTTCTTCTCCCTCTTTTTCTTTTTTTCTTTCCTTTTTTCTCTTTTTTTTCTTTATATTCTTTTTCTCCCTCTTTCCAAGACAAACTAGATAAGATGCAGATTCGATCAGGCGAAGATGTGAGTGACCTCAACTATTATTATGACAATGAATGGTGGGTAGCACGTGGTGGAAATTGATGGATGGGTAGTGGACAGCGGAAGAGATAATGATGCAGCGGTGGCGTGACTAATGTGAACAGAACTCGAAACTCTAAACGAACTAGACACTAGGACCAGCAACTCGACACGACGATGCAATCGATAATTCAATTATGCAATCAATGAAAAGAAAATTGCAAAGGCTCAGACTGGCTTGGACCAAGGATGAATAGATCTAACTCTTTTTTGTGGCTTTTTCTTGGACAATAGGTAAGAAAGTAAATCTAATCTAGGAAAACTGGAAATTCTCACCGAGCAACCTGAAAACTGATACCACTTGATAGAGGCGAGGGTCCCGATCTTTCAATGAGATGATAACTATCGATTTGGTGGAGACGACTTTGACGATCCGACTACAAACGAGCACGACGTTGCGCCTTAGCAATCGCTAAACCAATCTCCTGAGGTTACTGACGATGCCGGAAGCACGGTCAGCCTGACCACGAAGGTCTATTCCTGCAAGCAATCGAAGAACGAGCAAGAATATGATAAACCAATCTGAATATTGCAAATATATATGAGGTATTGATAACGGTGGGGATCCGTAAGCGGTCTTGGTCTGGTCGTTGGACACAAACGAAGTACACGAAGTTGCAATGGCTAACTTTTAACTAAACAAACCCCAAGGAAAAGCTACTAGATGGATCTACTTATATAGGAGCAAGGGGTGGCGGCCAAGGAGGTGGGACGACGTCCCAAGGCAGCCTAAAACTAAATCTAGGTCGTACAAGGCCAATGGGCCCAAGTGGAGGTGATGTAACACCTTTGGACTTGTAGTTTGACTCGGATTCTGCTGCAGCATCAGATTGTTTCGTCCACAACTCAACGCTCCGGACGAATTTGAAGATGATTCCAATTGGGTTGGAAAGTGCACGAAATCTAGTTTCCAACAAAAAAAGAATCACCCAATTCGGAGTCCGTATGAAAAACTTGTGTGCGTTTTGAGTCAGGTGTGTCTGTGCAGTCCGAATCTGAATCCAGAACGTGAGAGACTTGGACTCTATCTTCTCTTGGGCCAAAAGTGACGTGAGAGAACTTTGTGGACAGCAAATAAACATCTCTTTCTTCCTTATCTTCATATGTGGATTGTACAAATGTCCCATACACCTGCAATTAGACAAAACACAAAAGTGTGTGAAGTATTTTTGTTCTGGATAACATAAATAGATTATTGAATAGTTTGCACTAGAAATCACCTGACGAATATGCATATATGCAATATTTTTGGTCATATCCAAGGTAGTCATGTCCTCATCAGTAGACGTTCGGGTTGAGGTACGTGGCGCATCTCGTTCTTGCCGATCCAAACAAAGTGAGACAAAAGGGGCTCGGGTCAACAGTGATGGTAGTCGTTCAAGCGTCTGATAAAGTGGTACTTGGCGGTCTTCAAAAAACACTCAGTAGACGTTCGGGTTGAGGTACGTGGCGCATCTCGTTCTTGCCGATCCAAACAAAGTGAGACAAAAGGGGCTCGGGTCAACAGTGATGGTAGTCGTTCAAGCGTCTGATAAAGTGGTACTTGGCGGTCTTCAAAAAACACTGGTAGTCGCGGCAGGGGTTCTTGACGCATCCAAAGAAAGGTCTTGGCGTCCATGGCGGATGAAGACCGCGATGCGAGGTGGTGGCTTGGGGTCAAACGACCGAGGCAAGGTGGCACAGGAAGGTGAGGCTGCCACAGGAGCTTGAGGGCGCGGGTGGCATGGCGCTGAGCGACGAGCTACTACTGCTCGAAGCGGACAGAGGCACCTAGGGGCACGAAGGAGGCCGGGAAGACGGGGATGAGCGCCCAGGTCGCAGGGGAGGCGGGCGACGGAGCAAGGTGGTGGACGCGGGCTAGCTCGATCCGGCCGGATCTGGCAGCTCGGGGCTGATCTTGGCGTTGGAGGCTGGAACTTGGCCGGCAGAAGGGCGTCGCGAAGGAGCAGGAGACGGGGAGGCGCTTGGCGGCAGGAGGGAGCAAGGCGCAGAGGCAAAAAGGCATGGCGGCGGCCATGGCCTCGACGAGGGGGTCGGGCGCGAGGCTTTGGGCAGAGGCGGAGGCGCGGGGAGCTCCTCTCCCTGGAGCGATGCGGGCGTGCGTGAGTGTGGCGGTGCACTGGAGGGAACGAGGGCCAGGGAGATGGGGATCGAGGAAAGGGAGAGGGGATCGAGCGTTGCGGCGCTGGAGGGAGGACGAGGGAGAGATGGAGACCGATGGGAGTGAGGAGGAGGTCGGGCTAGGGTTAGGAGGGGCGGCTGGGCCTTGGGAGGCCGGCCCAGTGGAGAGGAAAATGGCCAGAGACCTAGTCGCCTGGCGAAAAGGAAAAAAAGGTTTTCCTCATTGGAAAAGAAAAGAGGGGCCAAAGGATTTATTTGGAGGCAAAAGGTGAATAGAGCAACGATGTGAATATTCGGAAACAAAAGGAACTTTCAAATGCAAGTGGGTTGTGGTTAATTCCAAATAATGGAATATTTTATAGTAGCTCTGATAGAGGCGGAGGTGTCCCGTCTTTCGATGAGATGGTGGATTTCGCTTTGGTGGAAGTCGACTTTGACGATCTGACTACGAACGTGCGAGGACGTCGCGCCTTAGCAATCGCTAAACCAACTCCGAGAGGTTATTGACCACGCCGGAGCACGATCAACCTGACCACGAGGGTCTGTTTCCTGCGAGCAAACGAAGAACAAGCAAGAAACTAAGATTGCAATCTGGATATTGCGAATATAAGATGAAAGCTTTATTGATCAAGGTGGGGTTCTGTGACGCCTTTGTCTGGTCGTTGAACACAAACGAAGTACGCGAAGTTGCAGCTATGGCGAACTTTTAATCTAAACAAAACCCAAAGTCTAAACGATGCCCTAAGGGCTGTATATATGGCGGAAGAGGGGGGGAATTTCGTGGCCCTTGGTGGAGGGGTCCGAAATCAACCCTATCTCTTGTTTCCCCACACATACGGACTCTAAAAATAGCCTATACTTATGTATTTCGAAATTACATGGGCCTGGCCCAATAATAAGGTGACGCAGCACCTAAAATAGCCTCGGGACGAAATTTATGAAGTGGCATCTTGTATATTTCGTCCAAGGCTTCATGCACCCATTATGGTGGCTTCAAAGTCCTGAAATCATCACTTGTAACTCCGTTCTTGTTCCCCTTGCGCATGCCATCATCTCCATGCTTGTTCTTGCTCCAATGTTCATCCTTCTCCAAGCTAGGCCCTTCATTTGTAAGCAAAACAAATGTATCCAATTTAGGCAGCATCATATTCTCATGAACATTAGAATCATTACCAAGAAACGAAAGTACCTGGTAATTTAGTTGGCGTGCACGAGCTCTAGTAATTGGTCCAGTATGTATAGCAGCAGGGGCTGTTGATGAGGACATGACTACCTTGGATATGACCAAAAATATTGCATATATGCATATTTGTCACGTGATTTCTAGTGCAAACTTTTCAATAATCTATTTATGTTATCCAGAACAAAAATACTTCACACACTTTTGTGTTTTGTCTAATTGCAGGTGTATGGGACATTTGTACAATCCACATATGAAGATAAGGAAGAAAGAGATGTTTATTTGCTGTCCAAAAAGTTCTCTCACGTCACTTTTGGCCCAAGAGAAGATAGAGTCCAAGTCTCTCACGTTCTGGATTCAGATTCGGACTGCACAGATATACCTGACTCAAAACGCACACAAGTTTTTCATACGGACTCCGAATTGGGTGATTCTTTTTTTGTTGGAAACTAGATTTCGTGCACTTTCCAACCCAATTGGAATCACCTTCAAATTCGTCCGGAGCGTTGAGTTGTGGACGAAACAATCTGATGCTGCAGCAGAATCCGAGTCAAACTACAAGTCCAAAGGTGTTACATCACCTCCACTTGGGCCCATTGGCCTTTTACGACCTAGTTTTAGTTTTAGGCTGCCTTGGGACGTCGTCCCACCTCCTTGGCCGCCACCCCTTGCTCCTATATAAGTAGATCCATCTAGTAGCTTTTCCTTGGGATTTGTTTAGTTAAAAGTTAGCCATTGCAACTTCGTGTACTTCGTTTGTGTCCAACGACCAGACCAAGACCGCTTACGGATCCCCACCTTTATCAATACTTCATATATACTCGCAATATTCAGATTGCTTTTATCATATTCTTGCTTGTTCTTCGATTGCTTGCAGGAATAGACCTTCGTGGTCAGGTTGATTGTGCTCCGGCGTGATCAATAACCTCTCGGAGTTGGTTTAGCGATTGCTAAGGCGCAACGTCGTGCACGTTTGTAGTCGGATCGTCAAAGTCGTCTCCACCAAATCGATAGTTATCATCTCATCGAAAGATCGGGACACCCCCACCCTAACTCTATCAAGTGGTAACAGTTTTCAGGTTGCTCGGTGAGAAATTCCAGTTTTCCTAGATTAGATTTATTTTCTTACCTATTGTCCAAGAAAAAGCCACAAAAAAGAGTTAGATCTATTCATCCTTGGTCCAAGCCAGTCTGAGCCTTTGCAATTTTCTTTTCATTGCTTGCATAGTTGAATTATCGGTTGCATCGTCGTGTCGAGTTGCTGGTCTTAGTGTCTAGTTCGTTTAGAGTTTCGAGTTCTGTTCACATTAGTCACGCCACCGCTGCATCATTATCTCTTCCGTTGTCCACCACCCATCCACCAATTTCCACCACGTGCTACGCACTGTTTATTGTCATAATCATAGTTGAGGTCACTCACATCTTCGCCTGATCGAATCTGCATCTTATCTAGTTTGTCTTGGAAAGAGGGAGAAAGAGAATATAAAGAAAAAAAAGAGAGAAAAAAGGAAAGAAAAAAAAAGCGTGAGAAAAAAAAAGAGAGAAGAAAAAAAATTGGATCTATCTAGAATCAATCTCGTACCTGAATTCGGATTGGAATCTGTTTTGCGCACTGTTCAGTAAAACAGGTGTATCTTCCTCATACGAAGTCCGTTTTGGCTCCGTGAGTACTCAAATTGAAGATAGCGACGAGCCGCCTATAAATAGTTGCAGAAGCTAGTTCAATATTTTACACCTCAAAATCGTCTTCTAAATAGGTGTTTTTGCCCTCCGAAGTTCGTGAACACAGCTTGTTCCAATTTTTTAGGCCAGTTTTAGAATTCTTTGACTCCTCATATCAACTCGGAATTAAGTGATTCTTTTTGCATTGGAAAGCTTGAGTTAGTAGCATTCTTTGAAAGAATTTTATCAGAAAATTGTCTCAAACTTTTCAAGAGGAAAGTTGGAGAGAGAGTTGTTGTATATCCTGCTTGGCAGTTGTTTTTCATCATTATCTTCACTGCCGTTGTGATCTTCACTTATATCTTGCTGTCAAGAGCTACTTAGTATCCTTCATTGATGCTAGTTGTGCTACGCCGTGACCTCATTAGTGTTCTAGGCTCGCGTCTCTAGTCCGGTCTAGCCTAGGACCAGCACAGTACCGTCGTTGAGCGTTTATTCAACATTGCATCTTTGAATTGATTATTGCTAATCTTTTGCTACCATATATAGCCAACCCAGCTCCACATATTTCTACACCGTGTATACGTACGCTCCCCTGGCAATCGCTTTACTCAATATTCGGAGTTACTTGACACCGCTGGTTGCCGATCACCGCCTGCTGCATGGTAAGAACTTGTAAGACATTGATATTTGCTTTACTGTGAGCATTTTACCACCACATCCTAGTAGTTATAGGAACATTATTTTTGGGTTTTATTTCTTGTTCTACTAAACATGACAGGATCCAGAGTCAATTCATGGGCTTTGTCGATCGCGGAAGACGTGCCACCACCTTTGCAAATACCACAACCGTCACGAGAGGTGCACAAACATCCAAATGCACATGATCAGGTTAATGTATCTATACCACCATTTAATGGCCGTTTTAAACCTGCTTTATATATTGAATGGGAGTTCGACATAAAAAATATATTTGCTTCCCATAATTTCGATGGACATAAAAAGGTTAAGGTTGCGGTTGGTTCTTTCACTGGTTATGCTTTGGTTTGGTGGAGTGAATATTGTCGGTTACACCCTGATTATATACCTACTACTTGGGATGATTTGAAACTTGCCATGCGACATACTTTCGTCCCTGCTTATTATACTCGTGACATGATTAAGAAGTTGCAACACTTAAAACAAGGTTGTGAAACTGTAACAAAATATTATGATGATTTACAAACTACCTTGTTGCATTCCTCTTTAGAAGAAAGTGAAGATGATTTTATGGATAGATTTTGGGGAGGATTAAACCGTGATATTCAAGAGATACTAATTCATGAAGAGTGTTATCCTATGGACCATTTGTTTCATCTTGCTTGCAAAGCTGAACAGGAAATAAAACGACGTGTTGGCAACGAGGAGAACAAGCGCACGGTGCACATTCCAAGAGTTGATATGATTGTTCCTTCAACTACTAGGCATACTATGACAACCACATCCGTTGTTGTCAGGACTACATCACCTCCACCATGTGACACATCGGCCCCGAGAGTGGCTACATCATCTGAGTTGATCATAAGAGGTAATGACAAAGGTACTGATCTTCCATCTCTACATGAGAATGATGAATGCCTTGTCAATTTGAATGCACCATCTGATGAGCTACCCACTACTTTGATCACACCACCTATTTTAGAGGACTACGTTGATAATTTGACTTTGCCATGTGATCAAACAACTAAAATACCAACAATTTTGAGTGCACCCATTGAATTAACTATTGATGCAAAAGAACCAATGTTTAATCATTTTGATATGACCTCTAATCTTGGTGATGATTCTGTGTTGAATGACTTATTTCATGTTTGCTTATTTAAGCATGTTGTAGCATGTAAATTTGATGCATGTAAGGTTTATTCACCAATGTTGGGATGGTTTAATGATGAACATTGTCAATCTTTTGAAATGAATAAGAGCTTCACTTATATGTGCAAACTGAGTTGCAATATTTTCATGCCTTCTACTTCTTGTGCTAATTTTTTGGCTTTAGATTTTATGAACTATGCAAGTTACTCATCTATTCATGTGTCATATATGCAAAAATCAAGGGAAGTAAAAATGGATGACATATACATATACAACATGTACACCTTGTCTCTTTTGTTAGCCACATTTCAGATTAAGCAACGCCGAGGACGGCTTTATTTTCAAGAAGGGGAGGATGATGAGGACATGACTACCTTGGATATGACCAAAAATATTGCATATATGCATATTTGTCAGGTGATTTCTAGTGCAAACTATTCAACAATCTATTTATGTTATCCAGAACAAAAATACTTCACACACTTTTGTGTTTTGTCTAATTGCAGGTGTATGGGACATTTGTACAATCCACATATGAAGATAAGGAAGAAAGAGATGTTTATTTGCTGTCCAAAAAGTTCTCTCACGTCACTTTTGGCCCAAGAGAAGATAGAGTCCAAGTCTCTCACGTTCTGGATTCAGATTCGGACTGCACAGACATACCTGACTCAAAACGCACACAAGTTTTTCATACGGACTCCGAATTGGGTGATTCTTTTTTTGTTGGAAACTAGATTTCGTGCACTTTCCAACCCAATTGGAATCACCTTCAAATTCGTCCGGAGCGTTGAGTTGTGGACGAAACAATCTGATACTGCAGCAGAATCCGAGTCAAACTACAAGTCCAAAGGTGTTACATCACCTCCACTTGGGCCCATTGGCCTTTTACGACCTAGATTTAGTTTTAGGCTGCCTTGGGACGTCCTCCCACCTCCTTGGCCGCCACCCCTTGCTCCTATATAAGTAGATCCATCTAGTAGCTTTTCCTTGGGATTTGTTTAGTTAAAAGTTAGCCATTGCAACTTCGTGTACTTCGTTTGTGTCCAACGACCAGACCAAGACCGCTTACGGATCCCCACCTTTATCAATACTTCATATATACTCGCAATATTCAGATTGCTTTTATCATATTCTTGCTTGTTCTTCGATTGCTTGCAGGAATAGACCTTCGTGGTCAGGTTGATTGTGCTCCGGCGTGATCAATAACCTCTCGGAGTTGGTTTAGCGATTGCTAAGGCGCAACATCGTGCACGTTTGTAGTCGGATCGTCAAAGTCGTCTCCACCAAATCGATAGTTATCATCTCATCGAAAGATCGGGACACCCCCACCCTGACTCTATCAGCTGTGGGTGTAACAATTGTATTGATGTCCTCATCATCCTCCCCTGCTTGAAATGAAGTCGTCCTCGACGGAAGTTCATTTTCCTCACCCACATAAGGCTTCAAATCTGCAATGTTAAAAGTGGGACTAACCCCAAAATCTGCAGGCAGCTCAAGTTTATATGCATTATCATTTATTTTCTCTAACACCTTAAAGGGACCATCAGCACGTGGCATTAACTTTGATTTGCGCAAATCAGGAAATCTATCCTTACGCAAATGTAACCAAACAAGATCTCCAGGTGCAAACACAACATGTTTTCTACCCTTATCTCCAGCAAGTTTATATTTAGCATTCATGCGCTCAATGTTTTCCTTAGTTAACTCATGCATTTTTAAAATCAATTCAGCACGTTGTTTAGCATCAAAATTAACCTTCTCCGAAGATGGAAGAGGCAACAAATCAATAGGTGCACGAGGTAGGAAACCATACACAACTTCAAAAGGGCACATTTTAGTAGTAGAATGCAATGAACGATTATAAGCAAATTCAATATGAGGCAAGCATTCCTCCCACATTTTCTTATTATTTTTCAAAACAGCCCTAAGCATAGTAGACAACGTTCTATTGACTACTTCAGTTTGTCCATCAGTTTGGGGGTGACAAGTAGTACTAAAAAGCAGTTTAGTCCCCAACTTAGCCCATAAACATCTCCAAAAGTGGCTAAGAAATTTAGTATCACGATCTGAAACAATAGTATTTGGCACACCATGCAAGCGAATAATTTCACGAAAGAACAAATCAGCAACATTAACAGCATCATCGCTTTTATGACATGGTATAAAGTGTGCCATTTTCGAGAATCTATCCACGACAACAAATATGCTATCCCTCCCCTTCTTTGTTCGAGGTAAACCTAAAACAAAGTCCATAGATATATCCTCCCAAGGAACACTAGGTACAGGCAAAGGCATATATAAACCATGAGGATTGAGGCGTGACTTAGCTTTTTGACATGTAGTGCAGCGAGCAATAAAATGCTCAACATCCCGTCTCATCTTTGGCCAAAAGAAATGTGTAGCAAGTATGTCCTCCGTCTTCTTCACGCCAAAGTGTCCCATTAATCCTCCTCCATGCGCCTCCTGCAACAACAAAAGACGAACGGAGCTAGCTGGAATGCATAACTTGTTAGCACGAAACACAAATCCATCGTTAACAACAAACTTGTTCCACATTCTTCCTTCTTTACAATTATGCATTACATCTTTAAAATTAGCATCATGCACATATTGATCTTTGATGGTCTCCAAACCAAATATTTTGAAGTCAAGTTGTGAAAGCACAGTATAGCGACGAGACAAAGCATCAGCAATAACATTTTCTTTTCCCTTCTTGTGTTTAATGACATAAGGGAAAGTCTCAATGAATTCAACCCATTTAGCATGTCTACGATTCAGTTTAGCTTGACTTTTAATATGTTTCAATGATTCATGATCAGAATGTATAACAAATTCTTTGGGCCATAAATAATGTTGCCATGTTTCTAAAGTCCGAACAAGAGCATATAATTCTTTATCATAAGTAGAATAATTCAGACTAGGCCCACTCAATTTTTCAGAAAAGTATGCAACAGGTTTGCCATCTTGTAATAACACACCTCCTAATCCAATTCCACTAGCATCACATTCAAGCTCAAAAGTCTTATTAAAATCAGGAAGTTGGAGTGAAGGAGCATGTGTCAACTTATCTTTCAATACCGTGAAGGCTTCTTCCTGTGCGGTACCCCAAAGAAAAGGCACATCTTTCTTTGTAAGCTCATTGAGAGGTGCAGCAATGGTGCTGAAATCTCTCACAAAACGCCTATAGAATCCAGCGAGGCCAAGAAAACTCCTCACTTGTGTGACCGTTTTGGGCTGCGGCCAACTCTCAATAGCTTCAATCTTGGCTTTATCAACTTCAATTCCCTGTGGAGTAACAACATAGCCAAGAAAAGATACTCGGTCGGTGCAAAAGGTGCACTTCCCAAGATTACCAAACAAACGTGCATCACGTAGAGCAATAAAAACAGCACGTAAATGTTCCAAATGTTCCTCCAAAGATCTGCTATAAATCAATATGTCATCAGTAAACTACCACAAATCGTCCAATGAAAGCACGTAAAACTTCGTTCATTAATCTCATGAAAGTACTAGGTGCATTAGTTAACCCAAAAGGCATGACTAACCACTCATATAATCCAAACTTAGTTTTAAATGCTGTTTTCCATTCATCTCCCAATTTCATACGAATTTGATGGTAGCCACTACGCAAATCAACTTTGGAGAATATTGTAGAGCCACTCAATTCATCAAGCATATCATCTAGCCTAGGAATAGGATGACGATAACGAATAGTAATATTATTAATGCCTCTACAATCAACACACATACGTGATGTACCATCCTTTTTCGGCACTAGAATAATAGGAACAGCACAAGGACTAAGGGATTCGCGTATATAACCTTTGTCGAGAAGCTCTTGTACTTGACGCATAATCTCCTTCGTCTCCTCTGGATTGGTACGGTATGGTGCATGGTTTGGCAGTGAAGCACCGGGAATTAAGTCAATCTGATGCTCAATCCCTCGAAAAGGCGGTAATCCCGGTGGCACGTCTTGTGGAAAAACGTCAGCGAACTCCTGCAAAATGTTAGTGACAGCAGGAGGCAAAGAGGAAGGCACGTCCTCGAATGAAAATAATGCCTCTTTGCACACAAAAGCATAGCAAACAGATTTGCTGAAATCTAGCTCATCAATATCAGATTTGGTGGCAAATAAACATGCACTTTTCAATTTAATTTCAGAAGCAACACTAGATGGTTTATTATTAGGCTTCATTTGTTGCTCAAATTCTTTTGCCACAATCTGATTTTCACTCTTATTCTTCTCCTGTTGTGCTTTATTAGCTCTATTAATATCATCTTTCAAAATGGAATCAGGAGTCATAGGAAGCAAAGTAATATTTTTATCCTTATAAACAAGAGTATAGTGATTGTTTCTACCATGGTGTACAGAATTTTTATCAAATTGCCATGGTCTACCAAGTAATAAGGAACATGCTTGCATAGGTACCACATCACAATCAACATAATCAGCATATGTAGAGATACTAAAATGCACACGAACAGTACGTGTTACCTTAACCTTGCCGCTGTTGTTGAACCATTGGATGTAGTAAGGATGTGGATGTGGTCTTGTGGTGAGAGAAAGCTTCTCCACCATCTCCATGCTAGCCAAGTTGTTGCAGCTCCCTCCGTCTATTATGACGCGCACAGAACGTTCCTTCACAACTCCCTTGGTATGGAACAAATTGTGCCTCTGATTTTGCTCAGCTTGTGTGACCTGCACACTCAAAACACGTTGAGCAACTAAACATTCATACCTGTCAGCGTTTTCAGGAGCCATGTATTGCGTCTCATGATCAGAATCATCTCCACCATGTTCTTCACGTGTAATAAGAGCCAATGTCTCCTCATCATAGTCACTAGCGGACTCATATCCACCATCCGCGGTAGCAATCATCACACGCGGAGATTTGCATTCCCTCGCATAATGACCTCCTCCCTTACAACGACGACAAATAATATCACTTGTGTGCCCTGTTGATGCCATGGAAGAAGAAGAACGCTGTGCAGGACCCGCAGGTGCGCTCTTTGAAGATAATGGTGGTTGTGCCTGTTTTCTTGTATCATGGCTGGAGGTGGCACCGGATGGAGGTGCTGGTGCAGTTGAAATAGAAGATGCACGTGGTGTCCATGATGAAGGTCGGCCTGCAGAAAAGTTAGTTCGCCCCAATGCTTGTCGATCCTGCACTTCACGTTCAGCTTTACAAGCAAGATGGAATAAACGAGTGATATTAGTATACTCCTTATAGTCTAGAATAGTCTGAATCTCTCTATTTAATCCACCCATAAAACGTGCAAGCATAGCTTCATTCTCCTCAACAATACCACATCTAATCATGCCAGTTTGTAATTCCTGATAATATTCTTCTACAGAATTTTTCCCTTGTCTTAAACGCTGCAATTTTTGAAGCAATTCACGTTGATAATATGGTGGAACCCAACGCGTACGCATAGCAGTTTTCAAAGCAGCCCAAGTAGTTGGAATAGGATATAATCTACAATGTTCAGACCACCATACACATGCAAAACTAGTGAAAGCACAAACAGCAGCAGCAACTCGTCTCTCCTCAGGATATTGTAAACATGTAAATCGTTGTTCAGTTTCTAACTCCCAAGTAAGATATATATCAGGAACATATCTACCCTCAAATGGTGGAATATTCAATTTCAGTTTAGGAATATGGACATCATCTCGTACTTGAGGTGGTGGTGCAGGCCTACCATTACGAATATATACCTGAGGTCGACCTGCTGGTGGTGGTACAGGTGGCTGCACGTAGTGTTGATTTTGATCAACCTCATCCTCATAATCTCCCACATAATCATCCTCCTCCGCATCAGCAGCAGGAGCCACAGAAGTATCAACAGCAGCACCAACAGTTTGGCCAAACGCAAGAGGAACACGGCTTGCTCGGCGGAGGTCTGCTTCGCGACGTGGAGGTAGTCATTGTTGTTGTTGTTGGAGAGGTGCGTTAGGTGCAGCGGGTGGTGGTGGTGGAAGACGCGCGAGCAATTCATTAAACTTGTTATCGAGCTTTGTTTCGAACGTCTTCTCAAAGCCAGTGATCTTCTCCATGGCCTCTTCAAAATTGTTCAGCACATCTTGCACCTGTTCAGTCATCATTTGCTGAAACTTATCATGAAGCTCCTTGTTCGATAAATTCTCCCAGTCAATCTCGTCGGCTTGTGATCCTGGCATGGTTAGCTGATGAGGACATCAATACAATTGTTACACCCACAGCCCCTGCTGCTATACATACTGGACCAATTACTAGAGCTCGTGCACGCCAACTAAATTACCAGGTACTTTCGTTTCTTGGTAATGATTCTAATGTTCATGAGAATATGATGCTGCCTAAATTGGATACATTTATTTTGCTTACAAATGAAGGGCCTAGCTTGGAGAAGGATGAACATTGGAGCAAGAACAAGCATGGAGATGATGGCATGCGCAAGGGAAACAAGAACGGAGTTACAAGTGATGATTTCAGGACTTTGAAGCCACCATAATGGGTGCATGAAGCCTTGGACGAAATATACAAGATGCCACTTCATAAATTTCGTCCCGAGGCTCTTTTAGGTGCTGCGTCACCTTATTATTGGGCCAGGCCCATGTAATTTCGAAATACATAAGTATAGGCTATTTTTAGAGTCCGTATGTGTGGGGAAACAAGAGATAGGGTTGATTTCGGACTCCTCCACCAAGGGCCACGAAATTCCCCCCTCTTCCTCCATATATACAGCCCTTAGGGCATCGTTTAGACTTTGGGGTTTTGTTTAGATTAAAAGTTCGCCATAGCTGCAACTTCGCGTACTTCGTTTGTGTTCAACGACCAGACAAAGGCGTCACAGAACCCCACCTTGATCAATAAAGCTTTCATCTTATATTCGCAATATCCAGATTGCAATCTCAGTTTCTTGCTTGTTCTTCGTTTGCTCGCAGGAAACAGACCCTCGTGGTCAGGTTGATCGTGCTCCGGCGTGGTCAATAACCTCTCGGAGTTGGTTTAGCGATTGCTAAGGCGCGACGTCCTTGCACGTTCGTAGTCGGATCGTCAAAGTCGACTTCCACCAAAGCGAAATCCACCATCTCATCGAAAGACGGGACAACTTTGCCTCTATCATTACTACATCCAATGGTTCAACAACAGCGGCAAGGTTAAGGTAACACGTATTGTTCGTGTGCATTTTAGTATTTCTACATATGCTGATTATGTTGATTGTGATGTGGTACCTATGCAAGCATGTTCCTTATTACTTGGTAGACCATGGCAATTTGATAAAAATTCTGTACACCATGGTAGAAACAATCACTATACTCTTGTTCATAAGGATAAAAATATTACTTTGCTTCCTATGACTCCTGATTCCATTTTGAAAGATGATATTAATAGAGCTAATAAAGCACAACAGGAGAAGAATAAGAGTGAAAATCAGATTGTGGCAAAAGAATTTGAGCAACAAATGAAGCCTAATAATAAACCATCTAGTGTTGCTTCTGAAATTAAATTGAAAAGTGCATGTTTATTTGCCACCAAATCTGATATTGATGAGCTAGATTTCAGCAAATCTGTTTGCTATGCTTTTGTGTGCAAAGAGGCATTATTTTCATTCGAGGACGTGCCTTCCTCTTTGCCTCCTGCTGTCACTAACATTTTGCAGGAGTTCGCTGACGTTTTTCCACAAGACGTGCCACCGGGATTACCGCCTTTTCGAGGGATTGAGCATCAGATTGACTTAATTCCCGGTGCTTCACTGCCAAACCATGCACCATACCGTACCAATCCAGAGGAGACGAAGGAGATTATGCGTCAAGTACAAGAGCTTCTCGACAAAGGTTATATACGCGAATCCCTTAGTCCTTGTGCTGTTCCTATTATTCTAGTGCCGAAAAAGGATGGTACATCACGTATGTGTGTTGATTGTAGAGGCATTAATAATATTACTATTCGTTATCGTCATCCTATTCCTAGGCTAGATGATATGCTTGATGAATTGAGTGGCTCTACAATATTCTCCAAAGTTGATTTGCGTAGTGGCTACCATCAAATTCGTATGAAATTGGGAGATGAATGGAAAACAGCATTTAAAACTAAGTTTGGATTATATGAGTGGTTAGTCATGCCTTTTGGGTTAACTAATGCACCTAGTACTTTCATGAGATTAATGAACGAAGTTTTACGTGCTTTCATTGGACGATTTGTGGTAGTTTACTTTGATGACATATTGATTTATAGCAGATCTTTGGAGGAACATTTGGAACATTTACGTGCTGTTTTTATTGCTCTACGTGATGCACGTTTGTTTGGTAACCTTGGGTGATAGAGGCAAAGGTGTCCCGTCTTTCGATGAGATGGTGGATTTCGCTTTGGTGGAAGTCGACTTTGACGATCCGACTACGAACGTGCGAGGACGTCGCGCCTTAGCAATCGCTAAACCAACTCCGAGAGGTTATTGACCACGCCGGAGCACGATCAACCTGACCACGAGGGTCTGTTTCCTGCGAGCAAACAAAGAACAAGCAAGAAACTGAGATTGCAATCTGGATATTGCGAATATAAGATGAAAGCTTTATTGATCAAGGTGGGGTTCTGTGACGCCTTTGTCTGGTCGTTGAACACAAACGAAGTACGCGAAGTTGCAGCTATGGCGAACTTTTAATCTAAACAAAACCCAAGGTCTAAACGATGCCCTAAGGGCTGTATATATGGAGGAAGAGGGGGTGGATTTCGTGGCCCTTGGTGGAGGGGTCCGAAATCAACCCTATCTCTTGTTTCCCCACACATACGGACTCTAAAAATAGCCTATACTTATGTATTTCGAAATTACATGGGCCTGGCCCAATAATAAGGTGTCGCAGCACCTAAAATAGCCTCGGGACGAAATTTATGAAGTGGCATCTTGTATATTTCGTCCAAGGCTTCATGCACCCATTATGGTGGCTTCAAAGTCCTGAAATCATCACTTGTAACTCCGTTCTTGTTCCCCTTGCGCATGCCATCATCTCCATGCTTGTTCTTGCTCCAATGTTCATCCTTCTCCAAGCTAGGCCCTTCATTTGTAAGCAAAACAAATGTATCCAATTTAGGCAGCATCATATTCTCATGAACATTAGAATCATTACCAAGAAACGAAAGTACCTGGTAATTTAGTTGGCGTGCACGAGCTCTAGTAATTGGTCCAGTATGTATAGCAGCAGGGGCTGTGGGTGTAACAATTGTATTGATGTCCTCATCAAGCTCCCTAAATATTGGGAGGATATGTTATAAAGAGAAATCACCATGTGAATTCCCTCGATTTAAATAGATCAACGATCTATGCAATTTATTTAGTTGAGTTGAGATGCAAAGGTTAATGACATGAAGGCATGATGACATGATGCAATGCAAAAATAAAAGAGCAAGCACAAAAGAAACACAAGGTGAAACTCAGAATAGCTGGGAGTCTTCTAGAGCGTCGGTCTCGGGGCGTTACAAGGAAACACCTCATCAACCACTCCCCCACGACCCACGTCGTGGATCCATCCGGTGTTAAGCTGCAAAGTGATTAAGTGGCAACCACTCGCCACATGGCAGCCCCTTTCTACAGGAAAACCTACAAATGACACCCGTCCTGTGACGTGTCGAATAAGCAGGCGTGGAGCTGGCAGAATAAGCCCGACAAGGCTTGCCGGGCGAGCAATGATGTGACGTTGAGCAGCGCATTTAATGCGCCCTATCATCTTGCAGAGTTAGGTATAGCACTGTTTGCTATTTTATCAGTGTATAATGACTGATTTGCCATTGTGGTGACCCCTTAACCTATAAAAGGAGGCCCATGGCAACCGTAGAAGGGGTTCGGCTCGCGAGGCTGGAGAGTTAGACGCCCATACATGCGTGGCCACTACCGCCCCTGCCATGCTAGTGTACTATGATCCACCACCACTCTTCCACCATCAATCCACCAAAGCAGAGGTAGGCTTTTATGCCTCGCGGCGGGCCAAACCTGGGTAATATTGCTCGTGTGATCCCTGTCATGCTACCCCACGCTCCTCTGCTCTTTGTGCAACGCGACACCCCCCTGCCGAACCAGCAAGGGGCCGCTTTGTCCCATAGGTGGTCGTGGTTTCCCGCGACACTCCTCCTCGAGTGATAGCGACGAGGAGAATAGTGACGGCAATGATGACGGTGTTGATTAGGAGGGCGATGACTTCGACTCCGGCTGAACACCAGCCGCACCATCACCGTCAGGCGGCAGCAGCATCATCAGCATCAGCATCTCCTCTCCAGCAAGGTGATTTGCCGGGGAGTTGGTTGCAGGGGGGTAGAGGTGTGGCCTCCGTCTCCTCCGGCAGCCTTCTAGCTGGATCTTGGCAGGCTTCCTCGTGAGCTACATCATCCTTCTTGCCCTGGTGGTGGCGGTTGATGGGTCGTCTCCGCCAATCTCTTCACCATCGCCTTTGTCAGCGTCCTCCTACCCTCGCCAGGCTACCTCTCTTGGAGCCCGACAGGGTTAGGCTAGCCTTCTGCCTAGGCGCCCCTTTTGCCCTCTTCACCTCGTGCCGCAATGTCTAGGAGGAGAGGGACAAGAAAGGGCATCACGTGGCACTTATCTTTTTTCAACCATAAATCTGTAGGCACTTGCCAAATTTTAGTTCAAATAACGTAATCTCTTGAATCCATGTTTGTGTCCTATAAGGTCTATACTTGTTTGATCTGCATATTAATTGATAGATGCGAGGGTGTCCCGATCTTTCGATGAGATGATAACTATCGATTTGGTGGAGACGACTTTGACGATCCGACTACAAACGTGCACGACGTTGCGCCTTAGCAATCGCTAAACCAACTCCGAGAGGTTACTGACGATGCTGGAAGCACGGTCAGCCTGACCACGAAGGTCTATTCCTACAAGCAATCGAAGAACGAGCAAGAATATGATAAAGCAATCTGAATATTGCGAATATATATGAAGTATTGATAATGGTGGGGATCCGAAAAGTGGTCTTGGTCTGGTCGTTGGACACAAACGAAGCACACAAAGTTGCAATGGCTAACTTTTAACTAAACAAATCCCAAGCAAAAAGCTACTAGATGGATCTACTTATATAGGAGCAAGGGGTGGCGGCCAAGGAGGTGGGAGGACGTCCCAAGGCAGCCTAAAACTAAATCTAGGTCGTACAAGGCCAATGGGCCCAAGTGGAGGTGATGTAACACCTTTGGACTTGTAGTTTGACTCGGATTCTGCTGCAGCATCAGATTGTTTCGTCCACAACTCAACGCTCCGGACGAATTTGAAGGTGATTCCAATTGGGTTGGAAAGTGCACGAAATCTAGTTTCCAACAAAAAAAGAATAACCCAATTCGGAGTCCGTATGAAAAACTTGTGTGCGTTTTGAGTCAGGTATGTCTGTGCAGTCCGAATCTGAATCCAGAACGTGAGAGACTTGGACTCTATCTTCTCTTGGGCCAAAAGTGACGTGAGAGAACTTTTTGGACAGCAAATAAACATCTCTTTCTTCCTTATCTTCATATGTGGATTGTACAAATGTCCCATACACCTGCAATTAGACAAAACACAAAAGTGTGTGAAGTATTTTTGTTCTGGATAACATAAATAGATTATTGAATAGTTTGCACTAGAAATCACCTGACAAATATGCATATATGCAATATTTTTGGTCATATCCAAGGTAGTCATGTCCTCATCATCCTCCCCTTCTTGCAAATAAAGCCGTCCTCGGCGTTGCTTAATCTAAAATGTGGCTAACAAAAGAGACAAGGTGTACATGTTGTATATGTATATGTCATCCATTTTTACTTCCCTTGATTTTTGCATATATGACACATGAATAGATGAGTAACTTGCATAGTTCAAAAAATCTAAAGCCAAAAAATTAGCACAAGAAGTAGAAGGCATGAAAATATTGCAACTCAGTTTGCACATATAAGTGAAGCTCTTATTCATTTCAAAAGATTGACAATTGTCATCATTAAACCATCCCAACATTGGTGAATAAACCTTACTTGCATCAAATTTACATGCTACAACATGCTTAAATAAGCAAACATACAATAAGTCATTCAACACAGAATCATCACCAAGATTAGAGGTCATATCAAAATGATTAAACATTGGTTCTTTTGCATCAATAGTTAATTCAATGGGTGCACTCAAAATTGTTGGTATTTCAGTTGTTTGATCACATGGCAAAGTCAAATTATCAACGTAGTCCTCTAAAATAGGTGGTGTGATCAAAGTAGTGGGTAGCTCATCAGATGGTGCATTCAAATTGACAAGGCATTCATCATTCTCATGTAGAGATGGAAGATCAGTACCTTTGTCATTACCTCTTATGATCAACTCAGATGATGTAGCCACTCTCGGGGGCGATGTGTCACATGGTGGAGGTGATGTAGTCCTGACAACAACGGATGAGGTTGTCATAGTATGCCTAGTAGTTGAAGGAACAATCATATCAACTCTTGGAATGTGCACCGTGCGCTTGTTCTCCTCGTGGCCAACACGTCGTTTTATTTCCTGTTCAGCTTTGCAAGCAAGATGAAACAAATGGTCCATAGGATAACACTCTTCATGAATTAGTATCTCTTGAATATCACGGTTTAATCCTCCCCAAAATCTATCCATAAAATCATCTTCACTTTCTTCTAAAGAGGAATGCAACAAGGTAGTTTGTAAATCATCATAATATTTTGTTACAGTTTCACTACCTTGTTTTAAGTGTTGCAACTTCTTAATCATGTCACGAGTATAATAAGCAGGGATGAAAGTATGTCGCATGGCAAGTGTCAAATCATCCCAAGTAGTAGGTATATAATCAGGGTGTAACCGACAATATTCACTCCACCAAACCAAAGCATAACCAGTGAAAGAACCAACCGCAACCTTAACCTTTTTATGTTCATCGAAATTATGGGAAGCAAATATATTTTTTATGTCGAACTCCCATTCAATATATAAAGCAGGTTTAAAACGGCCATTAAATGGTGGTATAGATACATTAACCTGATCATGTGCATTTGGATGTTTGTGCACCTCTCGTGACGGTTGTGGTATTTGCAAAGGTGGTGGCACGTCTCCCGCGATCGACGAAGCCCATGAATTGACTCTGGATCCTGTCATGATTAGTAGAACAAGAAACAAAACCCAAAAATAATGTTCCTATAACTACTAGGATGTGGTGGTAAAACACTCACAGTAAAGCAAATATCAATGTCTTACACGTTCTTACCATGCAGCAGGCGGTCATCGGCAACCAGCGGTGTCAAGTAACTCCAAATATTGAGTAAAGCGATTGCCAGGGGAGCGTACGTATACACGGTGTAGAAATATGTGGAGCTGGGTTGGCTATATATGGTAGCAAAAGATTAGCAATAATCAATTCAAAGATGCAATGTTGAATAAACGCTCAACGACGGTACTGTGCTGGTCCTAGGCTAGACCTAACTAGAGAAGCGAGCCTAGAACACTAATGAGGTCACGTCGTAGCACAACCAGCATCAATGAAGGATACAAAGTATCTCTGGACAGCAAGATATAAGTGAAGATCACAACGGCAGTAAAGATAATGATGTGAAACAATAGCCAAGCTGTTTACTGAACAGTGCACAAAACAGATTCCAATCCGAATTCAGGTACGAGATTGATTCTAGATAGATCCAATTTTTTTTTCTTCTCTCTTTTTTTTTCTCACGCTTTTTTTTCTTTTTCTTCTCCCTCTTTTTCTTTTTTTTTCTTTCCTTTTTTCTCTCTTTTTTTTCTTTATCTTCTTTTTCTCCCTCTTTCCAAGACAAACTAGATAAGATGCAGATTCGATCAGGCGAAGATGTGAGTGACCTCAACTATGATTATGACAATAAACAGTGCGTAGCACGTGGTGGAAATTGGTGGATTGGATGGTGGACAGCGGATGGAATAATGATGCAGCGGCTGCGTGACTAATGTGAACAGAACTCGAAACTCTAAAGGAACTAGACACTAAGACCAGCAACTCGACACGACGATGCAACCGATAATTCAACTATGCAAGCAATGAAAAGAAAATTGCAAAGGCTCAGACTGGCTTGGACCAAGGATGAATAGATCTAACTTTTGTTTTGTGGCTTTTTCTTGGACGATAGGTAAGAAAATAAATCTAATCTAGGAAAAACTGGAAATTCTCACCGAGCAACCTGAAAACTGATACCACTTGATAGAGACGAGGGTCCCGATCTTTCGATGAGATGATAACTATCGATTTGGTGGAGACGACTTTCACGATCCGACTACAAACGTGCACGACGTTGCGTCTTAGCAATCGCTAAACCAATCTCCTGAGGTTACTGACGATGCTGGAAGCACGGTCAGCCTGACCACGAAGGTCTATTCCTGCAGGCAATCGAAGAACGAGCAAGAATATGATAAAGCAATCTGAATATTGGAAATATATATGAAGTATTGATAATGGTGGGGATCCGAAAGCGGTCTTGGTCTGGTCGTTGGACACAAACGAAGTACACGAAGTTGCAATGGCTAACTTTTAACTAAACAAATCCCCAGGAAAAGCTACTAGATGGATCTACTTATATAGGAGCAAGGGGTGGTGGCCAAGGAGGTGGGAGGACGTCCCAAGGCAGCCTAAAACTAAATCTAGGTCGTACAAGGACAATGGGCCCAAGTGGAGGTGATGTAACACCTTTGGACTTGTAGTTTGACTCGGATTCTGCTGCAGCATCAGATTGTTTCGTCCACAACTCAATGCTCCGGACGAATTTGAAGGTGATTCCAATTGGGTTGGAAAGTGCACGAAATCTAGTTTCCAACAAAAAAAGAATCACCCAATTCGGAGTCCGTATGAAAAACTTGTGTCTGTTTTGAGTCAGGTATGTCTGTGCAGTCCGAATCTGAATCCAGAACGTGAGAGACTTGGACTCTATCTTCTCTTGGGCCAAAAGTGATGTGAGAGAACTTTTTGGACAGCAAATAAACATCTCTTTCTTCCTTATCTTCATATGTGGATTGTACAAATGTCCCATACACCTGCAATTAGACAAAACACAAAAGTGTGTGAAGTATTTTTGTTCTGGATAACATAAATAGATTATTGAATAGTTTGCACTAGAAATCACGTGACAAATATGCATATATGCAATATTTTTGGTCATATCCAAGGTAGTCATGTCCTCATCACCACCACCACCACTTGTTCGTAGTCTGTAGGATCATATTCTTGTGTGTTTCTATTGCTGCTAACCATGCCAGGATCACAAGCCGACGAGATTGACTGGGAGAACTTATCAAACAAGGAGCTTCATGATAAGTTTCAGCAAATGATGACTGAACAGGTGCAAGATGTGCTGAACAATTTTGAAGAGGCCATGGAGAAGATCACTGGCCTTGAGAAGACGTTCGAAACAAAGCTCGACAACAGATTTAATGAATTGCTCGCGCGTCTTCCACCACCACCACCCGCTGCACCTAACGCACCTCTCCAACAACAACAACAACGACTACCTCCACGTCGCGAAATAGACCTTCGCCGAGCGAGCCGTGTTCCTCTTGCGTTTGGCCAAACTGTTGGTGCTGCTGTTGATACTTCTGTGGCTCCTGCTACTGCTGTTGCTGATACCCAGGAGGATGATGAGTATGCGGGCGATTATGAGGATGAGGTTGATCAAAATCAGATCTATGAGCAGCCACCAGCACCACCACCAGCAGGTCGACCTCAGGTATATATTCGTAATGGTAGGCCTGCACCACCACCTCAGGTACGCGATGAGGTCCATATTCCTAAACTGAAATTGAATATTCCACCATTTGAGGGTAGATATGTTCCTGATATATATCTTACTTGGGAGTTAGAAACTGAACAACGATTTACATGTTTACAATATCCTGAGGAGAGACGAGTTGCTGCTGCTGTTTGTGCTTTCACTAGTTTTGCATGTGTATGGTGGTCTGAACATTGTAGATTATATCCTATTCCAACTACTTGGGCTGCTTTGAAAACTGCTATGCGTACGCGTTGGGTTCCACCATATTATCAACGTGAATTGCTTCAAAAATTGCAGCGTTTAAGACAAGGAAAAAATTCTGTAGAAGAATATTATCAGGAATTACAAACTGGCATGATTAGATGTGGTATTGTTGAGGAGAATGAAGCTATGCTTGCACGTTTTCTGGGTGGATTAAATAGAGAGATTCAGACCATTCTAGACTATAAGGAGTATACTAATATCACTCGTTTATTCCATCTTGCTTGTAAAGCTGAACGTGAAGTGCAGGATCGACAAGCATTGCGGCGAACTAACTTTCAAAAAGCTAAGGCATATATAAACCATGAGGATTGAGTCGTGACTTAGCTTTTTGACATGTAGTGCAGCGAGCAATAAAACGCTCAACATCCCGTCTCATCTTTGGCCAAAAGAAATGTGTAGCAAGTACGTCCTCCGTCTTCTTCACGCCAAAGTGTCCCATTAATCCTCCTCCATGCGCCTCCTGCAACAACAAAAGACGAACGGAGCTAGCTGGAATGCATAGCTTGTTAGCACGAAACACAAATCCATCGTTAACAACAAACTTGTTCCACATTCTTCCTTCTTTACAATTCTGCATTACATCTTTAAAATCAGCATCATGCACATATTGATCTTTGATGGTCTCCAAACCAAATATTTTGAAGTCAAGTTGTGAAAGCATAGTATAGCGACGAGACAATGCATCAGCAATAACATTTTCTTTTCCCTTCTTGTGTCTAATGACATAAGGGAAAGTCTCAATGAATTCAACCCATTTAGCATGTCTACGATTCAGTTTAGCTTGACTTTTAATATGTTTCAAAGATTCATGATCAGAATGTATAACAAATTCTTTGGGCCATAAATAATGTTGCCATGTTTCTAAAGTCCGAACAAGAGCATATAATTCTTTATCATAAGTAGAATAATTCAGACTAGGCCCACTCAATTTTTCAGAAAAGTATGCAACAGGTTTGCCATCTTGTAATAACACACCTCCTAATCCAATTCCACTAGCATCACATTCAAGCTCAAAAGTCTTATTAAAATCAGGAAGTTGGAGTAAAGGAGCATGTGTCAACTTATCTTTCAATACCGTGAAGGCTTCTTCCTGTGCGGTACCCCAAAGAAAAGGCACATCTTTCTTTGTAAGCTCATTGAGAGGTGCAGCAATGGTGCTGAAATCTCTCACAAAACGCCTATAGAATCCAGCGAGGCCAAGAAAACCCCTCACTTGTGTGACCGTTTTGGGCTGCGGCCAACTCTCAATAGCTTCAATCTTGGCTTTATCAACTTCAATTCCCTGTGGAGTAACAACATAGCCAAGAAAAGATACACGGTCGGTGCAAAAGGTGCACTTCCCAAGGTTACCAAACAAACGTGCATCACGTAGAGCAATAAAAACAGCACGTAAATGTTCCAAATGTTCTTCCAAAGATCTGCTATAAATCAATATGTCATCAAAGTAAACTACCACAAATCGTCCAATGAAAGCACGTAAAACTTCGTTCATTAATCTCATGAAAGTACTAGGCGCATTAGTTAACCCAAAAGGCATGACTAACCACTCATATAATCCAAACTTAGTTTTAAATGCTGTTTTCCATTCATCTCCCAGTTTCATACGAATTTGATGGTAGCCACTACGCAAATCAACTTTGGAGAATATTGTAGAGCCACTCAATTCATCAAGCATATCATCTAGCCTAGGAATAGGATGACGATAACGAATAGTAATATTATTAATGCCTCTACAATCAACACACATACGTGATGTACCATCCTTTTTCGGCACTAGAATAATAGGAACAGCACAAGGACTAAGGGATTCGCGTATATAACCTTTGTCGAGAAGCTCTTGTACTTGACGCATAATCTCCTTCGTCTCCTCTGGATTGGTACGGTATGGTGCACGGTTTGGTAGTGAAGCACCGGGAATTAAGTCAATCTGATGCTCAATCCCTCGAATAGGCGGTAATCCCGGTGGCACGTCTTGTGGAAAAACGTCAGCGAACTCCTGCAAAATGTTAGTGACAGCAGGAGGCAAAGAGGAAGGCACGTCCTCGAATGAAAATAATGCCTCTTTGCACACAAAAGCATAGCAAATAGATGATAGAGGCAAAGGTGTCCCGTCTTTCGATGAGATGGTGGATTTCGCTTTGGTGGAAGTCGACTTTGACGATCCGACTACGAACGTGCGAGGACGTCGCGCCTTAGCAATCGCTAAACCAACTCCGAGAGGTTATTGACCACGCCGGAGCACGATCAACCTGACCACGAGGGTCTGTTTCCTGCGAGCAAACGAAGAACAAGCAAGAAACTGAGATTGCAATCTGGATATTGCGAATATAAGATGAAAGCTTTATTGATCAAGGTGGGGTTCTGTGACGCCTTTGTCTGGTCGTTGAACACAAACGAAGTACGCGAAGTTGCAGCTATGGCGAACTTTTAATCTAAACAAAACCCAAAGTCTAAACGATGCCCTAAGGGCTGTATATATGGAGGAAGAGGGGGGAATTTCGTGGCCCTTGGTGGAGGAGTCCGAAATCAACCCTATCTCTTGTTTCCCCACACATACGGACTCTAAAAATAGCCTATACTTATGTATTTCGAAATTACATGGGCCTGGCCCAATAATAAGGTGACGCAGCACCTAAAATAGCCTCGGGACGAAATTTAGGAAGTGGCATCTTGTATATTTCGTCCAAGGCTTCATGCACCCATTATGGTGGCTTCAAAGTCCTGAAATCATCACTTGTAACTCCGTTCTTGTTCCCCTTGCGCATGCCATCATCTCCATGCTTGTTCTTGCTCCAATGTTCATCCTTCTCCAAGCTAGGCCCTTCATTTGTAAGCAAAACAAATGTATCCAATTTAGGCAGCATCATATTCTCATGAACATTAGAATCATTACCAAGAAACGAAAGTACCTGGTAATTTAGTTGGCGTGCACGAGCTCTAGTAATTGGTCCAGTATGTATAGCAGCAGGGGCTGTGGGTGTAACAATTGTATTGATGTCCTCATCAGACACCACGTGCATCTTCTACTTCAACTGCACCAGCACCTCTATCCGGTGCCACCTCCAGCCGTGATACAAGAAAACAGGAACAACCACCATTATCTGCCAAGAGCGCACCTGCGGGGCCTGCACAGCGTTCTTCTTCTTCCATGGCATCAACAGGGCACACAAGTGATATTATTTGTCGTCGTTGTAAGGGAGGAGGTCATTATGCGAGAGAATGCAAATCTCCGCGTGTGATGATTGCTACCGCGGATGGTGGATATGAGTCTGCTAGTGACTATGATGAGGAGACTTTGGCTCTTATTACACGTGAAGAACATGGTGGAGATGATTCTGATCATGAGACGCAATACATGGCTCCTGAAGACGCTGACAGGTATGAATGTTTAGTTGCTCAACGTGTTTTGAGTGTGCAGGTCACACAAGCTGAGCAAAATCAGAGGCACAATTTGTTCCATACCAAGGGAGTTGTGAAGGAACGGTCTGTGCGCGTCATAATAGACGGAGGGAGCTGCAACAACTTGGCTAGCATGGAGATGGTGGAGAAGCTTTCTCTCACCACAAGACCACATCCACATCCTTACTACATCCAATGGTTCAACAACAGCGGCAAGGTTAAGGTAACACGTACTGTTCGTGTGCATTTTAGTATCTCTACATATGCTGATTATGTTGATTGTGATGTGGTACCTATGCAAGTATGTTCCTTATTACTTGGTAGACCATGGCAATTTGATAAAAATTCTGTACACCATGGTAGAAACAATCACTATACTCTTGTTCATAAGGATAAAAATATTACTTTGCTTCCTATGACTCCTGATTCCATTTTGAAAGATGATATTAATAGAGCTAATAAAGCACAACAGGAGAAGAATAAGAGTGAAAATCAGATTGTGGCAAAAGAATTTGAGCAACAAATGAAGCCTAATAATAAACCATCTAGTGTTGCTTCTGAAATTAAATTGAAAAGTGCATGTTTATTTGCCACCAAATCTGATATTGATGAGCTAGATTTCAGCAAATCTGTTTGCTATGCTTTTGTGTGCAAAGAGGCATTATTTTCATTCGAGGACGTGCCTTCCTCTTTGCCTCCTGCTGTCACTAACATTTTGCGGGAGTTCGCTGACGTTTTTCCACAAGACGTGCCACCGGGATTACCGCCTATTCGAGGGATTGAGCATCAGATTGACTTAATTGCCGGTGCTTCACTGCCAAACCGTGCACCATACCGTACCAATCCAGAGGAGACGAAGGAGATTATGCGTCAAGTACAAGAGCTTCTCGACAAAGGTTATATACGCGAATCCCTTAGTCCTTGTGCTGTTCCTATTATTCTAGTGCCGAAAAAGGATGGTACATCACGTATGTGTGTTGATTGTAGAGGCATTAATAATATTACTATTCGTTATCGTCATCCTATTCCTAGGCTAGATGATATGCTTGATGAATTGAGTGGCTCTACAATATTCTCCAAAGTTGATTTGCGTAGTGGCTACCATCAAATTCGTATGAAACTGGGAGATGAATGGAAAACAGCATTTAAAACTAAGTTTGGATTATATGAGTGGTTAGTCATGCCTTTTGGGTTAACTAATGCGCCTAGTACTTTCATGAGATTAATGAACGAAGTTTTACGTGCTTTCATTGGACGATTTGTGGTAGTTTACTTTGATGACATATTGATTTATAGCAGATCTTTGGAAGAACATTTGGAACATTTACGTGCTGTTTTTATTGCTCTACGTGATGCACGTTTGTTTGGTAACCTTGGGAAGTGCACCTTTTGCACCGACCGTGTATCTTTTCTTGGCTATGTTGTTACTCCACAGGGAATTGAAGTTGATAAAGCCAAGATTGAAGCTATTGAGAGTTGGCCGCAGCCCAAAACGGTCACACAAGTGAGGGGTTTTCTTGGCCTCGCTGGATTCTATAGGCGTTTTGTGAGAGATTTCAGCACCATTGCTGCACCTCTCAATGAGCTTACAAAGAAAGATGTGCCTTTTCTTTGGGGTACCGCACAGGAAGAAGCCTTCACGGTATTGAAAGATAAGTTGACACATGCTCCTTTACTCCAACTTCCTGATTTTAATAAGACTTTTGAGCTTGAATGTGATGCTAGTGGAATTGGATTAGGAGGTGTGTTATTACAAGATGGCAAACCTGTTGCATACTTTTCTGAAAAATTGAGTGGGCCTAGTCTGAATTATTCTACTTATGATAAAGAATTATATGCTCTTGTTCGGACTTTAGAAACATGGCAACATTATTTATGGCCCAAAGAATTTGTTATACATTCTGATCATGAATCTTTGAAACATATTAAAAGTCAAGCTAAACTGAATCGTAGACATGCTAAATGGGTTGAATTCATTGAGACTTTCCCTTATGTCATTAGACACAAGAAGGGAAAAGAAAATGTTATTGCTGATGCATTGTCTCGTCGCTATACTATGCTTTCACAACTTGACTTCAAAATATTTGGTTTGGAGACCATCAAAGATCAATATGTGCATGATGCTGATTTTAAAGATGTAATGCAGAATTGTAAAGAAGGAAGAATGTGGAACAAGTTTGTTGTTAACGATGGATTTGTGTTTCGTGCTAACAAGCTATGCATTCCAGCTAGCTCCGTTCGTCTTTTGTTGTTGCAAGAGGCGCATGGAGGAGGATTAATGGGACACTTTGGCGTGAAGAAGACGGAGGACGTACTTGCTACACATTTCTTTTGGCCAAAGATGAGACGGGATGTTGAGCGTTTTATTGCTCGCTGCACTACATGTCAAAAAGCTAAGTCACGACTCAATCCTCATGGTTTATATATGCCTTTGCCTGTACCTAGTGTTCCTTGGGAGGATATATCTATCGACTTTGTTTTAGGTTTACCTCGAACAAAGAAGGGGAGGGATAGCATATTTGTTGTCGTGGATAGATTCTCGAAAATGGCACACTTTATACCATGTCATAAAAGCGATGATGCTGTTAATGTTGCTGATTTGTTCTTTCGTGAAATTATTCGCTTGCATGGTGTGCCAAATACTATTGTTTCAGATCGTGATACTAAATTTCTTAGCCACTTTTGGAGATGTTTATGGGCTAAGTTGGGGACTAAACTGCTTTTTAGTACTACTTGTCACCCCCAAACTGATGGACAAACTGAAGTAGTCAATAGAACGTTGTCTACTATGCTTAGGGCTGTTTTGAAGAATAATAACAAAATGTGGGAGGAATGCTTGCCTCATATTGAATTTGCTTATAATCGTTCATTGCATTCTACTACTAAGATGTGCCCTTTTGAAGTTGTGTATGGTTTCCTACCTCGTGCACCTATTGATTTGTTGCCTCTTCCATCTTCGGAGAAGGTTAATTTTGATGCTAAACAACGTGCTGAATTGATTTTAAAAATGCATGAGTTAACTAAGGAAAACATTGAGCGCATGAATGCTAAATATAAACTTGCTGGAGATAAGGGTAGAAAACATGTTGTGTTTGCACCTGGAGATCTTGTTTGGTTACATTTGCGTAAGGATAGATTTCCTGATTTGCGCAAATCAAAGTTAATGCCACGTGCTGTGGTCCCTTTAAGGTGTTAGAGAAAATAAATGATAATGCATATAAACTTGAGCTGCCTGCAGATTTTGGGGTTAGTCCCACTTTTAACATTGCAGATTTGAAGCCTTATTTGGGTGAGGAAGATGAACTTCCGTTGAGGACGACTTCATTTCAAGAAGGGGAGGATGATGAGGACATCAATACAATTGTTACACCCACAGCCCCTGCTGCTATATATACTGGACCAATTACTAGAGCTCGTGCACGCCAACTAAATTACCAGGTACTTTCGTTTCTTGGTAATGATTGTAATGTTCATGAGAATATGATGCTGCCTAAATTGGATACATTTGTTTTGCTTACAAATGAAGGGCCTAGCTTGGGAAGGATGAACATTGGAGCAAGAACAAGCATGGAGATGATGGCATGCGCAAGGGAAACAAGAACGGAGTTACAAGTGATGATTTCAGGACTTTGAAGCCACCATAATGGGTGCATGAAGCCTTGGACGAAATATACAAGATGCCACTTCATAAATTTCGTCCCGAGGCTATTTTAGGTGCTGCGACACCTTATTATTGGGTCAGGCCCATGTAATTTCGAAATACATAAGTATAGGCTATTTTTAGAGTCCGTATGTGTGGGGAAACAAGAGATAGGGTTGATTTCGGACCCCTCCACCAAGGGCCACGAAATTCCCCCCTCTTCCTCCATATATACAGCCCTTAGGGCATCGTTTAGACTGCGGGTTTTGTTTAGATTAAAAGTTCGCCATAGCTGCAACTTCGCGTACTTCGTTTGTGTTCAACGACCAGACAAAGGCGTCACAGAACCCCACCTTGATCAATAAAGCTTTCGTCTTATATTCGCAATATCCAGATTGCAATTTCAGTTTCTTGCTTGTTCTTCGTTTGCTCGCAGGAAACAGACCCTCGTGGTCAGGTTGATCGTGCTCCGGCGTGGTCAATAACCTCTCGGAGTTGGTTTAGCGATTGCTAAGGCGCGACGTCCTCGCACGTTCGTAGTCGGATCGTCAAAGTCGACTTCCACCAAAGCGATATCCATCATCTCATCGAAAGACGGGACACCTTTGCCTCTATCACCCAGGCGTGCCCAGGTGGGTTGTGGCCTCCCGCACCGCCTCTTTGCTCTATAAATACCCCAATATTCCATAAACCATAGGGGAGTCGACGAAAATCAATTACTGCCACCGCATTTTCCAGAAATACCAGATCTAATCTAACACTACAAAAAAAAGACACATCCGTGAAATTTTGGGCCAAACGAATTTTTTTTGTCATACATATGACACTTCTACGACGATAATTGTGACAAAACCCGGTATCATCATAGATGTGGTGGGCTCCTACTTCTATGACAAAAAATCATGAAAATAAATGGGCTTTTCGTCCCGGGCGGGCCGGAGACGCAGCTGCATGACATTCTTTGGGCCGTCCATGATGGAAAAAACCATGGTAGAAGCGAGGGCGAGGAAAATTTCGGTGAGTTCCTAATAGAGGCAAAGGTGTCCCGTCTTTCGATGAGATGGTGGATTTCGCTTTGGTGGAAGTCAACTTTGACGATCCGACTACGAACGTGCGAGGACGTCGCGCCTTAGCAATCGCTAAACCAACTCCGAGAGGTTATTGACCACGCCGGAGCACGATCAACCTGACCACGAGGGTCTATTTCCTGCGAGCAACCGAAGAACAAGCAAGAAACTAAGATTGCAATCTGGATATTGCGAATATAAGATGAAAGCTTTATTGATCAAGGTGGGGTTCTGTGACGCCTTTGTCTGGTCGTTGAACACAAACGAAGTACGCGAAGTTGCAGCTATGGCGAACTTTTAATCTAAACAAAACCCAAAGTCTAAACGATGCCCTAAGGGCTGTATATATGGAGGAAGAGGGGGGAATTTCGTGGCCCTTGGTGGAGGGGTCCGAAATCAACCCTATCTCTTGTTTCCCCACACATACGGACTCTAAAAATAGCCTATACTTATGTATTTCGAAACTACATGGGCCTGACCCAATAATAAGGTGACGCAGCACCTAAAATAGCCTCGGGACGAAATTTAGGAAGTGGCATCTTGTATATTTCGTCCAAGGCTTCATGCACCCATTATGGTGGCTTCAAAGTCCTGAAATCATCACTTGTAACTCCGTTCTTGTTCCCCTTGCGCATGCCATCATCTCCATGCTTGTTCTTGCTCCAATGTTCATCCTTCTCCAAGCTAGGCCCTTCATTTGTAAGCAAAACAAATGTATCCAATTTAGGCAGCATCATATGCTCATGAACATTAGAATCATTACCAAGAAACGAAAGTACCTGGTAATTTAGTTGGCGTGCACGAGCTCTAGTAATTGGTCCAGTATGTATAGCAGCAGGGGCTGTGGGTGTAACAATTGTATTGATGTCCTCATCATCCTCCCCTTCTTGAAATGAAGTCGCCCTCGACGGAAGTTCATCTTCCTCACCCAAATAAGGCTTCAAATCTGCAATGTTAAAAGTGGGACTAACCCCAAAATCTGCAGGCAGCTCAAGTTTATATGCATTATCATTTATTTTCTCTAACACCTTAAAGGGACCATCAGCACGTGGCATTAGCTTTGATTTGCGCAAATCAGGAAATCTATCCTTACGCAAATGTAACCAAACAAGATCTCCAGGTGCAAACACAACATGTTTTCTACCCTTATCTCCAGCAAGTTTATATTTAGCATTCATACGCTCAATGTTTTCCTTAGTTAACTCATGCATTTTTAAAATCAATTCAGCACGTTGTTTAGCATCAAAATTAACCTTCTCCGACGATGGAAGAGGCAACAAATCAATAGGTGCACGAGGTAGGAAACCGTACACAACTTCAAAAGGGCACATCTTAGTAGTAGAATGCAATGAACGATTATAAGCAAATTCAATATGAGGCAAGCATTCCTCCCACATTTTCTTATTATTCTTCAAAACAGCCCTAAGCATAGTAGACAACGTTCTATTGACTACTTCAGTTTGTCCATCAGTTTGGGGGTGACAAGTAGTACTAAAAAGCAGTTTAGTCCCCAACTTAGCCCATAAACATCTCCAAAAGTGGCTAAGAAATTTAGTATCACGATCTGAAACAATAGTATTTGGCACACCATGCAAGCGAATAATTTCACGAAAGAACAAATCAGCAACATTAACAGCATCATCGCTTTTATGACATGGTATAAAGTGTGCCATTTTCGAGAATCTATCCACGACAACAAATATGCTATCCCTCCCCTTCTTTGTTCGAGGTAAACCTAAAACAAAGTCCATAGATATATCCTCCCAAGGAACACTAGGTACAGGCAAAGGCATATATAAACCATGAGGATTGAGTCGTGACTTAGCTTTTTGACATGTAGTGCAGCTAGCAATAAAACGCTCAACATCCCGTCTCATCTTTGGCCAAAAGAAATGTGTAGCAAGTACGTCCTCCGTCTTCTTCACGCCAAAGTGTCCCATTAATCCTCCTCCATGCGCCTCCTGCAACAACAAAAGACGAACGGAGCTAGCTGGAATGCATAGCTTGTTAGCACGAAACACAAATCCATCGTTAACGACAAACTTGTTCCACATTCTTCCTTCTTTACAATTCTGCATTACATCTTTAAAATCAGCATCATGCACATATTGATCTTTGATGGTCTCCAAACCAAATATTTTGAAGTCAAGTTGTGAAAGCATAGTATAGCGACGAGACAATGCATCAGCAATAACATTTTCTTTTCCCTTCTTGTGTTTAATGACATAAGGGAAAGTCTCAATGAATTCAACCCATTTAGCATGTCTACGATTCAGTTTAGCTTGACTTTTAATATGTTTCAAAGATTCATGATCAGAATGTAAAACAAATTCTTTGGGCCATAAATAATGTTGCCATGTTTCTAAAGTCCGAACAAGAGCATATAATTCTTTATCATAAGTAGAATAATTCAGACTAGACCCACTCAATTTTTCAGAAAAGTATGCAACAGGTTTGCCATCTTGTAATAACACACCTCCTAATCCAATTCCACTAGCATCACATTCAAGCTCAAAAGTCTTATTAAAATCAGGAAGTTGGAGTAAAGGAGCATGTGTCAACTTATCTTTCAATACCGTGAAGGCTTCTTCCTGTGCGGTACCCCAAACAAAAGGCACATCCTTCTTTGTAAGCTCGTTGAGAGCTGCAGCAATGGTGCTGAAATCTCTCACAAAACGCCTATAGAATCCAGCGAGGCCAAGAAAACTCCTCACTTGTGTGACCGTTTTGGGCTGCGGCCAACTCTCAATAGCTTCAATCTTGGCTTTGTCAACTTCAATTCCCTGTGGAGTAACAACATAGCCAAGAAAAGATACTCGGTCGGTGCAAAAGGTGCACTTCCCAAGGTTACCAAACAAACGTGCATCACGTAGAGCAATAAAAACAGCACGTAAATGTTCCAAATGTTCTTCCAAAGATCTGCTATAAATCAGTATATCATCAAAATAGACTACCACAAATCGTCCAATGAAAGCACGTAAAACTTCGTTCATTAGTCTCATGAAAGTACTAGGCGCATTAGTTAACCCAAAAGGCATGACTAACCACTCATATAATCCAAACTTAGTTTTAAATGCTGTTTTCCATTCATCTCCCAATTTCATACGAATTTGATGGTATCCACTACGCAAATCAACTTTGGAGAATATTGTAGAGCCACTCAATTCATCAAGCATATCATCTAGCCTAGGAATAGGATGACGATAACGAATAGAGGCGAGGGTCCCGATCTTTCGATAAGATGATAACTATCGATTTGGTGGAGACGACTTTGACAATCCGACTACAAACATGCACGACGTTGCGCCTTAGCAATCGCTAAACCAATCTCCTGAGGTTACTGACGATGCTGGAAGCACGGTCAGCCTGACCACGAAGGTCTATTCCTGCAAGCAATCGAAGAACGAGCAAGAATATGATAAAGCAATCTGAATATTGCAAATATATATGAAGTATTGATAATGGTGGGGATCCGGAGCAACTAGACACTAGCCATTGCAACTTCGTGTACTTCGTTTGTGTCCAACGACCAGACCAAGACCGCTTCCGGATCCCCACCATTATCAATACTTCATATATATTTGCAATATTCAGATTGCTTTATCATATTCTTGCTCGTTCTTCGATTGCTTGCAGGAATAGACCTTCGTGGTCAGGCTGACCGTGCTTCCAGCATCGTCAGTAACCTCAGGAGATTGGTTTAGCGATTGCTAAGGCGCAACGTCGTGCATGTTTGTAGTCGGATTGTCAAAGTCGTCTCCACCAAATCGATAGTTATCATCTTATCGAAAGATCGGGACCCTCGCCTCTATTCGTTATCGTCATCCTATTCCTAGGCTAGATGATATGCTTGATGAATTGAGTGGTTCTACAATATTCTCCAAAGTTGATTTGCGTAGTGGCTACCATCAAATTCGTATGAAATTAGGAGATGAATGGAAAACAGCATTTAAAACTAAGTTTGGATTATATGAGTGGTTAGTCATGCCTTTTGGGTTAACTAATGCACCTAGTACTTTCATGAGATTAATGAACGAAGTTTTACGTGCTTTCATTGGACGATTTGTGGTAGTTTACTTTGATGACATACTGATTTATAGCAGATCTTTGGAAGAACATTTGGAACATTTACGTGCTGTTTTTATTGCTCTACGTGATGCACGTTTGTTTGGTAACCTTGGGAAGTGCACCTTTTGCACCGACCGAGTATCTTTTCTTGGCTATGTTGTTACTCCACAGGGAATTGAAGTTGACAAAGCCAAGATTGAAGCTATTGAGAGTTGGCTGCAGCCCAAAACGGTCACACAAGTGAGGAGTTTTCTTGGCCTCGCTGGATTCTATAGGCGTTTTGTGAGAGATTTCAGCACCATTGCTGCACCTCTCAACGAGCTTACAAAGAAGGATGTGCCTTTTGTTTGGGGTACCGCACAGGAAGAAGCCTTCACGGTATTGAGCTTGAATGTGATGCTAGTGGAATTGGATTAGGAGGTGTGTTATTACAAGATGGCAAACCCGTTGCATACTTTTCTAAAAAATTGAGTGGGCCTAGTCTGAATTATTCTACTTATGATAAAGAATTATATGCTCTTGTTCGGACTTTAGAAACATGGCAACATTATTTATGGCCCAAAGAATTTGTTATACATTCTGATCATGAATCTTTGAAACATATTAAAAGTCAAGCTAAACTGAATCGTAGACATGCTAAATGGGTTGAATCATTGAGACTTTCCCTTATGTCATTAAACACAAGAAGGGAAAAGAAAATGTTATTGCTGATGCATTGTCTCGTCGCTATACTATGCTTTCACAACTTGACTTCAAAATATTTGGTTTGGAGACCATCAAAGATCAATATGTGCATGATGCTGATTTTAAAGATGTAATGCAGAATTGTAAAGAAGGAAGAATGTGGAACAAGTTTGTTGTTAACGATGGATTTGTGTTTCGTGCTAACAAGCTATGCATTCCAGCTAGCTCCGTTCGTCTTTTGTTGTTGCAGGAGGCGCATGGAGGAGGATTAATGGGACACTTTGGCGTGAAGAAGACGGAGGACGTACTTGCTACACATTTCTTTTGGCCAAAGATGAGACGGGATGTTGAGCGTTTTATTGCTCGCTGCACTACATGTCAAAAAGCTAAGTCACGACTCAATCCTCATGGTTTATATATGCCTTAGCTTTTTGAAAGTTAGTTCGCCGCAATGCTTGTCGATCCTGCACTTCACGTTCAGCTTTACAAGCAAGATGGAATAAACGAGTGATATTAGTATACTCCTTATAGTCTAGAATGGTCTGAATCTCTCTATTTAATCCACCCAGAAAACGTGCAAGCATAGCTTCATTCTCCTCAACAATACCACATCTAATCATGCCAGTTTGTAATTCCTGATAATATTCTTCTACAGAATTTTTTCCTTGTCTTAAACGCTGCAATTTTTGAAGCAATTCACGTTGATAATATGGTGGAACCCAACGCGTACGCATAGCAGTTTTCAAAGCAGCCCAAGTAGTTGGAATAGGATATAATCTACAATGTTCAGACCACCATACACATGCAAAACTAGTGAAAGCACAAACAGCAGCAGCAACTCGTCTCTCCTCAGGATATTGTAAACATGTAAATCATTGTTCAGTTTCTAACTCCCAAGTAAGATATATATCAGGAACATATCTACCCTCAAATGGTGGAATATTCAATTTCAGTTTAGGAATATGGACATCATCTCGTACCTGAGGTGGTGGTGCAGGCCTACCATTACGAATATATACCTGAGGTTGACCTGCTGGTGGTGGTGCTGGTAGCTGCTCGTAGATCTGATTTTGATCAACCTCATCCTCATAATCGCCCGCATACTCATCATCCTCCTGGGTACCAGCAACAGCAGTAGCAGGAGCCACAGAAGTATCAACAGCAGCACCAACAGTTTGGCCAAACGCAAGAGGAACACGGCTCGCTCGGCGAAGGTCTATTTCGCGACGTGGAGGTAGTCGTTGTTGTTGTTGTTGGAGAGGTGCGTTAGGTGCAGCGGGTGGTGGTGGTGGAAGACGCGCGAGCAATTCATTAAATCTGTTATCGAGCTTTGTTTCGAACGTCTTCTCAAGGCCAGTGATCTTCTCCATGGCCTCTTCAAAATTGTTCAGCACATCTTGCACCTGTTCAGTCATCATTTGCTGAAACTTATCATGAAGCTCCTTGTTCGATAAATTCTCCTAGTCAATCTCGTCGGCTTGTGATCCTGGCATGTTAGCAGCAATAGAAACACACAAGAATATGATCCTACAGACTACTAAAAAGTGGTGGTGGTGTATCACAAATCCGTCAAGCAAATCTCAAATTCTTACCAGTTCTTACCCAGCAGCAGGCGGTGATCGGCAACCGTTGTAGTCAAAAACTCTCAAAGCTTGGATGGAGCGATTACCAGGGAGAGTCAAACACACGACGTAGATGTATGTGGAGCTGGAAAGGCTTATAGTATGGTAGCAAAAAGGGTCAGCAATAATCAATTCAGAGATGCAAAGTTGAATAAACGCTCAACGACGGTACTGTGCTGGTCCTAGGCTAGACTGTGCTAGAGACGCGAGCCTAGAACACCAACAAAATCACGGCGCGGCACGTAAACAAGGGAAAAGCACACTCTGAATTTTTTTTTCGCTCTTTTTTTTTGCGCTCTTTTTTTTTGCGCTCTTTTTTTTTGCGCTGCTTTTTTTTTCCGAAACCTACTTCGGCAAGGAAACACGAATCGGAATCTAGATGGATCCCGAAAACAAACCTAATAAGCAAAGAACTCGGATTGGTGGTGGATATATGGTGGTGGTATATGGCAGCGGTGGTGGTAGCGGTGGTAGTATATGAATATGGATCGGTGGTGGTATATGGATACGGATTCGGAGCGGTGGCGGATAAGCGGTGGTGGTAGATGGCAGGGGCGATGATGATGGTGCGGCCGCGGCGTGACAACTTATGACCAGAACTCGAAACTCTAAAAGACTAGACTCTAAGACCAGCAACTAGACCGACGATGCAATCGCAAATTCAACAAAGCAAAACCCTAAAAAGATTATGCAAAGGCTCAAATTGGTTCGGATATGATGAACTAACCCTAATTTTTTTGTGTCTTTTTCGTGGACTGTAGGTATGAAGAACAGACTCGATCTAAACTACGAAAAACTGTAAAATCTCACCGAGCAACCTGGAAATCTGATACCACTTGATAAAGGCAAAGGTGTCCCGTCTTTCGATGAGATGATGGATATTGCTTTGGTGGAAGTCGACTTTGACGATCCGACTACGAACGTGCGAGGACGTCGCGCCTTAGCAATCGCTAAACCAACTCCGAGAGGTTATTGACCACGCCGGAGCACGATCAACCTGACCACGAGGGTCTGTTTCCTGCGAGCAAACGAAGAACAAGCAAGAAACTAAGATTGCAATCTGGATATTGCGAATATAAGATGAAAGCTTTATTGATCAAGGTGGGGTTCTGTGACGCCTTTGTCTGGTCGTTGAACACAAACGAAGTACGCGAAGTTGCAGCTATGGCGAACTTTTAATCTAAACAAAACCCAAAGTCTAAACGATGCCCTAAGGGCTGTATATATGGAGGAAGAGGGGGAATTTCGTGGCCCTTGGTGGAGGGGTCCGAAATCAACCCTATCTCTTGTTTCCCCACACATACGGACTCTAAAAATAGCCTATACTTATGTATTTCGAAATTACATGGGCCTGGCCCAATAATAAGGTGACGCAGCACCTAAAATAGCCTCGGGACGAAATTTAGGAAGTGGCATCTTGTATATTTCGTCCAAGGCTTCATGCACCCATTATGGTGGCTTCAAAGTCCTGAAATCATCACTTGTAACTCCGTTCTTGTTCCCCTTGCGCATGCCATCATCTCCATGCTTGTTCTTGCTCCAATGTTCATCCTTCTCCAAGCTAGGCCCTTCATTTGTAAGCAAAACAAATGTATCCAATTTAGGCAGCATCATATGCTCATGAACATTAGAATCATTACCAAGAAACGAAAGTACCTGGTAATTTAGTTGGCGTGCACGAGCTCTAGTAATTGGTCCAGTATGTATAGCAGCAGGGGCTGTGGGTGTAACAATTGTATTGATGTCCTCATCAGTTCCCGGTTACGGTGGGTGGTCGGGGGCCGAGCGATGCACAATTCTCTCATACACGTACACGCATGTGTGCAAGGCGTTGGCTCTAACTGAACCCGAGCAAGGCGTTGGGCTCTAACTGAACCCGAGCGATTGCACTGCAGGCTACGCGTTACTGAACCCGAGCGATCGATCGATGGCTGTTAACTGAACCCGATCGAGCGATTCCTTCACTACTGCTGGTAACTGAAGCCGATCGATGATGCATCTCTCGATGAACAGTGAGT
>NC_041383.1:367759903-367801564 GCF_002162155.2 Triticum dicoccoides
AACTGTGAGAGGTGGGTGTGGATGAACTGGACCCCGTGGCGTTGCCTCGATCGAGCCGGTTGGGGCTGGATGAACAGGACCCGGTGGAGGGCTAGATGAACAGGATGACCCCATGGAGGGCTGGATGAACAATAGATGGTGGAGGGGTGCCCGTGGAGGGGTGGTTGAACAGTAGCCGGTGGAGTAGCGCGCGGTGGAGGCAGGATGAACAGGAGCTCGTGGAGGCTGGAGGAGGTCGACGGTAGCCCGTGGAGGCTAGAGGAGGTTGACGGTGGAGATGAACAGTATCCTGCGGAGTCCCGTTTTGCGGTACGCCACACCCCTCCCTATGAACAGGACCCTCGTTTCGACCGTACGCTCCAACACAAGTCTGTTTCGTCCGTTTTGCGGTACGCCACACCCCTCCCGATCAATAGGACCCTCGTTTCGATCGTAGCGCTCCAACACAAGTTCGTTTCATCCGTTTTGCGGTATGCCACACCCCTCCCGATCAATAGGACCCCCGTTTCGACCGTAGGAGGTCCGTTTCCTCCGTTTTGCGGTACGCCAGACCCCTCCCGATGAACAGGATCCCGTTTTGAACGTGGTCGGCCGAACACAAGGCCGTTTCCTCCGTTCTGCGGTACACCGGGCCTCGTTTCCATCGCCTGTTCGGTCCAAGCCCTCCCGATGAACACGATGACGTATTCTGTTCCGACCCATCCGGTTGGCTCCCCATGAACACGACGACGACGTTGTTTCTCCGTTCCGACCCAGCCATGTACACGAGCCCTGGCCGTACGTATGCGCGAGTAGGCGTTCGAGACCCACTCGTATGTACACATAAGTGGCAGTATTTTCTTTCTTGCACACTGGCTGTTGTACGTATGTGTACATGCTACGTGCGCGGCTCGACTACAACACGTGCGCGCCTCTACTACGACACGAGCGCACCTCTCCATCCACCAATATGTACGTTCACGTTCGCGACCAGAATGACATCGCTACGTACGCTTTGACCAGGTGGGTCCCGACTGTCAAGCACTTCCTTGCGTGCGAAGATGTAGCTGGTGGGTCCCAGCAGTCAGGGGGGCGAATTGTTTTTTTTCGGACGCACTTCCTTGCATCCGAAGATGTAGCTGATGGGTGCCAGCAGTCAGGAGGGAATTTTTTTTTCGCGAAATACAGTGGCCCGTCCGGTGGGTCCCTGCTGTCAGGTGGAGGTATCGTTATTTTCTGCGTAATAAGGAGGCACTTCCTTGCTACGGTCGTGATGATGAGGACATGACTACCTTGGATATGACCAAAAATATTGCATATATGCATATTTGTCAGGTGATTTCTAGTGCAAACTATTCAATAATCTATTTATGTTATCCAGAACAAAAATACTTCACACACTTTTGTGTTTTGTCTAATTGCAGGTGTATGGGACATTTGTACAATCCACATATGAAGATAAGGAAGAAAGAGATGTTTATTTGCTGTCCAAAAAGTTCTCTCACGTCACTTTTGGCCCAAGAGAAGATAGAGTCCAAGTCTCTCACGTTCTGGATTCAGATTCGGACTGCACAGACACACCTGACTCAAAACGCACACAAGTTTTTCATACGGACTTCGAATTGGGTGATTCTTTTTTTGTTGGAAACTAGATTTCATGCACTTTCCAACCCAATTGGAATCACCTTCAAATTCGTCCGGCGCGTTGAGTTGTGGACGAAACAATCTGATGCTGCAGCAGAATCCGAGTCAAACTACAAGTCCAAAGGTGTTACATCACCTCCACTTGGGCCCATTGGCCTTGTACGACCTAAATTTAGTTTTAGGCTGCCTTGGGACGTCCTCCCACCTCCTTGGCCGCCACCCCTTGCTCCTATATAAGTAGATCCATCTAGTAGCTTTTCCTGGGGGATTTGTTTAGTTAAAAGTTAGCCATTGCAACTTCGTGTACTTCGTTTGTGTCCAACGACCAGACCAAGACCGCTTCCGGATCCCCACCATTATCAATACTTCATATATATTTGCAATATTCAGATTGCTTTATCATATTCTTGCTCGTTCTTCGATTGCTTGCAGGAACAGACCTTCGTGGTCAGGCTGACCGTGCTTCCAGCATCGTCAGTAACCTCAGGAGATTGGTTTAGCGATTGCTAAGGCGCAACGTCGTGCACGTTTGTAGTCGGATTGTCAAAGTCGTCTCCACCAAATCGATAGTTATCATCTCATCGAAAGATCAGGACCCTCGCCTCTATCAAGTGGTATCAGGATTCTTTTTTTGTTGGAAACTAGATTTCGTGCACTTTCCAACCCAATTGGAATCACCTTCAAATTCGTCCGGAGCGTTGAGTTGTGGACGAAACAATCTGATGCTACAGCAGAATCCGAGTCAAACTACAAGTCCGAAGGTGTTACATCACCTCCACTTGGGCCCATTGGCCTTGTACGACCTAGATTTAGTTTTAGGCTGCCTTGGGACGTCCTCCCACCTCCTTGGCCGCCACCCCTTGCTCCTATATAAGTAGATCCATCTAGTAGCTTTTCCTGGGGGATTTGTTTAGTTAAAAGTTAGCCATTGCAACTTCGTGTACTTCATTTGTGTCCAACGACCAGACCAAGACCGCTTCCGGATCCCCACCATTATCAATACTTCATATATATTTGCAATATTCAGATTGCTTTATCATATTCTTGCTCGTTCTTCGATTGCTTGCAGGAACAGACCTTCGTGGTCAGGCTGACCGTGCTTCCAGCATCGTCAGTAACCTCAGGAGATTGGTTTAGCGATTGCTAAGGCGCAACGTCGTGCACGTTTGTAGTCGGATTGTCAAAGTCGTCTCCACCAAATCGATAGTTATCATCTCATCGAAAGATCAGGACCCTCGCCTCTATCACGTGGACCCAGCTGTCAGCCTCTCCAGGTACAGTCCACGTCCGATGGAAGTCGTTCCTTGATCACGTTGACCACATCGCGTCGAGAGCACCAGGGCGGTGGACGACGACGAGGCCTAGGAAGGGGACGATGCAGAGCTGGGGAAGACGCGGCAGTGGATGCCCACGCGGAGAGGAGTACGAGGGTCCACTGGTCCGGCTACGGTGTGAGGCTGCCGTTGCCGCAGAATAACCGGGGGTGTGGGTGAGTAGAAGGATAGCCTGGCCAGCGGTGGGAGTAGTAGGAGGCGGTGAGGCCTCCGCGGCATCACAGCCGACCACGAGAGGCAGGAGCATGTGGCACGACCGGCGCTGCTTTTGGTGGCTGGAGCAAGAAGACCAGAGGTTGAAGAAGCACTACGGTCGTTGGATGGACATCGTACGGTCACTGGAGCTAGAATCGTTCATATTGACTAAAGTTGACAAAGGCCCCCGTCCTAGTCAACTTAGTAGGCCCACAAGTCAGCCTCCCACCATGGTGGGTCCCAGCTAGTAGGGGGAGTATTCATTTCTTTGTGCGTAATATGGAGGCACTTCCGGTGGGTCCGAGTTGATAGCGGGGGGAACGTTTTCTTTTGCGAAATACGATGGTCCGTCCGGTGGGTCCCAGCAGTCAGGGGGAAACGTTTTTTCGCGAAATACGGTGGCCCGTCCGGTGGGTCCCAGCAGTCAGGGGGGAAACATTTTTTCGCAAAATACTGGTGGCCCGTCCGGTGGGTCCCTGCTGTCAGGTGGAGGAATAATCATTTTCCGTGTAATAAGGAGGCACTTCCTTGTGGCTGCCGTGGACCCAGCTGTCAGCCTCTCCATGTACAGTACTCTTCCGATGGAATTCGGTCATTGACCACATTGACCACGCCGCGCCGAGAGCACCACGGTGGTGGACGACGGCGAGGTCTAGGAAGGGGACGACGCGGAGCCGGGAAGACGCGACAGTGGATGCCCACGCGGAGAGGAGTACGAGGATTCACTGGTTCGGCTGCGCTGCCGTCGCTGCAGAATAACAGGGGGTGTGGGTGAGTGGAGTGGAGGGATGGCCTGACCAGCGGTGGGAGTAGTATGGGGGCGGTGAGGCCTCCGCGGTAGCACAGCCGGCCACGGGAGGCAGGAGCAGGCGGCACGACCGGTGCTGCTTTGGGCCGCTGGAGCAAGAAGACCAGAGGTTGAAGAAGCACTACGGCCGTTGGATGGACATCGTACGGTCAGTCGAGCTAGAATCGTGCATATTGACTAAGTTGACAAAGCCCTTCGTTCCCGTCAACTTAGTAGGCCCACTATACTGGGTCCTAGCTAGTAGGGGGAGTATTCATTTTTTTGTGTGTAATAAGGAGGCACTTCCTTGCGTGCGAAGATATAGCTGGTGGGTCTGAGCTGTCAGCGGCGGTAATGTTTTTTTCATGAAATACAGAGGCCCTTTCGGTGGGTCCCAGATGTCAGGTGGAGGAATCATTATTTTGTGCGTAATAAGGAGGCATTTCCTTGCATGCGGCCGTGGACCCAGCTGTCAGCCTCTCCACATACAGTCCACTTCAGATGCATGTCGGTCGTTGACCATGTTGACCACACCACGCCGAGAGCACCAGGGCGGTGGACGACGGCGAGGCCTAGGAAGGGAACGACACGGAGCCAGGGAAGAATCGGCAGTTGTTTCCCACGCGAAGGGGAGTACGACTGTATGAGGGTTTACTGGTTCGTCTGCCGTCGCCGGAGGATAACAACAGGTGTGGGACTGTGGATGAGTAGAGGGAAGGCTAGGCCAGCGATGGGAGTACGATGGGGCGGTGAGGCCTGCGCGGCAGCACAACCGGCCGCGGGGAGGAGGGAGTAGGCAGTCCCGCCGACGCTTGTTGATAGAGGCGAGGGTGTCCCGATCTTTCGATGAGATGATAACTATCGATTTGGTGGAGACGACTTTGACGATCCGACTACAAACGTGCACGACGTTGCGCCTTAGCAATCGCTAAACCAACTCCGAGAGGTTACTGACGATGCTGGAAGCACGGTCAGCCTGACCACGAAGGTCTATTCCTGCAAGCAATCGAAGAACGAGCAAGAATATGATAAAGCAATCTGAATATTGCGAACATATATGAAGTATTGATAATGGTGAGGATCCGTAAGCGGTCTTGGTGATGAGGACATCAATACAATTGTTACACCCACAGCCCCTGCTGCTATACATACTGGACCAATTACTAGAGCTCGTGCACGCCAACTAAATTACCAGGTACTTTCGTTTCTTGGTAATGATTCTAATGTTCATGAGAATATGATGCTGCCTAAATTGGATACATTTGTTTTGCTTACAAATGAAGGGCCTAGCTTGGAGAAGGATGAACATTGGAGCAAGAACAAGCATGGAGATGATGGCATGCGCAAGGGGAACAAGAACGGAGTTACAAGTGATGATTTCAGGACTTTGAAGCCACCATAATGGGTGCATGAAGCCTTGGACGAAATATACAAGACGCCACTTCATAAATTTCGTCCCGAGGCTATTTTAGGTGCTGCGTCACCTTATTATTGGGCCAGGCCCATGTAATTTCGACATACATAAGTATAGGCTATTTTTAGAGTCCGTATGTGTGGGGAAACAAGAGATAGGGTTGATTTCGGACCCCTCCACCAAGGGCCACGAAATTCCCCCCCTCTTCCTCCATATATACAGCCCTTAGGGCATCGTTTAGACTTTGGGTTTTGTTTAGATTAAAAGTTCGCCATAGCTGCAACTTCGCGTACTTCGTTTGTGTTCAACGACCAGACAAAGGCGTCACAGAACCCCACCTTGATCAATAAAGTTTTCATCTTATATCCGCAATATCCAGATTGCAATCTTAGTTTCTTGCTTGTTCTTCGTTTGCTCGCAGGAAACAGACCCTCGTGGTCAGGTTGATCGTGCTCCGGCGTGGTCAATAACCTCTCGGAGTTGGTTTAGCGATTGCTAAGGCGCGACGTCCTCGCACGTTCGTAGTCGGATCGTCAAAGTCGACTTCCACAAAAGCGAAATCCACCATCTCATCGAAAGACGGGACACCTTTGCCTCTATCAAGTGGTAGGTTGATCGTGCTCCGGCGTGGTCAATAACCTCTCGGAGTTGGTTTAGCGATTGCTAAGGCGCGACGTCCTCGCACGTTCGTAGTCGGATCGTCAAAGTCGACTTCCACAAAAGCGAAATCCACCATCTCATCGAAAGACGGGACACCTTTGCCTCTATCAAGTGGTATCAGAGCTCCAGGTTGCTCGGTGAGATTTTACAGTTTTTCGTAGTTTAGATCGAGTCTGTTCTTCATACCTACAGTCCACGAAAAAGCCACAAAAAAAATTAGGGTTAGTTCATCATATCCGAACCAATCTGAGCCTTTGCATAATCTTTTTAGGGTTTTGCTTTGTTGAATTTGCGGTTGCATCGTCGTGTCTAGTTGCTGGTCTTAGAGTCTAGTCTTTTAGAGTTTCGAGTTCTGGTCATAAGTTGTCACGCCGCCGCCGCACCATCATCATCACCCCTGCCATCTACCACCACCGCTTATCCGCCACCGCTTCGAATCCGTATCCATATACCACCACAGCTGTCATATACCACCACCGCTGCCATCTACCACCATATATCCACCACCAATCCGAGTTCTTGCCATATTAGGTTTGTTTTCGAGATCCATCTAGATTCCGATTCGTGTTTCCTTGCCGGAGTAGGTTTTGGAAAAAAAAAAGAGTCGGGTAGCCACGCTCCGTTTAGGCCCAAAATTTTTCGAAAACGCATTTTTCGAAAAATTTTCTGGCTATCCTATTTTTAGGTGTTTCTGAGTGTTTTGAGACAGGTGCCATTATAGGAAGTTTTTTTTGACCCGTTTCCAGTTTTTGGGTCCGGGCAGTCAAAAAAAAAAAATTGGTCAAAAAAATTTCGTGCCCATCCTGTCAGTTTGAGCTAAGAAGAGTTTTGAGACACTCGCCATTATAGTGATTTTTCGCAAAAAAAAAAACAGCGCAAAAAAAAGAGAGCGCAAAAAAAAAGAGCGAAAAAAATAATTCCAGAGTGTGCTTTTCCCTTGTTTACGTGCCGCGCCGTGATTTTGTTAGTGTTCTAGGCTCGCGTCTCTAGCACAGTCTAGCCTAGGACCAGCACAGTACCGTCGTTGAGCGTTTATTCAACTTTGCATCTCTGAATTGATTATTGCTGACCCTTTTTGCTACCATATTATAAGCCTTCCCAGCTCCACATACATCTACGTCGTGCGTTTGACTCTCCCTGGTAATCGCTCTATCCAAGCTTTGAGAGTTTTTGACTACAACGGTTGCCGATCACCGCCTGCTGCTGGGTAAGAACTGGTAAGAATTTGAGATTTGCTTGACGGATTTGCGACACCCACCACCACCACTTGTTCGTAGTCTGTAGGATCATATTCTTGTGTGTTTCTGTTGCTGCTAACCATGCCAGGATCACAAGCCGACGAGATTGACTGGGAGAATTTATCGAACAAGGAGCTTCATGATAAGTTTCAGCAAATGATGACTGAACAGGTGCAAGATGTGCTGAACAATTTTGAAGAGGCCATGGAGAAGATCACTGGCTTTGAGAAGACGTTCGAAACAAAGCTCGATAACAAGTTTAATGAATTGCTCGCGCGTCTTCCACCACCACCACCCGCTGCAGCTAACGCACCTCTCCAACAACAACAACAACAACGACTACCTCCACGTCGCGAAGCAGACCTCCGCCGAGCAAGCCGTGTTCCTCTTGCGTTTGGCCAAACTGTTGGTGCTGCTGTTGATACTTCTGTGGCTCCTGCTGCTGATGCGGAGGAGGATGATTATGTGGGAGACTATGAGGATGAGGTTGATCAAAATCAACACTACATGCAGCCACCTGTACCACCACCAGCAGGTCGACCTCAGGTATATATTCGTAATGGTAGGCCTGCACCACCACCTCAGGTACGAGATGATGTCCATATTCCTAAACTGAAATTGAATATTCCACCATTTGAGGGTAGATATGTTCCTGATATATATCTTACTTGGGAGTTAGAAACTGAACAACGATTTACATGTTTACAATATCCTGAGGAGAGACGAGTTGCTGCTGCTGTTTGTGCTTTCACTAGTTTTGCATGTGTATGGTGGTCTGAACATTGTAGATTATATCCTATTTCAACTACTAGGCATACAATGACAACCACATCCGTTGTTGTCAGGACTACATCACCTCCACCATGTGACACATCGCCCCCGAGAGTGGCTACATCATCTGAGTTGATCATAAGAGGTAATGACAAAGGTACTGATCTTCCATCTCTACATGAGAATGATGAATGCCTTGTCAATTTGAATGCACCATCTGATGAGCTATCCACTACTTTGATCACACCACCTATTTTAGAGGACTACGTTGATAATTTGACTTTGCCATGTGATCAAACAACTGAAATACCAACAATTTTGAGTGCACCCATTGAATTAACTATTGATGCAAAAGAACCAATGTTTAATCATTTTGATATGACCTCTAATCTTGGTGATGATTCTGTGTTGAATGACTTATTGCATGTTTGCTTATTTAAGCATGTTGTAGCATGTAAATTTGATGCAAGTAAGGTTTATTCACCAATGTTGGGATGGTTTAATGATGAAGATTGTCAATCTTTTGAAATGAATAAGAGCTTCACTTATATGTGCAAACTGAGTTGCAATATTTTCATGCCTTCTACTTCTTGTGCTAATTTTTTGGCTTTAGATTTTATGAACTATGCAAGTTACTCATCTATTCATGTGTCATATATGCAAAAATCAAGGGAAGTAAAAATGGATGACATATACATATACAACATGTACACCTTGTCTCTTTTGTTAGCCACATTTCAGATTAAGCAACGCCGAGGACGGCTTTATTTTCAAGAAGGGGAGGATGATGAGGACATGACTACCTTGGATATGACCAAAAATATTGCATATATGCATATTTGTCAGGTGATTTCTAGTGCAAACTATTCAATAATCTATTTATGTTATCCAGAACAAAAATACTTCACACACTTTTGTGTTTTGTCTAATTGCAGGTGTATGGGACATTTGTAAAATCCACATATGAAGATAAGGAAGAAAGAGATGTTTATTTGCTGTCCAAAAAGTTCTCTCACGTCACTTTTGGCCCAAGAGAAGATAGAGTCCAAGTCTCTCACGTTCTGGATTCAGATTTGGACTGCACAGACATACCTGACTCAAAACGCACACAAGTTTTTCATACGGACTCCGAATTGGGTGATTTTTTTTTGTTGGAAACTAGATTTCATGCACTTTCCAACCCAATTGGAATCACCTTCAAATTCGTCCGGAGCGTTGAGTTGTGGACGAAACAATCTGATGCTGCAGCAGAATCCGAGTCAAACTACAAGTCCAAAGGTGTTACATCACCTCCACTTGGGCCCATTGGCCTTGTACGACCTAGATTTAGTTTTAGGCTGCCTTGGGACGTCCTCCCACCTCCTTGGCCGCCACCCCTTGCTCCTATATAAGTAGATCCATCTAGTAGCTTTTCCTTGGGATTTGTTTAGTTAAAAGTTAGCCATTGCAACTTCGTGTACTTCGTTTGTGTCCAACGACCAGACCAAGACCGCTTCCGGATCCCCACCATTATCAATACTTCATATATATTTGCAATATTCAGATTGCTTTATCATATTCTTGCTCGTTCTTCGATTGCTTGCAGGAATAGACCTTCGTGGTCAGGCTGACCGTGCTTCCAGCATCGTCAGTAACCTCAGGAGATTGGTTTAGCGATTGCTAAGGCGCAACGTCGTGCATGTTTGTAGTCGAATTGTCAAAGTCGTCTCCACCAAATCGATAGTTATCATCTCATCGAAAGATCGGGACCCTCGCCTCTATCATTTATACCATGTCATAAAAGCGATGATGCTGTTAATGTTGCTGATTTGTTCTTTCGTGAAATTATTCGCTTGCATGGTGTGCCAAATACTATTGTTTCAGATCGTGATACTAAATTTCTTAGCCACTTTTGGAGATGTTTATGGGCTAAGTTGGGGACTAAACTGCTTTTTAGTACTACTTGTCACCCCCAAACTGATGGACAAACTGAAGTAGTCAATAGAACGTTGTCTACTATGCTTAGGGCTGTTTTGAAGAATAATAAGAAAATGTGGGAGGAATGCTTGCCTCATATTGAATTTGCTTATAATCGTTCATTGCATTCTACTACTAAGATGTGCCCTTTTGAAGTTGTGTATGGTTTCCTACCTCGTGCACCTATTGATTTGTTGCCTCTTCCATCTTCGGAGAAGGTTAATTTTGATGCTAAACAACATGCTGAATTGATTTTAAAAATGCATGAGTTAACTAAGGAAAACATTGAGCGTATGAATGCTAAATATAAACTTGCTGGAGATAAGGGTAGAAAACATGTTGTGTTTGCACCTGGTGATCTTGTTTGGTTACATTTGCGTAAGGATAGATTTCCTGATTTGCGCAAATCAAAGCTAATGCCACGTGCTGATGGTCCCTTTAAGGTGTTAGAGAAAATAAATGATAATGCATATAAACTTGAGCTGCCTGCAGATTTTGGGGTTAGTCCCACTTTTAACATTGCAGATTTGAAGCCTTATTTGGGTGAGGAAGATGAACTTCCGTCGAGGACGACTTCATTTCAAGAAGGGGAGGATGATGAGGACATCAATACAATTGTTACACCCACAGCCCCTGCTGCTATACATACTGGACCAATTACTAGAGCTCGTGCACGCCAACTAAATTACCAGGTACTTTCGTTTCTTGGTAATGATTCTAATGTTCATGAGAATATGATGCTGCCTAAATTGGATACATTTGTTTTGCTTACAAATGAAGGGCCTAGCTTTGAGAAGGATGAACATTGGAGCAAGAACAAGCATGGAGATGATGGCATGCGCAAGGTGATAGAGGCGAGGGTGTCCCGATCTTTCGATGAGATGATAACTATCGATTTGGTGGAGACGACTTTGACGATCCGACTACAAACGTGCACGACGTTGCGCCTTAGCAATCGCTAAACCAACTCCGAGAGGTTATTGACCATGCTGGAGCATGATCAACCTGACCACGAAGGTCTATTCCTGCAAGCAATCGACGAACGAGCAAGAATATGATAAAGCAATCTGAATATTGCGAATATATATGAAGTATTGATAATGGTGGGGATCCGGAAGCGGTCTTGGTCTGGTCGTTGGACACAAACGAAGTACACGAAGTTGCAATGGCTAACTTTTAACTAAACAAATCCCAAGGAAAAGCTACTAGATGGATCTACTTATATAGGAGCAAGGGGTGGCAGCCAAGGAGGTGGGAGGACGTCCCAAGGCAGCCTAAAACTAAATCTAGGTCGTACAAGGCCAATGGGCCCAAGTGGAGGTGATGTAACACCTTTGGACTTGTAGTTTGACTCGGATTCTGCTGCAGCATCAGATTGTTTCGTCCACAACTCAACGCTCCGGACGAATTTGAAGGTGATTCCAATTGGGTTGGAAAGTGCACGAAATCTAGTTTCCAAAAAAAAAAAATCACCCAATTCGGAGTCCGTATGAAAAACTTGTGTGCGTTTTGAGTCAGGTATGTCTGTGCAGTCCGAATCTGAATCCAGAACGTGAGAGACTTGGACTCTATCTTCTCTTGGGCCAAAAGTGACGTGAGAGAACTTTTTGGACAGCAAATAAACATCTGTTTCTTCCTTATCTTCATATGTGGATTGTACAAATGTCCCATACACCTGCAATTAGACAAAACACAAAAGTGTGTGAAGTATTTTTGTTCTAGATAACATAAATAGATTATTGAATAGTTTGCACTAGAAATCACCTGACAAATATGCATATATGCAATATTTTTGGTCATATCCAAGGTAGTCATGTCCTCATCATCCTCCCCTTCTTGAAAATAAAGCCGTCCTCGGCGTTGCTTAATCTGAAATGTGGCTAACAAAAGAGACAAGGTGTACATGTTGTATATGTATATGTCATCCATGTTTACTTCCCTTGATTTTTGCATATATGACACATGAATAGATGAGTAACTTGCATAGTTCATAAAATCTAAAGCCAAAAAATTAGCACAAGAAGTAGAAGGCATGAAAATATTGCAACTCAGTTTGCACATATAAGTGAAGCTCTTATTCATTTCAAAAGATTGACAATGTTCATCATTAAACCATCCCAACATTGGTGAATAAACCTTACTTGCATCAAATTTACATGCTACAACATGCTTAAATAAGCAAACATGCAATAAGTCATTCAACACAGAATCATCACCAAGATTAGAGGTCATATCAAAATGATTAAACATTGGTTCTTTTGCATCAATAGTTAATTCAATGGGTGCACTCAAAATTGTTGGTATTTCAGTTGTTTGATCACATGGCAAAGTCAAATTATCAACGTAGTCCCCTAAAATAGGTGGTGTGATCAAAGTAGTGGGTAGCTCATCAGATGGTGCACTCAAATTGACAAGGCATTCATCATTCTCATGTAGAGATGGAAGATCAGTACCTTTGTCATTACCTCTTATGATCAACTCAGATGATGTAGCCACTCTTGGGGGCGATGTGTCACATGGTGGAGGTGATGTAGTCCTGACAACAACGGATGTGGTTGTCATAGTATGCCTAGTAGTTGAAGGAACAATCATATCAACTCTTGGAATGTGCACCGTGCGCTTGTTCTCCTCGTGGCCAACACATCGTTTTATTTCCTGTCCAGCTTTGCAAGCAAGATGAAACAAATGGTCCATAGGATAACACTCTTCATGAATTAGTATCTCTTGAATATCACGGTTTAATCCTCCCCAAAATCTATCCATAAAATCATCTTCACTTTCTTCTAAAGAGGAATGCAACAAGGTAGTTTGTAAATCATCATAATATTTTGTTACAGTTTCACTACCTTGTTTTAAGTGTTGCAACTTTTTAATCATGTCACGAGTATAATAAGCAGGGACGAAAGTATGTCGCATGGCAAGTTTCAAATCATCCCAAGTAGTAGGTATATAATCAGGGTGTAACCGACAATATTCACTCCACCAAACCAAAGCATAACCAGTGAAAGAACCAACCGCAACCTTAACCTTTTTATGTTCATCGAAATTATGGGAAGCAAATAATTTTTTTATGTCAAACTCCCATTCAATATATAAAGCAGGTTTAAAACGGCCATTAAATGGTGGTATAGATACATTAACCTGATCATGTGCATTTGGATGTTTGTGCACCTCTCGTGACGGTTGTGGTATTTGCAAAGGTGGTGGCACGTCTCCCGCGATCGACAAAGCCCATGAATTGACTCTGGATCCTGACATGATTAGTAGAATAAGAAACAAAACCCAAAAATAATGTTCCTCTAACTACTAGGATGTGGTGGTAAAACGCTCACCGTAAAGCAAATATCAATGTCTTACAAGTTCTTACCATGCAGCAGGCGGTGATCGGCAACCAGCGGTGTCAAGTAACTCCGAATATTGAGTAAAGCGATTGCCAGGGGAGCGTACGTATACACGGGGTAGAAATATGTGGAGCTGGGTTGGCTATATATGGTAGCAAAAGATTAGCAATAATCAATTCAAAGATGCAATGTTGAATAAACGCTCAACGACGGTATTGTGCTGGTCCTAGGCTAGACCGGACTAGAGACGCGAGCCTAGAACACTAATAAGGTCACGGCGTAGCACAACTAGCATCAATGAAGGATACTAAGTAGCTCTTGACAGCAAGATATAAGTAAAGATCACAACGGCAGTGAAGATAATGATGAAAAACAACTGCCAAGCAGGATATACAACAACTCTCTCTCCAACTTTCCTCTTGAAAAGTTTGAGACAATTTTCTGATAAATTCTTTCAAAGAATGCTACTAACTCAAGCTTTCCAATGCAAAAAGAATCACTCAATTCCGAGTTGATATGAGGAGTCAAAGAATTCTAAAACTGGCCTGAAAAATTGGAACAAGCTGTGTTCACGAACTTCGGAGGGCAAAAAGACCTATTTAGAAGCCTATTTTGAGGTGTCAAATATTGAACTTGCTTCTGCAACTATTTAGATGCGTCTCGTCGCTATCTTCAATTTGAGTACTCATGGAGCCAAAACGGATTTCGTATGAGGAAGATACACCTGTTTTACTGAACAGTGCGCAAAACAGATTCCAATCCGAATTCAGGTACGAGATTGATTCTAGATAGATCCAATTTTTTTTCTTCTCTCTTTTTTTTTCTCACGCTTTTTTTTTTCTTTTTCTTCTCCCTCTTTCCAAAACAAACTAGATAAGATGTAGATTGGATCAAGCGAAGATGGGAACGATCTCAACTATGATTATGACAATGAACGGTGGGTAGCACGTGGAGGAAATTGATGGATGGGTGGTGGACAACGGAAGGGATAACGATGCAGCGGCGACGTGACTAATGTGAACAGAACTCGAAACTCTAAACGAACTAGACACTAAGACCAGCAACTCGACACGACGATGCAACCGATAATTCAACTATGCAAGCAATGAAAAGAAAATTGCAAAGGCTCAGACTGGCTTGGACCAAGGATGAATAGATCTAACTCTTTTTTGTGGCTTTTTCTTGGACAATAGGTAAGAAAATAAATCTAATCTAGGAAAACTGGAAATTCTCACCGAGCAACCTGAAAACTGATACCACTTGATAGAGGCGAGGGTGTCCCGATCTTTTGATGAGATGATAACTATCGATGTGGTGGAGATGACTTTGACGATCCGACTACAAACGTGCACGACGTTGCGCCTTAGCAATCGCTAAACCAACTCCGAGAGGTTACTGACGATGCTGGAAGCACGGTCAGCCTGACCACGAAGGTCTATTCCTGCAAGCAATCGAAGAACGAGCAAGAATATGATAAAGCAATCTGAATATTGCGAATATATATGAAGTATTGATAATGGTGAGGATCCGTAAGAGGTCTTGGTCTGGTCGTTGGACACAAACGAAGTACACGAAGTTGCAATGGCTAACTTTTAACTAAACAAATCCCAAGGAAAAGCTACTAGATGGATCTACTTATATAGGAGCAAGGGGTGGCGGCCAAGGAGGTGGGAGGACGTCCCAAGGCAGCCTAAAACTAAATCTAGGTCGTACAAGGCCAATGGGCCCAAGTGGAGGTGATGTAACACCTTTGGACTTGTAGTTTGACTCGGATTCTGCTGCAGCATCAGATTGTTTCGTCCACAACTCAATGCTCCGGACGAATTTGAAGGTGATTCCAATTGGGTTGGAAAGTTCACGAAATCTAGTTTCCAACAAAAAAAAATCACCCAATTCGGAGTCCGTATGAAAAACTTGTGTGCGTTTTGAGTCAGGTATGTCTGTGCAGTCCAAATCTGAATCCAGAACGTGAGAGACTTGGACTCTATCTTCTCTTGGGCCAAAAGTGACGTGAGAGAACTTTTTGGACAGCAAATAAACATCTCTTTCTTCCTTATCTTCATATGTGGATTTTACAAATGTCCCATACACCTGCAATTAGACAAAACACAAAAGTGTGTGAAGTATTTTTGTTCTGGATAACATAAATAGATTATTGAATAGTTTGCACTAGAAATCACCTGACAAATATGCATATATGCATATTTTTGGTCATATCCAAGGTAGTCATGTCCTCATCACTTGTTTGAGCGACTGGAGTAGGAAGAGCAGAGATTGAAGAAGCACAATGGCCGTTGGATGGACATCCAAGAGTCACTGCTTGTGCGTCAACCTTTTTTAGGAAAGCCTCAAATCTGTGGAAAACAGCATACATGCCATCTGCCATTATTTCAAATAATTTACATCCCATTTGCTAATTCGTACGGGTTTTTTGGAGCCCATATTCTTTGTGTTAGCATTACAGCCCATATTGTGGCCACGGTTAAAAAATTATACGAAATTTTGCATATGTCGGTGCGGTCTGAACTATTTTTAATCCTGAAATTTCGAGTCACATTCAGACTGATTTTAAAAATAAATGTATATCAATATAAAATCCAATAAATTGTCCACGCATAAAAATCTATGCAATTTAAAATCTTGAAATGAAAAAAAAGATATTTGAAACTAATTGCTGGTTCGATGTGTTTTTAAAATGTACATCCCATTTCTCATTACTGATAGGCCATTTTCTCGGCCAGCCGAATGAAGCTCTCCTCGTCCTGAAAGATTTGCAGCCCAACAGGCCTGATAAAGCGACTTACTTGACAAATCACAAAAAAACTGGGCTAGCCATTTTCAGAAAGAAAAAAAAACTACTAGGCTGGTCTGTGGTAAACATAAAGGAAAAGGTTGTCTAGACAGGCCAGAGTGTCCCGCACAGCCCAATTTACATCCTTCTTCCGTCTCAAAAACAAATTAGATAAATGCCACTCCAATTATGGCAATTCTTAAAAATTCCACTGCAATTTCCAAACTTCGAAAAATGCCACTACAATTTTTGCAAACTTTGAAAAACGCCACTTCAGTTTGCAAACTTTGAAAAACACCACTCTAGACTTCGAAAATGCCACTAGAAATGGCATGAAATGACATTTATCAAAGTTTGGAAATTGCAGTGGCATTTCTCGAATACACCAGATTTGGAGTGGCATTTATCAAATTAACCCAAAACAAAAATAACTGGGCGAGCTGCTGGGTCCCTAGTGTCAGCCGCTCGTTGTGCAATTCTCTCGTTTATTGACTACGTTAACAATGGCATGGGACCCAGATGTCAGAAATCCACTAGGAGGAGCCATTTTTTATTGGGTTGAAATAAGGAGGCACTTGCTTGTGTACTGCCATGACCTTGGCGGGTCCTGCTGTCATCCTCTCCACGTACAATCATCTCCTGATTGTGTACGCGTCAACTTGGTAGGCCCACAAGTCAGCCTCTAAACCCGTGGAGGACAAATACAACCCATTTAAAAAAAATAACAGCCCAGTCCATACGTTCAAACGGAAAGTTCAACATACAGAGCAAAGTAACAGGTCTGATCCACATATAGAGTATTGAACTTCCACGTTGACAACCATCATAGCCAAGTTAACTATCTACTCCCACTAATACTCTAGTAGCGCACAAGTACTAACTTACTCTTAGCTAACTAGATGATGCCGGCCGCCATCAGTGGTACATGCTAAACGCCGGCACCGGCGTCCTGCACCTTGCCTCGTACTTGCAAGAGGTGCGTTAGGGCGCGTTGCTCGCGCGCGTTGGCCCTTTCCATGCCGGCGTGGTCCACCGAAGCTTCGGCTTCCAAGCGGGAAACCCACTTGACAAGCTGGTAGTAAAAATCGGCATCGCGAACGCGTGCGTGCCCTCCATGTAGTCGTCCCAGTTGCGGGCTCTCTGCTCGCGACTCAGAGCGTCGGTGCTCTTCTGATCCATGTCCCGCTGGCGGTGCAAATCGGCGATACGCTGCTCCTCCGCCAGGCGGTCGCGCTCCAACAACTCCTGATCCTCCGCCAGGCGGTCACGCTCCAACAACTCCTCGATCTCCGCATTGCCATCTAAAGACAGATAGAATGCCTCCTCCCTCCGTCTGCCTTTCGGTGAAAAACTGAACACTAGTTCCAGCGATGACCGCCTATAGCGTCGCCTACTGCGGACGGGCGGGGGCATGGCAGACGTGGCGAGCGACATCGGGCCGGTGGGGGCTTATGAGGAAATGGCGAGTTGGGTCATGGTGCCACCGGAGAAGGCCGGGAAACAATACTTATAGGCGGAAGGTAGCGCGACGGTCATTGGAATTCAATGCATAATGGGTTAGCGCGCCAGCTTGCCATGGAAAACTAGAGAAACCAAAATTATGACTGTGTCGTCCCGTCCCGTCTGGGTCACACGCCGGCATGGCGGTCAAATGAGTGCACCTGAATCATCTCCCTCCTTGTCAATAATGATTCCACGGATTTAAAAAGCCCGCAACAATTAAAGCGCATCTTTTTTCGCATCAGTTAGCTGCCTGAATTAAGGCCGGCTGCATGCAGACACTCAGAATCGCTAGCAGCCAGTACGCGGAGCAGCATGCAACGAGTCGCAGCCGAGGGCACGCATGCAGCCACTTAAATCACTAGAATTAATTAGGCTTAAACTTCTGCATGCCTTTAATTATTGCCATGCCTTGGTCTTGCTGCTTTACTCACGGGACTAATAAACCCAGGCAGAGGGAGTGCCTTGGTTGGTGAGAGGTTTGAATTAGGCCCTGCAAACCGGAAAGGAGGTACTAGTACGTGCGTGATCTGCTATTTATTCGTGTAGGATCGAGTAGGTTGTTTCTTGAATTGAGCCCTGCAAACCGGAAAGGAGGTAGTACGTGCGTGATATGCTATTTATCCGTGTAGGATCGAGTAGGTAGGATAGTGTAGCTTGTCAGTTTCTTCAGAGGTAGGCATTTTTATTCAAAAAACTGCCACTTCGTATCTTGCGTCGCAAATAAAACTGCCATGAGCGCATTAGTAGGCTAGCTAGTGATCGATCAGTAACTTGTAAACACTGAGCGAACAGAAATAAGTAACTATTAATGCATCTCAATGATTCACAGATCACATACAAATATGTAGCTCCAAAAGCAAGGATCAGCCACTTCAGATGTTGAGTCGCAACTAAAACTAACTAGTACGATTCCCATACATAAGATTAACATGTTAATGCATCTCAATGATTCACAGATCAAATACAAATATGTAGCTCCAAAAGCAAAGATCTAGAAAAAACATCTGTTCTTCCTACTAACATGGATGCTTCTCTTGGCCAACATCCAGTACAGACTGAAAGACAAATTTGTTTGTGAAGTCTACAATTCCTCTTGCAAATGTAAGTGGTTTCACCAACAGCTGGAACCATGAGAATGAACCACACATGATGGAGGAACATCCACTGCAATATGATTTGGTCTTCTCTCAATCACACCGCGAGACTATTTTCGGAATACAAACTTTAACTTAGGCAAAATGATTCCCATTGTATAATCAGACCAAAGCAATGAAGCACCTAGTGTTGGCCAATAAATAGTACAGTACTACTTTTCTACAGTCCATGAAGTGACTATCCAATCTTTCCGTGTCTATTTTCAAATGGCACTGCATGCAGTGACTATACTATTCTCTTGTGCAGTTCAACCAAAATTGCGGACACTTTGTTTGTTTGCCAAATAGCAACGGGCAGACATCTCTGTCTGCACAAATATCAAGCAGCTAGTAAACATATACCACACCATGTATTTTCGGTTTAAACATGTCTCTTCCGCTTAGCATCTGTCATGTTCTGCACTGGACAATCTGATACAGTTATGTTTTGCCCTGGACAATTTCATACTGAATTGATTTGCTGGTTCAGAGCAGAAATATAGTGCCTATTCTTCATCAAACCAAGGATATCCATGTTTGCAGTGATGGAAGAGGTGAAATCGATACAACCAAAATTGAGCATCCAGTCATTGAATCCTGTCCTGCACCTCCAATGTAGGTCCACCCTGGCAATAAATTCACATGCAAACCACTAGTATTACTATCTAATGACAGTACAAAAAGAGTAGCAAGATAGTAGCAAACCATGTACCTTTGTAATGAACAGTTCATAGTGCCACCAATTGGATATAAAGGTTTGGAAAAAAAACATGCTCCTAATGTTGAACCAGTTGGACTTTTTGTGCAGTTCCACTAAAATCGAGCATCCCTGTTTGCATAGATATTGAATGTGTGATTACTATAAAAGTGGCACTAGTTGAAGCATAGACTCACAAATATAAGAATTCCAATTTCTTAATGGGTAAAGGTAGCAAGACTATTTCTAACCACCCGTTCGAAGGAATAAATAAAGCAACAACGGCTGATGTCAGGAAGGCATACATAGTTTTTTCTGAAAAATTGAGCCATTCCTGACCTTTCCTCTTCTTTTAAGCATATTTTGTGCAGTTCAACTAAAATAAAATGCCATCACCGCCTTGACAATTCAGTGACATTGTACAAAAGGAAATGACTTAACATTACATCATGATGTCAGGTGTGTAGTCGACAGGCATTAGAGACAAACATACAGACCTCCTCCGATAACATAATGAACATTAATTTTAACAAAGGCGTGACTAGCTTTACCGGGATAATTTGAGTGAACTCTACACCCTCTGTTCCTTAATATAAGACGTTTTCGCGGTTCAATTTAAAGTACCCAAACGTCTAGTATTTAGAAAAACAGGAAGTAGTTTTCTTGAGCACATATCTGGGAAAGCTTGACACACTTTATTTATGTCCATATGCTAATGCAACACCATTCAAATACTACAAATATACACTAATCCAGTGGCTAGTGCAACAGTAGAGTAGTTAGTTTATTACAGGGTACAGTATAATGGTTTTACTGAACAGATTTCAATAAACTCTAGCACTGGAAGATTTCTATAAGAATTAACAATACAAAATGTAAAGGTAACAAGTTTCAGCATTGGTATACTAGCTGTGCATGAGCATTAAACCAAATGCAAAAGTTTGAAGGTAACTAGCATTATTAACTAATGACAGTATAAAAAAATTGGAAACCATGTACCTCCAAGGTAAATATCATTTCGAACTTGGGGGGACCTTAAAAATTGCTATCCCAATCTTGATAATTGATCAAACATAAAAACTTGATCGAACGAATCAAGAGAACAGCCGGAGGAGGAGGTGCCCACTCTTGACCTTTCCTCGTGTCTTCATAATTTTTTGTGCAGTTTAACCAAAATAAAATGACATCAGCGCCTTGGCATTTTGGTGACACTGTACAAAAAAATTAACTTATCTCATGAAAGTGAGGTATGTAAGCATTAACAGTGCAGAAATCTGAAGGTAGTAACAAGTTTCATCGTTGGTATACTGGTTGTGCAACAACATTAGAATGCCTTAGCTGAAAAATCTTTAATACATCCACAATCAATAGCTAACCCTGAAATAATCCAGTGACATTAAATGGCATTGCTTAAATTTATCGGTGGCATTAGACTGAGAGCGGCATTAGTTAAATGTGGCATCACTTTAGCAATAGCATTGCTTGACTTGACTGCTGGCATTATACTAACAACAAAAAAGTGGCAATAAGAGCATGGGAGGCCCATTCGGACAGTGGGCGCACTAGTACGATGTACCTCCACGGACGCAGAGTGGTGAGGGAGGTATGGTTGCCCAGAGCAACAAATATCCAGGCAGCATATGTGGATTACGTCCCATTTTTGTTCTCTTTAGCCACCGTTTTCCTATGTGAGGACAACAAACCGATCGACCTGGTCATTCTCTATTGCGTTGTCATGCCTTTCTACCCTTCTTCAACTAAGAGACACGAGACTCGTTCCTTAGCTACTGATTTCCCCTTTTCAACCTAGATGCGGGTTCGATGCCTACTCTCTTAGACAGTACAGTCTCCCTTCCTTTCCTTATTCAACCCAGACATGGATTAGTCTGCATGAAGTAGGGTTTGCTTTAATAGTGCAAATTATGGTTTTTGTCTGCGTGGCCAGCAGAGCAGAGGATAGCAAATTGGGAAGATGGTGGAGTGGAAAAAGATCCACATGCAACGACGTGGCAGATGGGGCAATAGAACAAGGGTATGGTTTGAAAAGAGGTAGCATACGTGAGGGTCGGCGGGAAGTGGCTTCGCTCGTGGTCGTCGTCCTCCGCACACACTACGGCAGCGAGCTTGGGGCGGAGACCATCCCGCGCAGGCGCTAGGTCTGAGAGGATGGCAGAGGGAGTTCTGGACTAGGGGGTGTCTGGATAGCCGAACTATCATCATCGGCCGGACTCCAAGACTATGAAGATACAAGATTGAAGACTCCGTCCCGTGTCCGGATGGGACTTTCCTTGGCGTGGAAGGCAAGCTTGGCGATACGGATATGTAGATCTCCTACCATTGTAACCGACTCTGTGTAACCCTAGCCCTCTCCGGTGTCTATATAAACCGGATGGCTTTAGTCCTTAGGACGAACAACAATCATACCATAGGCTAGCTTCTAGGGTTTAGCCTCCTTGATCTCGTGGTAGATCCACTCCTGTAACACACATCATCAATATTAATCAAGCAGGACGTAGGGTTTTACCTCCATCAAGAGGACCCAAACCTGGGTAAAACATCGTGTCCCTTGTCTCCTGTTACCATCCGCCTAGACGCACAGTTCGGGACCCCCTACTCGAGATCTGCCGGTTTTGACACCGACATTGGTGCTTTCATTGAGAGTTCCTCTGTGTCGTCACCAATAGGCTCGATGGCTCCTTCGACCATCATCAACGACGCAGTCCAGGGTGAGACCTTTCTCCCCGGACAGATCTTTGTATTCGGCGGCTTCGCACTGCGGGCCAACTCGCTTGGCCATCTGGAGCAGATCGAAAGCTACGCCCCTGGCCATCAGGTCAGGTTTGGAAGTTTGAACTTCACGGCTGACATCCGCGGGGACTTGATCCTCGATGGATTCGAGCCACAGCCGAGCGTGCCGCACTGTCATGGCGGGCATGATTTAGCTCTGCAGCCGGACAGTGCCCTGGAGGCCGCACCCGAACTCGCTCCGATCTTCAATTCGGAGCCGGCTGCGCAGATCGAGGACGGATGGCTAGACACCGCCTCGGGGGCTGCAACCTCTACGGCGATAGAGCCGAACACTGACCTTGTCCCTCATAAAGCTCGTGACTCCGAGGTGCCCGACTCCTTGCCGGACTCCGAACCTCCCGCGCCCCCTCCGATCGAATCCGATTGGGCGCCGATCACGGAGTTCACCACAGCGGACATCTTTCAACACTCACCTTTCGGCGACATCCTGAGTTCGCTAAAGTATCTCTCGTTATCAGGAGAGCCCTGGCCGGACTGCGGTCAGACGGTTGGGATACGGATGACGAAGAAAATCAAAGCCCACCCACCACCCACTTGGTAGCCGATGTCGACGATCTAACCGACATGCTAAACTATGACTCCGAAGACATCAACGGTATGGACGACGATGCCGGAGACGACCAAAAACCAGCACCCACCGGGCACGGGAAAGACACCCCAACTCATGACGTATACATGGTGGATACACCAAAAGGAAGCGATAATGAGGAAAAACGGGACGTGGCGAAGGACAACTCCCCCAACAAACAACCAAAGCGGTGACGCAAGCGCCGCCCGAAGACCGGCATCGATAAAAACGGCACACATATGGACCCGGCCCTAGAGCAGGGCGAAACAATGGACGACGCACATGTCAACAAGCAGCCAGCCGGACATGAACTGGACAAGCAACCCATCCCCGGCGAAGATAATCTCACATCACTAGAGCATATGAATCTTCATAAAAGGCTCGTCGCCACTGCAAGAAGTTTGAAGAAGCAAAATTGAAAGCTCAAAACAGCGGAGGACGCACTCAGAATGAGATGGAGCAAAGTACTCAACAGCGCAGATAAACATGGCGCTAGTCACCAGACAAAGAGCTACCCAAAGCGCAAGCTATTGCCCGAATTTGACGAGGAGGCCTTAGAGCCCCCACAGTCAAAAAAGAAAGAAGCCGCCTGGCCGGATAGACGACCAGATGACAGGTCAAGAGCAACAAGAGGCGCCGCACACAAGCCGGCACACGATCAGCATAAAGATCCTCGGAAAAGGGACGACCCAGTCAGATCTATTTATGGGCCAAAAAAGAAGACTCCAGGAAGCAACATAACCCGCCGAGCATCCAAAGACAACGGCACACCCAAATACAGCGGCGCCGCACACCCACTATGTTTCACCGATGAGGTACTGGAGCATGGATTTCCAGCGGGATTCAAACCCGTAAACATAGAAGCATATGATGGAACAACAGACCCCGGAGTCTGGATTGAGGACTACATCCTACACATACATATGGCCAGAGGAGACGATCTTCATGCCATAAAATACCTACCCCTCAAGCTCAAAGGGCCAGCTCGGCATTGGCTTAAAAGCCTCCCAGAAAATACCATTGGAAGTTGGGAAGATCTTGAGGATGCGTTTCGAGCAAACTTTCAGGTGACCTATGTCCGCCCTCCGGATGCAGACGATTTAAGTCACATAACTCAACAGCCCGGAGAGTCAGCACGCAAATTCTGGAACAGGTTCCTCACTAAAAAGAACCAAATAGTAGACTGTCCGGACGCTGAAGCCTTAGCAGCCTTTAAACACAACGTCCGAGACGAATGGCTTGCCAGACACCTCGGCCAGGAAAAACCAAGAACAATGGCCGCACTAACAAGCCTCATGACCCGCTTTTGCGCGGGGGAAGACAGCTGGCTGGCTAGATGCAGTACCAGCGACCCGAGTACATCCGAAGTTAGGGATGGAAATGGGAAATCACGACGCAGAAAAGATCAGCACCGGAATAAGGAAAATGGCCCGAATAGTACGGCGGTCAACGCCGGATTCAAAAGCTCTCAGCCGAACAACAAAACACTGCCCCTCAAGGACAACAGTGACGAGCTATCCAACCTAAATAAGATTCTGGATAGACTATGTCAAATACATGGCACCTCCGGGAAGCCCGCAAACCATACCCACAGAGATTGTTGGGTCTTCAAATAGTCCGGCCGACTTAATGCCGAACACAAGGGGCTCGACACACCAAGCAAAAGTGACGAAACCCAAAAGCAGCAATCCGGAAAAAAAAGACTTTCCCACTAGAAGTCAAAATAGTGAACTCACTTCATGTGATAACACGAAAAGACAGCGTGACACCTGCTATATAAGGACACCGCCCGCAGAATGGGGATAGACCATACCAAAATTCGCCGTAGCAGCACTTCCTTCAAAGGAGTGACGCCAGGCCTTTAAGCTAATTATACAGGCTCGGTACCACCAGAGGTTGTGTTCGGCTCATCCGACAAACTCCGTCGCGAAAAGCTCACTCTACATCGCCCCATTCAAACAGTAGCCTTTAAGCACTACTAGGGCGTGCAGCTACCGCCAGCCTTAATGCAATACCACATTATGCGTTTTTTACGCTTAAGAATGCCTGGTCAACGTGGCATGATTTCATTAAAAAGTAACTCCGCATGTTCCTTGACCACGGAGAATGTGAGACTGCTTCAACAGCCACACACTAATCAGACCTTGCAGGTCAAAGCCCCTAAAAACAGGTCATTCGGACCTCAGACATGGTTAGGCGAGTCCGGCGTAACTAAACAAGGGGCTTCCCAGCCGCATACCCCCTCCATAAGGGGCCGCGTGTATAAATGACGAGAGCCAATAAAGCTCAACTTTCCTCATTTTATTCTATTTTAATACAACTTCTGCACGATATTTCTTGGAAACTAAGTCCTTCTCTTTTTCATATGAAGCACGTGCTACACCCGTCCAGGATACAGCACAACGGAGACACAGGCGCAGACGTGCAGCAGGGACCCGTTGCAAGGATTCTTTTCAGATTAAGACCGTGCGTAAACCTTTCTTACTGTCTCTTGTTGATACACATCCCCCAGTTCCCCACCATAGCCGAGGAGGAGGCTGGCGTTTTGGCATTGGCCGCGTCAGAAGTTCCCGCCTGTACCTGGACACAAGGGGCTTAGGGCATTGTTCTGCCCGGTATCATAAAGACCGAACACCTCAGGGAGTGTTCGGCGTCTTGAGTTAGGCCTTATATGCATCAGCTCCGAATCATGTCTTTGGTCAAATGTTGGGTTTGCCCAGCTCCTGTGTTTTGCTGCCTTACATTCCGTATCATCGGCTAACGCGGCACCAGGAGAACTACTGCGATTGTGCCCCGGTTCGGCCGGGCGAGCACCTCAGTAGAGAAAGCCGAAAACTGACTGTCATGATATAGCGAGAGACTGGTCAACCACTCGATCGACCATTGGAATGTTTAGAATTCCTCCGCTTTGACGAAGGACCGCTTCTCGGTCAGGCACATACGCGCCCCGAGTTCGGGAAGAGCGGTGCCACCAGGGGCTATATAGTAGCCCCACATTCGAGCTCCTATGGCTAAGTGAAAGTGATAAAGCATTATAGTCCGGTTGCCTAGTTTGCTATGCTATCACCTCCTTAAAAGGACCAAGACGTTGGATTAAGTGTGAAAAAGCGCTTTTCTTTTTGCAAACACCCCCGCACCATGTGCGTGGGGGCTGAAGCCAAAGACTGCCATCTTTCAGATTATACATACATATACGGCCGCACATGAGATAGTTCAATACTTGAACACACAAGTATAAAACGTCATTGCATTATAAATATAATCTCAGAAATCATACATGTCATTCAAACATAACATCTTTCGAGCACTGCGACTCTATTATACGAGCGCCCGGCAGGACTTCCTCAAAATAGTGCTCGGTGGGGAATCGGCTTTTGTCCGAACCCCGGGATGCAACAGCGGTGGCATCCATCTCCGCCCAGTATGTCTTACCACGGGCGAGAGCCATCCGTGCACCTTCTATGCATGCCGACCGCTTCATCGCCCCGATATGTGGCACCGCCCCAAGGAATTGCTGCAACAAGCCAAAATAACTCTTCGGCTTGGGCCTTTTCGGCCACAGATGAGCAACCACATCCGTCATGGCTAGTCCGGACAATCTATTCAGCTCAGCCCACTCAACCAGCCGATCACTCAACGGAAGTGGATGCTCCGGACTATGGAATTGAGACCAGAAAAGCTCTTCCATTTCATGATCCTCCTGGCTTCGAAAGTGCACGACTGCGTCTGCCGCACTCACCGCGAAGTCCAGATAAGGATCTTCCGCACCGTACAATCGTCCCAGCTGAGCATACTTCGGATCCGTGAACTTCCTATGCAGCATAAAGGCTTTCCAGCCACAATGTCTCCGACCTGACGAAGTTCCTCCTTCATAGCCCGCATCGCACTATGGGCATCCTTGGCTTCGGCGTCGGCCTTCTTCAGGTCCTCTTGCTCCGCTCGGCGTTCTCCTTCAAGAACCTCCAGGCGGTCGGTAGCAACTTTTAATTTCATGGCCATTCCGGCCATCTCCTCCCTGCTTCGACAGTGAGCAGCCTTCTCGGCTTCTAGCTCTTCCGCTGCCTTCAAGGCAGCCGCCTCGCTTTTTCTGGCTTGCTCCTTGGCCCGAGCAAGTTCTGCTCGAAGGCCTTCCACAACAGCAGCACTATCTGCATCGGGCATACAAATCGTAAGGAATGGGCGTCAGCTCCCTTACTAGGCGACCGCAGAGCAACCACATACCTTGGGATTCATCGAGTCATTTATTGACCAGCGAGATGTCTGCATCCGCAACGTCGAGTTGCCTCTTCAGCTCGGCAAATCCTTCAGTCCGGCTGGCCACCGAATGTTCCGCCACCTGCACAGGAAAGGAGACAATCTATAACTGAGATTATGATCCTCGGCACGCTGCCGCTTTTGACAGCATACCAAGTCTCAGGGGCTACTATCTATACAGGGCGCACTTCATGTGCAAAACTGTCAAGAGGTATGTCATTTTTTGCGTACCTCAAATCCCGTCAGCAAACTTCCGACGGCCTCACACAACCCACTTTCGGCGGACGAGATCCTTTCAATCACCATACCCATTAATGTGCGGTGATCTTCTGAGATAGACGCCCTCTTAAGCAAATCCTGCAGCTCCACCGGCCGTACTCCAATGGGTGCCGAACTCTCTGGCCCCGCCGGACTCGGGGAGACCCTCCGCGACGACACCTCAGGGTCGTCCACCCCGCGCGACGGGGCGGTAGATGGAGGCATTTCGCTCTCCATCATCTCCGGACGAAGGTCTCCCGAAGATGAGCTGTGCTGAGATGGGCTGAGGTCCGAACTACAAGGTGAAAACTTCGGTTACCCTTAGAAATTAAACAGGGATGTCCACTATTACAAAATTCCCCCTTTTACTTACGGCTCGCTAGAGGGCTGATTCCTCCGAGGAGACAGTTCGGCTGGGGCTCTTCCCGGCCCGGGACCTTCCGGTGCAGATTTCTTTCCCCGCTTTGAGGCCTTGGCCTCCGGGTCTTCGGAAGCGGTCCTCTTCTCCCCCTGGAAGGAGGGACTCTCGATTCCTCCCTTACTGAAAGCCTCCGTGGCGGAGGTGGTATGTCCCCTGTGCCCTTCTTCGCCCTCTGATAGAGGCAAAGGTGTCCCGTCTTTCAATGAGATGATGGATATCGCTTTGGTGGCAGTCGACTTTGACGATCCGACTACGAACGTGCGAGGACGTCGCGCCTTAGCAATCGCTAAACCAACTCCGAGAGGTGATTGACCATGCCGGAGCACGATCAACCTGACCACGAGGGTCTATTTCCTGTGAGCAAACGAAGAACAAGCAAGAAACTGAGATTGCAATCTGGATATTGCGAATATAAGATGAAAGCTTTATTGATCAAGGAGGGGTTCTGTGACGCCTTTGTCTGGTCGTTGAACACAAACGAAGTACGCGAAGTTGCAGCTATGGCGAACTTTTAATCTAAACAAAACCCGAAGTCTAAACGATGCCCTAAGGGCTGTATATATGGAGGAAGAGGGGGGCAATTTCGTGGCCCTTGGTGGAGGGGTCCGAAATCAACCCTATCTCTTGTTTCCCCACACATACGTACTCTAAAAATAGCCTATACTTATGTATTTCGAAATTACATGGGCCTGGCCCAATAACAAGGTGACGCAGCACCTAAAATAGCCTCGGGACGAAACTTATGAAGTGGCATCTTGTATATTTCGTCCAAGGCTTCATGCACCCATTATGGTGGCTTCAAAGTCCTGAAATCATCACTTGTAACTCCGTTCTTGTTCCCCTTGCGCATGCCATCATCTCCATGCTTGTTCTTGCTCCAATGTTCATCCTTCTCCAAGCTAGGCCCTTCATTTGTAAGCAAAACAAATGTATCCAATTTAGGCAGCATCATATTCTCATGAACATTAGAATCATTACCAAGAAACGAAAGTACCTGGTAATTTAGTTGGCGTGCACGAGCTCTAGTAATTGGGCCAGTATGTATAGCAGCAGGGGCTGTGGGTGTAACAATTGTATTGATGTCCTCATCATCCTCCCCTTCTTGAAATGAAGTCGTCATCGACGGAAGTTCATCTTCCTCACCCAAATAAGGCTTCAAATCTGCAATGTTAAAAGTGGGACTAACCCCAAAATCTGCAGGCAGCTCAAGTTTATATGCATTATCATTTATTTTCTCTAACACCTTAAAGGGACCATCAGCACGTGGCATTAACTTTGATTTGCGCAAATCAGGAAATCTATCCTTACGCAAATGTAACCAAACAAGATCTCAGGTGCAAACACAACATGTTTTCTACCCTTATCTCCAGCAAGTTTATATTTAGCATTCATACGCTCAATGTTTTCCTTACTTAACTCATGCATTTTCAAAATCAATTCAGCATGTTGGTTAGCATCAAAATTAACCTTCTCCGAAGATGGAAGAGGCAACAAATCAATAGGTGCACGAGGTAGGAAACCATACACAACTTCAAAAGGGCACATCTTAGTAGTAGAATGCAATGAACGATTATAAGCAAATTCAATATGAGGCAAGCATTCCTCCCACATTTTCCTATTATTCTTCAAAACAGCCCTAAGCATAGTAGACAACGTTCTATTGACTACTTCAGTTTGTCCATCAGTTTGGGGGTGACAAGTAGTACTAAAAAGCAGTTTAGTCCCCAACTTAGCCCATAAACATCTCCAAAAGTGGCTAAGAAATTTAGTATCACGATCTGAAACAATAGTATTTGGCACACCATGCAAGCGAATAATTTCACGAAAGAACAAATCAGCAACATTAACAGCATCATCGCTTTTATGACATGGTATAAAGTGTGCCATTTTCGAGAATTATCCACGACAGCAAATATGCTATACCTCCCCTTCTTTGTTCGAGGTAAACCTAAAACAAAGTCCATAGATATATCCTCCCAAGGAACACTAGGTACAGGCAAAGGCATATATAAACCATGAGGATTGAGTCGTGACTTAGCTTTTTGACATGTAGTGCAGCGAGCAATAAAACGCTCAACATCCCGTCTCATCTTTGGCCAAAAGAAATGTATAGCAAGTACGTCCTCCGTCTTATTCACGCCAAAGTGTCCCATTAATCCTCCTCCATGTGCCTCCTGCAACAACAAAAGACGAACGGAGCTAGCTGGAATGCATAGCTTGTTAGCACGAAACACAAATCCATCGTTAACGACGAACTTGTTCCACATTCTTCCTTCTTTATAATTCTGCATTACATCTTTAAAATCAGCATCATGCACATATTGATCTTTGATGGTCTCCAAACCAAATATTTTGAAGTCAAGTTGTGAAAGCATAGTATAGCGGCGAGACAATGCATCAGCAATAACATTTTCTTTTCCCTTCTTGTGTTTAATGACATAAGGAAAAGTCTCAATGAATTCAACCCATTTAGCATGTCTACGATTCAGTTTAGCTTGACTTTTAATATGTTTCAAAGATTCATGATCAGAATGTATAATAAATTCTTTGGGCCATAAATAATGTTGCCATGTTTCTAAAGTCCAAACAAGAGCATATAATTCTTTATCATAAGTAGAATAATTCAGACTAGGCCCACTCAATTTTTCAGAAAAGTATGCAACAGGTTTTCCATCTTGTAATAACACACCGCCTAATCCAATTCCACTAGCATCACATTCAAGCTCAAAAGTCTTATTAAAATCAGGAAGTTGGAGTAAAGGAGCATGTGTCAACTTATCTTTCAATACCGAGAAGGCTTCTTCCTGTGCAGTACCCCAAAGAAAAGGCACATCTTTCTTTGTAAGCTCATTGAGAGGTGCAGCAATGGTGCTGAAATCTCTCACAAAACGCCTATAGAATCCAGCGAGGCCAAGAAAACTCCTCACTTGTGTGACCGTTTTGGGCTGCGGCCAACTCTCAATAGCTTCAATCTTGGCTTTATCAACTTCAATTCCCTGTGGAGTAACAATATAGCCAAGAAAAGATTCTCGGTCGGTGCAAAAGGTGCACTTCCCAAGGTTACCAAACAAACGTGCATCACATAGAGCAATAAAAACAGCACGTAAATGTTCCAAGTGTTCTTCCAAAGATCTGCTATAAATCAATATGTCATCAAAGTAAACTACCACAAATCGTCCAATGAAAGCACGTAAAACTTCGTTCATTAATCTCATGAAAGTACTAGGTGCATTAGTTAACCCAAAAGGCATGACTAACCACTCATATAATCCAAACTTAGTTTTAAATGCTGTTTTCCATTCATCTCCCAATTTCATACGAATTTGATGGTATCCACTACGCAAATCAACTTTGGAGAATATTGTAGAGCCACACAATTCATCAAGCATATCATTGAGCCTAGGAATAGGATGACGATAACGAATAGTAATATTATTAATGCCTCTACAATCAACACACATACGTGATGTACCATCCTTTTTCTGCACTAGAATAATTGGAACAGCACAAGGACTAAGGGATTCGCGTATATAACCTTTGTCGAGAAGCTCTTGTACTTGACGCATAATCTCCTTCGTCTCCTCTGGATTGGTACGGTATGGTGCACGGTTTGGCAGTGAAGCACCGGGAATTAAGTCAATCTGATGCTCAATCCCTCGAATAGGCGGTAATCCCGGTGGCACGTCTTGTGGAAAGACGTCAGCGAACTCCTGCAAAATGTTAGTGACAGCAGGAGGCAAAGAGGAAGGCACGTCCTCGAATGAAAATAATGCCTCTTTGTACACAAAAGCATAGCAAACAGATTTGCTGAAATCTAGCTCATCAATATCAGATTTGGTGGCAAATACACATGCACTTTTCAATTTAATTTCAGAAGCAACACTAGATGGTTTATTATTAGGCTTCATTTGTTGCTCAAATTCTTTTGCCACAATCTGATTTTCACTCTTATTCTTCTCCTGTTTTGCTTTATTAGCTCTATTAATATCATCTTTCAAAATGGAATCAGGAGTCATAGGAAGCAAAGTAATATTTCTATCCTTATGAACAAGAGTATAGTGATTGTTTCTACCATGGTGTACAGAGTTTTTATCAAATTGCCATGGTCTACCAAGTAATAAGGAACATGCTTGCATAGGTACCACATCACAATCAACATAATCAGCATATGTAGAGATACTAAAATGCACACGAACAGTACGTGTTACCTTAACCTTGCCGCTGTTGTTGAACCATTGGATGTAGTAAGGATGTGGATGTGGTCTTGTGGTGAGAGAAAGCTTCTCCACCATCTCCATGCTCGCCAAGTTGTTACAGCTCCCTCCGTCTATTATGACGCGCACAGAACGTTCCTTCACAACTCCCTTGGTATGGAACAAATTGTGCCTCTGATTTTGCTCAGCTTGTGTGACCTGCACACTCAAAACATGTTGAGCAACTAAACATTCATACCTGTCAGCGTCTTCAGGAGCCATGTATTGCGTCTCATGATCAGAATCATCTCCACCATGTTCTTCACGTGTAATAAGAGCCAAAGTCTCCTCATCATAGTCACTAGCGGACTCATATCCACCATCTGCGGTAGCAATCATCACACGCGGAGATTTGCATTCTCTCGCATAATGACCTCCTCCCTTACAACGACGACAAATAATATCACTTGTGTGCCCTGTTGATGCCATGGAAGAAGAAGAACTCTGTGCAGGCCCAGCAGGTGCGCTCTTGGCAGATAATGGTGGTTGTGCCTGTTTTCTTGTATCACGACTGGAGGAGGCACCTGATTGAGGTGCTGGTGTAGTTGAAGTAGAAGATGCACGCGGTGTCCATGATGAAGGTCGGCCTGCAGAAAAGTTAGATCGCGCCAATGCTTGTCGATCCTGCACTTCACGTTCAGCTTTACAAGCAAGATGGAATAAACGAGTGATATTAGTATACTCCTTATAGTCTAGAATGGTCTGAATCTCTCTATTTAATCCACCCAGAAAACGTGCAAGCATAGCTTCATTCTCCTCAACAATACCACATCTAATCATGCCAGTTTGTAATTCCTGATAATATTCTTCTACAGAATTTTTCCCTTGTCTTAAACGCTGCAATTTTTGAAGCAATTCACGTTGATAATATGGTGGAACCCAACGCGTACACATAGCAGTTTTCAAAGCAGCCCAAGTAGTTGGAATAGGATATAATCTACAATGTTCAGACCACCATACACATGCAAAACTAGTGAAAGCACAAACAGCAGCAGCAACCCGTCTCTCCTCGGGATATTGTAAACATGTAAAACATTGTTCAGTTTCTAACTCCCAAGTAAGATATATATCAGGAACATATCTACCCTCAAATGGTGGAATATTCAATTTCAGTTTAGGAATATGCACATCATCTCGTACCTGAGGTGGTGGTGCAGGCCTACCATTACGAATATATACCTGAGGTCGATCTGCTGGTGGTGGTGCTGGTGGGTGCACGTAGTTCTGATTTTGATCAACCTCATCCTCATAATCGCCCGCATACTCATCATCCTCCTGGGTACCAGCAGCAGCAGGAGCAGGAGCCAAAGAAGCATCAATAACAGGAACAGCAGCACCAGAAGTTTGGCCATCCTCAATAGGAACACGCTTCGCTCGTCCATACTGATTTGGAAGGATGCGTTGTTGTTGGTGTTGCAGAGGTGCGATAGGTGCAGCCGGCGGTGGTGGTGGTAAACGCGCGAGCAATTCATTAAACTTGCTATCAAGCTTTGTTTCGAACGTCTTCTCCATGCCATCTATCTTCTCCATGGCCTCGTCAAATCTGTTTAGCACATCTTGCACCTGTCCACTCATCATTTGCTGAAATTTATCATGTAGCTGTTTGATAGAGGCGAGGGTGTCCCGATCTTTCAATGAGATGATAACTATCGATTTGGTGGAGACGACTTTGACGATCCGACTACAAACGTGCACGCTGTTGCGCCTTAGCAATCGCTAAACCAATCCCCTGAGGTTACTGACGATGCCGGAAGCACGGTCAGCCTGACCACGAAGGTCTGTTCCTGCAAGCAATCGAAGAACGAGCAAGAATATGATAAAGCAATCTGAATATTGCAAATATATATGAGGTATTGATAATGGTGGGGATCCGTAAGCGGTCTTGGTCTGGTCGTTGGACACAAACGAAGTACATGAAGTTGCAGTGGCTAACTTTTAACTAAACAAATCCCAAGGAAAAGCTACTAGATGGATCTACTTATATAGGAGCAAGGGGTGACGGCCAAGGAGGTGGGAGGACGTCCCAAGGCAGCCTAAAACTAAATCTAGGTCGTACAAGGCCAATGGGCCCAAGTGGAGGTGATATAACACCTTTGGACTTGTAGTTTGACTCGGATTCTGCTGCAGCATCAGATTGTTTCGTCCACAACTCAACGCTCCGCACGAATTTGAAGGTGATTCCAATTGGGTTGGAAAGTGCACGAAATCTAGTTTCCAACAAAAAATGTATCACCCAATTCGGAGTCCGTATGAAAAACTTGTGTGCGTTTTGAGTCAGGTATGTCCGTGCAGTCCGAATCTGAATCCAGAACGTGAGAGACTTGGACTCTATCTTCTCTTGGGCCAAAAGTGACGTGAGAGAACTTTTTGGACAGCAAATAAACATCTCTTTCTTCCTTATCTTCATATGTGGATTGTACAAATGTCCCATACACCTGCAATTAGACAAAACACAAAAGTGTGTGAAGTATTTTTGTTCTGGATAACATAAATAGATTATTGAATAGTTTGCACTAGAAATCACCTGACAAATATGCATATATACAATATTTTTGGTCATATCCAAGGTAGTCATGTCCTCATCATCCTCCCCTTCTTGAAAATAAAGCCGTCCTTGGCGTTGCTTAATCTGAAATGTGGCTAACAAAAGAGACAAGGTGTACATGTTGTATATGTATATGTCATCCATTTTTACTTCCCTTGATTTTTGCATATATGACACATGAATAGATGAGTAACTTGCATAGTTCATAAAATCTAAAGCCAAGAAATTAGCACAAGAAGTAGAAGGCATGAAAATATTGCAACTCAGTTTGCACATATAAGTGAAGCTCTTATTCATTTCAAAAGATTGACAATGTTCATCATTAAACCATCCCAACATTGGTGAATAAACCTTACTTGCATCAAATTTACATGCTACAACATGCTTAAATAAGTAAACATGCAATAAGTCATTCAACACAGAATCATCACCAAGATTAGAGGTCATATCAAAATGATTAAACATTGGTTCTTTTGCATCAATAGTTAATTCAATGGGTGCACTCAAAATTGTTGGTATTTCAGTTGTTTGATCACATGGCAAAGTCAAATTATCAACGTAGTCCTCTAAAATAGGTGGTGTCATCAAAGTAGTGGGTAGCTCATCAGATGGTGCATTCAAATTGACAAGGCATTCATCACTCTCATGTAGAGATGGAAGATCAGTACCTTTGTCATTACCTCTTATGATCAACTCAGATGATGTAGCCACTCTCGGGGGCGATGTGTCACATGGTGGAGGTGATGTAGTCCTGACAACAACGGATGTGGTTGTCATAGTATGCCTAGTAGTTGAAGGAACAATCATATCAACTCTTGGAATGTGCACCGTGCGCTTGTTCTCCTCGTGGCCAACACGTCATTTTATTTCCTGTTCAGCTTTGCAAGCAAGATGAAACAAATGGTCCATAGGATAACACTCTTCATGAATTAGTATCTCTTGAATATCACGGTTTAATCCTCCCCAAAATCTATCCATAAAATCATCTTCACTTTCTTCTAAAGAGGAATGCAAAAAGGTAGTTTGTAAATCATCATAATATTTTGTTACAGTTTCACTACCTTGTTTTAAGTGTTGCAACTTCTTAATCATGTCACGAGTATAATAAGCAGGGACGAATGTATGTCGCATGGCAAGTTTCAAATCGTCCCAAGTAGTAGGTATATAATCAGGGTGTAACCGACAATATTCACTCCACCAAACCAAAGCATAACCAGTGAAAGAACCAACCGCAACCTTAACCTTTTTATGTTCATCAAAATTATGGGAAGCAAATATATTTTTTATGTCGAACTCCCATTCAATATATAAAGCAGGTTTAAAACGGCCATTAAATGGTGGTATAGATACATTAACCTGATCATGTGCATTTGGATGTTTGTGCACCTCTCGTGACGGTTGTGGTATTTGCAAAGGTGGTGGCACGTCTCCCGCTATCGACAAAGCCCATGAATTGACTCTGGATCCTGTCATGATTAGTAGAACAAGAAACAAAACCCAAAAATAATGTTCCTATAACTACTAGGATGTGGTGGTAAAACGCTCACAGTAAAGCAAATATCAATGTCTTACAAGTTCTTACCATGCAGCAGGCGGTGATCGGCAACCAGCGGTGTCAAGTAACTCCGAATATTGAGTAAAGCGATTGCCAGGGGAGCGTACGTATACACGGTGTAGAAATATGTGGAGCTGGGTTGGCTATATATGGTAGCAAAAGATTAGCAATAATCAATTCAAAGATGCAATGTTGAATAAACGCTCAACGACGGTACTGTGCTGGTCCTAGGCTAGACCGGACTAGAGACGCGAGCCTAGAACACTAATGAGGTCACGGCGTAGCAGAACTAGCATCAATGAAGGATACTAAGTAGCTCTTGACAGCAAGATAGAAGTGAAGATCACAACGGCAGTGAAGATAATGATGAAAAACAACTGCCAAGCAGGATATACAACAACTCTCTCTCCAACTTTCCTCTTGAAAAGTTTGAGACAATTTTTGATAAATTCTTTCAAAGAATGCTACTAACTCAAGCTTTCCAATGCAAAAAGAACCACTCAATTCCGAGTTGATATGAGGAGTCAAAGAATTCTAAAACTGGCCTGAAAAATTGGAACAAGTTGTTCATGAACTTCGGAGGGCAAAAAGACCTATTTAGAAGCCGATTTTGAGGTGTCAAATATTGAACTAGCTTCTGCAACTATTTAGATGCGGCTCGTCGCTATCTTCAATTTGAGTACTCACGGAGCCAAAACTGACTTCGTATGAGGAAGATACACCTGTTTTACTGAACAGTGCGCAAAACAGATTCCAATCCGAATTCAGGTACGAGATTGATTCTAGATAGATCCAAATTTTTTTTCTTCTCTCTTTTTTTTTCTCACGCCTTTTTTTTTTCTTTCCTTTTTTTTTCTCCCTCTTTCCAAGACAAACTAGATAAGATGCAGATTCGATCAGGCGAAGATGTGAGTGACCTCAACTATGATTATGACAATAAACAGTGCGTAGCACATGGTGGAAATTGGTGGATGGGATGGTGGACAGCGGATGGGATAATGATGCAGCGGCTGCATGACTAATGTGAACAGAACTCGAAACTCTAAAGGAACTAGACACTAAGACCAGCAACTCGACACGGCGATGCAACCGATAATTCAATAATGCAAACAATGAAAAGAAAATTGCAAAGGCTCAGTTTGGCTAGGACAAAGGATTAATAGATCTAACTTTTGTTTTGTGGCTTTTTCTTGGACAATAGGTAAGAAAGTAAATCTAATCTAGGAAAACTGGAAATTCTCACCAAGCAACCTGAAAACCGATACCACTTGATAGAGGCGAGGGTCCCGATCTTTCGATGAGATGATAACTATCGATTTGGTGGAGACGACTTTGATGATCCGACTACAAACGTGCACGATGTTGCGCCTTAGCAATCGCTAAACCAATCCCCTGAGGTTACTGACGATGCCGGAAGCACGGTCAGCCTGACCACGAAGGTCTGTTCCTGCAAGCAATCGAAGAACGAGCAAGAATATGATAAAGCAATCTGAATATTGCAAATATATATGAGGTATTGATAATGGTGGGGATCCGTAAGCGGTCTTGGTCTGGTCGTTGGACACAAACGAAGTACACGAAGTTGCAGTGGCTAACTTTTAACTAAACAAATCCCAAGGAAAAGCTACTAGATGGATCTACTTATATAGGAGCAAGGGGTGGCGGCCAAGGAGGTGGGAGGACATCCCAAGGCAGCCTAAAACTAAATCTAGGTCGTACAATGCCAATGGGCCCAAGTGGAGGTGATATAACACCTTTGGACTTGTAGTTTGACTCGGATTCTGCTGCAGCATCAGATTGTTTCGACCACAACTCAACGCTCCGGACGAATTTGAAGGTGATTCCAATTGGGTTGGAAAGTGCACGAAATCTAGTTTCCAACAAAAAACGAATCACCCAATTCGGAGTCCGTATGAAAAACTTGTGTGCGTTTTGAGTCAGGTATGTCTGTGCAGTCCGAATCTGAATCCAGAACGTGAGAGACTTGGACTCTATCTTCTCTTGGGCCAAAAGTGACGTGAGAGAACTTTTTGGACAGCAAATAAACATCTCTTTCTTCCTTATCTTCATATGTGGATTGTACAAATGTCCCATACACCTGCAATTAGACAAAACACAAAAGTGTGTGAAGTATTTTTGTTCTGGATAACATAAATAGATTATTGAATAGTTTGCACTAGAAATCACCTGACAAATATGCATATATACAATATTTTTGGTCATATCCAAGGTAGTCATGTCCTCATCACTGTTTGTTCGTCAGGTTCTCCCAATCAGTCTCATCGGCTTGTGATCCTACAATGGTTAGCAGCAAATAGAAAAACACAAGAATATGATCCTACAGACTACTAAGAAGTGGTGGTGGTGTATCACAAACCCGTCAAGCAAAACTCAAATTCTTACCAGTTCTTACCCAGCAGCAGGCGGTGATCGGCAACCGTTGTAGTCAAAACTCTCAAAGCTTGGATAGAGCGATTACCAGGGAGAGTCAAACGCACGACGTAGATGTATGTGGAGCTGGGAAGGCTTATAATATGGTAGCAAAAAGGGTCAGCAATAATCAATTCAGAGATGCAAAGTTGAATAAACGCTCAACGACGGTACTGTGCTGGTCCTAGGCTAGACCGTGCTAGAGACGCGAGCCTAGAACACTAACAAAATCACGGCGCTGCACGTAAACAAGGAAAAAGCACACTCTGGAAATTTTTATTTCGCTCTTTTTTTTGCGAAAAATCACTATAATGGCGAGTGTCTCAAAACTCTTCCTAGCTCAAACTGACAGGATGGGCACGAAATTTTTTTGACCAAATTTTTTTTTCGTTTTTTTGACTGCCCGGACCCAAAAACTGGAAACGGGTCAAAAAAACTTCCTATAATGGCACCTGTCTCAAAACACTGAGAAATACCTAAAAATAGGATAGCCAGAATTTCTTTCGAAAAATGCGTTTTCGAAAAATTTTGGGCCTAAACGGAGGGTCGTTTTCGGAACCTACTCCGGCAAGGAAACACGAATCGGAATCTAGATGGATCTCAAAAACACACCTAATATGAAGGAACTCGGATTGGTGGTGGATATATGGTGGTGGTATATGGCAGCGGTGGTGGTATATGGCAGCGGTGGTAATATATGGATATGGATCGGTGGTGGTATATGGATACGGATTGGTGGTGGTATATGGATACGGATTCGGAGCGGTGGTGGTAGGTGACAGTGATGAGGACATCAATACAATTGTTAAACACACAGCCCCTGCTGCTATACATACTGGACCAATTACTAGAGCTCGTGCACGCCAACTAAATTACCAGGTACTTTCGTTTCTTGGTAATGATTCTAATGTTCATGAGAATATGATGCTGCCTAAATTGGATACATTTGTTTTGCTTACAAATGAAGGGCCTAGCTTGGAGAAGGATGAACATTGGAGCAAGAACAAGCATGGAGATGATGGCATGCGCAAGGGAAACAAGAACGGAGTTACAAGTGATGATTTCAGGACTTTGAAGCCACCATAATGGGTGCATGAAGCCTTGGACGAAATATACAAGATGCCACTTCATAAATTTCGTCCCGAGGCTATTTTAGGTGCTGCGTCACCTTATTATTGGGCCAGGCCCATGTAATTTCGAAATACATAAGTATAGGCTATTTTTAGAGTCCGTATGTGTGGGCAAACAAGAGATAGGGTTGATTTCGGACCCCTCCACCAAGGGCCACGAAATTGCCCCCTCTTACTCCATATATACAGCCCTTAGGGCATCGTTTAGACTTTGGGTTTTGTTTAGATTAAAAGTTCGCCATAGCTGCAACTTCGCGTACTTCGTTTGTGTTCAACGACCAGACAAAGGCGTCACAGAACCCCACCTTGACCAATAAAGCTTTCATCTTATATTCGCAATATCCAGATTGCAATCTTAGTTTCTTGCTTGTTCTTCGTTTGCTCGCAGGAAACAGACCCTCGTGGTCAGGTTGATCGTGCTCCGGCGTGGTCAATAACCTCTCGGAGTTGGTTTAGCGATTGCTAAGGCGCGACGTCCTCGCACGTTCGTAGTCGGATCGTCAAAGTCGACTTCCACCAAAGCGATATCCATCATCTCATCGAAAGACGGGACACTTCCGCCTCTATCAAGTGGTATCAGATTTCCAGGTTGCTCGGTGAGATTTTACAGTTTTTCGTAGTTTAGATCGAGTCTGTTCTTCATACCTACAGTCCACGAAAAAGCCACAAAAAAAATTATTAGGGTTAGTTCATCATATCCGAACCAATCTGAGCCTTTGCATAATCTTTTTAGGGTTTTGCTTTGTTGAATTTGCGGTTGCATCGTCGTGTCTAGTTGCTGGTCTTAGAGTCTAGTCTTTTAGAGTTTCGAGTTCTGGTCATAAGTTGATAGAGACAAAGGTGTCCCGTCTTTCGATGAGATGATGGATATCGCTTTGGTGGAAGTCGACTTTGACGATCCGACTACGAACGTGCGAGGACGTCGCGCCTTAGCAATCACTAAACCAACTCCGAGAGGTTATTGACCACGCCGGAGCACGATCAACCTGACGACGAGGGTCTGTTTCCTGCGAGCAAACGAAGAACAAGCAAGAAACTAAGATTGCAATCTAGATATTGCGAATATAAGATGAAAGCTTTATTGATCAAGGTGGGGTTCTGTGACGCCTTTGTCTGGTCGTTGAACACAAACGAAGTATGCGAAGTTGCAGCTATGGCGAACTTTTAATCTAAACAAAACCCAAAGTCTAAACGATGCCCTAAGGGCTGTATATATGGAGGAAGAGGGGGGAATTTCGTGGCCCTTGGTGGAGGGGTCCGAAATCAACCCTATCTCTTGTTTCCCCACACATACGGACTCTAAAAATAGCCTATACTTATGTATTTCGAAATTACATGGGCCTGGCCCAATAATAAGGTGACGCAGCACCTAAAATAGCCTCGGGACGAAATTTATGAAGTGGCATCTTGTATATTTCGTCCAAGGCTTCATGCACCCATTATGGTGGCTTCAAAGTCCTGAAATCATCACTTGTAACTCCGTTCTTGTTCCCCTTGCGCATGACATCATCTCCATGCTTGTTCTTGCTCCAATGTTCATCCTTCTCCAAGTTAGGCCCTTCATTTGTAAGAAAAACAAATGTATCCAATTTAGGCAGCATCATATTCTCATGAACATTAGAATCATTACCAAGAAAAGAAAGTACCTGGTAATTTAGTTGGCGTGCACGAGCTCTAGTAATTGGTCCAGTATGTATAGCAGCAGGGGCTGTGGGTGTAACAATTGTATTGATGCTGGGTAATTGGTCCAGTATGTATAGCAGCAGGGGCTCTAGTAATTGGTCCAGTATGTATAGCAGCAGCAGGGGCTCTAGTAATTGGTCCAGTATGTATAGCAGCAGCAGGGGCTCTAGTAATTGGTCCAGTATGTATAGCAGCAGTTGGGTAGCCACGCTCCGTTTAGGCCCAAAATTTTTCAAAAACGCATTTTTCGGAAAAAATTCTGGCTATCCTATTTTTAGGTGTTTCTGAGTGTTTTGAGACAGGTGCCATTATA
>NC_041383.1:367801727-367870239 GCF_002162155.2 Triticum dicoccoides
TTTGACCTGTTTCCAGTTTTTGGGTCCGGGCAGTCGAAAAAAAAAAATTTGGTCGGAAAAAAAAAATTCGTGCGCATCCTGTCAGTTTGACCTAGGAAGAGTTTTGAGACACTCGCCATTATAGTGATTTTTCGCAAAAAAAAAACAGCGCAAAAAAAAGTGCGCAAAAAAAAAGAGCGAAAAAAAAAAATTCAGAGTGTGCTTTTCCCTTGTTTACGTGCCGCGCCGTGATTTTTTTGGTGTTCTAGGCTCGCGTCTCTAGCACAGTCTAGCCTAGGACCAGCACAGTACCGTCGTTGAGCGTTTATTCAACTTTGCATCTCTGAATTGATTATTGCTGACCCTTTTTGCTACCATACTATAAGCCTTTCCAGCTCGACATACATCTACGTCGTGTGTTTGACTCTCCCTGGTAATCGCTCTATCCAAGCTTTGAGAGTTTTTGACTACAACGGTTGCCGATCACCGCCTGCTGCTGGGTAAGAACTGGTAAGAATTTGAGATTTGCTTGACGGATTTGTGATACACCACCACCACTTCTTAGTAGTCTGTAGGGTCATATTCTTGTGTGTTTCTATTCCGGCTAACCATGCCAGGATCACAAGCCGAGGAGATTGACTGGGAGAACTTATCGAACACGGAGCTTCATGATAAGTTTCAGCAAATGATGACTGAACAGGTACAAGATGTGCTGAACAATTTTGAAGAGGCCATGGAGAAGATCACTGGCCTTGAGAAGACGTTCGAAACAAAGCTCGATAACAGATTTAATGAACTGCTTACGCGTCTTCCACCACCGGCTGCACCTGTCGCACCTCTGCAACAACAACAACTACGCCCCCTTCCGCATCAGTATGGACGAGCACAGCGTGTTCCTATTGTGCCAGGACAAAATTCTGGTGCCGCTGTTACTGCTGTTGGTGCTTCTTTGGCTCCTGCTACTGCTCCTGCTGGTACCCAGGAGGATGATGAGTATGCGGGCGATTATGAGGATGAGGTTGATCAAAATCAGATCTACGAGCAGCCACCAGCACCACCACCAGCAGGTCGACCTCAGGTATATATTCGTAATGGTAGGCCTGCAGCACCACCTCAGGTTCGAGATGATGTCCATATTCCTAAACTGAAATTGAATATTCCACCATTTGAGGGTAGATATGTTCCTGATATATATCTTACTTGGGAGTTAGAAACTGAACAACGATTTACATGTTTACAATATCCTGAGGAGAGACGAGTTGCTGCTGCTGTTTGTGCTTTCACTAGTTTTGCATGTGTATGGTGGTCTGAACATTGTAGATTATATCCTATTCCAACTACTTGGGCTGCTTTGAAAACTGCTATGCGTACGCGTTGGGTTCCACCATATTATCAACGTGAATTGCTTCAAAAATTGCAGCGTTTAAGACAAGGAAAAAATTCTGTAGAAGAATATTATCAGGAATTACAAACTGGCATGATTCGATGTGGTATTGTTGAGGAGAATGAAGCTATGCTTGCACGTTTTCTGGGTGGATTAAATAGAGAGATTCAGACCATTCTAGACTATAAGGAGTATACTAATATCACTCGTTTATTCCATCTTGCTTGTAAAGCTGAACGTGAAGTGCAGGATCGACAAGCATTGGCGCGAACTAAGTTTTCTGCAGGCCGACCTTCCTCATGGACGCCGCGTGCATCTTCTACTTCAACTGCACCAGCACCTCAATCAGGTGCCTCCTACAGCCGTGATACAAGAAAACAGGAACAACCACTATTATCTGCCAAGAGCGCACCTGCGGGGCCTGCACAGCGTTCTTCTTCTTCCATGGCATCAACAGGGCACACAAGTGATATTATTTGTCGTCGTTGTAAGGGAGGAGGTCATTATGCGAGGGAATGCAAATCTCCGCGTGTGATGATTGCTACCGCGGATGGTGGATATGAGTCCGCTAGTGACTATGATGAGGAGACATTGGCTCTTATTACACGTGAAGAACATGGTGGAGATGATTCTGATCATGAGACGCAATACATGGCTCCTGAAGACGCTGACAGGTATGAATGTTTAGTTGCTCAACGTGTTTTGAGTGTGCAGGTCACACAAGCTGAGCAAAATCAGAGGCACAATTTGTTCCATACCAAGGGAGTTGTGAAGGAACGTTCTGTGCGCGTCATAATAGACGGAGGGAGCTGCAACAACTTGGCTAGCATGGAGATGGTGGAGAAGCTTTCTCTCACCACAAGACCACATCAACATCCTTACTACATCCAATGGTTCAACAACAGCGGCAAGGTTAAGGTAACACGTACTGTTCGTGTGCATTTTAGTATCTCTACATATGCTGATTATGTTGATTGTGATGTGGTACCTATGCAAGCATGTTCCTTATTACTTGGTAGACCATGGCAATTTGATAAAAATTCTGTACACCATGGTAGAAACAATCACTATACTCTTGTTCATAAGGATAAAAATATTACTTTGCTTCCTATGACTCCTGATTCCATTTTAAAAGATGATATTAATAGAGCTAATAAAGCACAACAGGAGAAGAATAAGAGTGAAAATCAGATTGTGGCAAAAGAATTTGAGCAACAAATGAAGCCTAACAATAAACCATCTAGTGTTGCTTCTGAAATTAAATTGAAAAGTGCATGTTTATTTGCCACCAAATCTGATATTGATGAGCTAGATTTCAGCAAATCTGTTTGCTATGCTTTCGTGTGCAAAGAGGCATTATTTTCATTCGAGGACGTGCCTTCCTCTTTGCCTCCTACTGTCACTAACATTTTGCAGGAGTTCGCTGACGTTTTTCCACAAGACGTGCCACCGGGATTACCGCCTATTCGAGGGATTGAGCATCAGATTGACTTAATTCCCGGTGCTTCACTGCCAAACCGTGCACCATACCGTACCAATCCAGAGGAGACGAAGGAGATTATGCGTCAAGTACAAGAGCTTCTCGACAAAGGTTATATACGCGAATCCCTTAGTCCTTGTGCTGTTCCTATTATTCTAGTGCCGAAAAAGGATGGTACATCACGTATGTGTGTTGATTGTAGAGGCATTAATAATATTACTATTCGTTATCGTCATCCTATTCCTAGGCTAGATGATATGCTTGATGAATTGAGTGGCTCTACAATATTCTCCAAAGTTGATTTGCGTAGTGGCTACCATCAAATTCGAATGAAATTGGGAGATGAATGGAAAACAGCATTTAAAACTAAGTTTGGATTATATGAGTGGTTAGTCATGCCTTTTGGGTTAACTAATGCACCTAGTACTTTCATGAGATTAATGAACGAAGTTTTACGTGCTTTCATTGGACGATTTGTGGTAGTTTACTTTGATGACATATTGATTTATAGCAGATCTTTGGAAGAACATTTGGAACATTTACGTGCTGTTTTTATTGCTCTACGTGATGCACGTTAGTTTGGTAACCTTGGGAAGTGCACCTTTTGCACCGACCGAGTATCTTTTCTTGGCTATGTTGTTACTCCACAGGGAATTGAAGTTGATAAAGCCAAGATTGAAGCTATTGAGAGTTGGCCGCAGCCCAAAACGGTCACACAAGTGAGGAGTTTTCTTGGCCTCGCTGGATTCTATAGGCGTTTTGTGAGAGATTTCAGCACCATTGCTGCACCTCTCAATGAGCTTACAAAGAAAGATGTGCCTTTTCTTTGGGGTACTGCACAGGAAGAAGCCTTCACGGTATTGAAAGATAAGTTGACACATGCTCCTTTACTCCAACTTCCTGATTTTAATAAGACTTTTGAGCTTGAATGTGATGCTAGTGGAATTGGATTAGGAGGTGTGTTATTACAAGATGGCAACCTGTTGCATACTTTTCTGAAAAATTGAGTGGGCCTAGTCTGAATTATTCTACTTATGATAAAGAATTATATGCTCTTGTTCGGACTTTAGAAACATGGCAACATTATTTATGGCCCAAAGAATTTGTTATACATTCTGATCATGAATCTTTGAAACATATTAAAAGTCAAGCTAAACTGAATCGTAGACATGCTAAATGGGTTGAATTCATTGAGACTTTCCCTTATGTCATTAAACACAAGAAGGGAAAAGAAAATGTTATTGCTGATGCATTGTCTCGTCGCTATACTATGCTTTCACAACTTGACTTCAAAATATTTGGTTTGGAGACCATCAAAAATCAATATGTGCATGATGCTGATTTTAAAGATGTAATGCAGAATTGTAAAGAAGGAAGAATGTGGAACAAGTTTGTTGTTAATGATGGATTTGTGTGTCGTGCTAACAAGCTATGCATTCCAGCTAGCTCCGTTCGTCTTTTGTTGTTGCAGGAGGCGCATGGAGGAGGATTAATGGGACACTTTGGCGTGAAGAAGACGGAGGACGTACTTGCTACACATTTCTTTTGGCCAAAGATGAGACGGGATGTTGAGCATTTTATTGCTCGCTGCACTACATGTCAAAAAGCTAAGTCACGACTCAATCCTCATGGTTTATATATGCCTTTGCCTGTACCTAGTGTTCCTTGGGAGGATATATCTATGGACTTTGTTTTAGGTTTACCTCGAACAAAGAAGGGGAGGGATAGCATATTTGTTGTCGTGGATAGATTCTCGAAAATGGCACACTTTATACCATGTCATAAAAGCGATGATGCTGTTAATGTTGCTGATTTGTTCTTTCGTGAAATTATTCGCTTGCATGGTGTGCCAAATACTATTGTTTCAGATCGTGATACTAAATTTCTTAGCCACTTTTGGAGATGTTTATGGGCTAAGTTGGGGACTAAACTGCTTTTTAGTACTACTTGTCACCCCCAAACTGATGGACAAACTGAAGTAGTCAATAGAACATTTTCTACTATGCTTAGGGCTGTTTTGAAGAATAATAAGAAAATGTGGGAGGAATGCTTGCCTCATATTGAATTTGCTTATAATCGTTCATTGCATTCTACTACTAAGATGTGCCCTTTTGAAGTTGTGTATGGTTTCCTACCTCATGCACCTATTGATTTGTTGCCTCTTCCATCTTCGGAGAAGGTTAATTTTGATGCTAAACAACGTGCTGAATTGATTTTAAAAATGCATGAGTTAACTAAGGAAAACATTGAGCGCATGAATGCTAAATATAAACTTGCTGGAGATAAGGGTAGAAAACATGTTGTGTTTGCACCTGGAGATCTTGTTTGGTTACATTTGCGTAAGGATAGATTTCCTGATTTGCGCAAATCAAAGTTAATGCCACGTGCTGATGGTCCCTTTAAGGTGTTAGAGAAAATAAATGATAATGCATATAAACTTGAGCTGCCTGCAGATTTTGGGGTTAGTCCCACTTTTAACATTGCAGATTTGAAGCCTTATTTGGGTGAGGAAGATGAACTTCCGTCGAGGACGACTTCATTTCAAGAAGGGGAGGATGATGAGGAAATCAATACAATTGTTACACACACAGCCCCTGCTGCTATACATACTGGACCAATTACTAGAGCTCGTGCACGCCAACTAAATTACCAGGTACTTTCGTTTCTTGGTAATGATTCTAATGTTCATGAGAATATGATGCTGCCTAAATTGGATACATTTGTTTTGCTTACAATTGAAGGGCCTAGCTTGGAGAAGGATGAACATTGGAGCAAGAACAAGCATGGAGATGATGGCATGCGCAAGGGGAACAAGAACGGAGTTACAAGTGATGATTTCAGGACTTTGAAGCCACCATAATGGGTGCATGAAGCCTTGGACGAAATATACAAGATGCCACTTCATAAATTTCGTCCCGAGGCTAATTTAGGTGCTGCGTCACCTTATTATTGGGCCAGGCCCATGTAATTTCGAAATACATAAGTATAGGCTATTTTTAGAGTCCGTATGTGTGGGGAAACAAGAGATAGGGTTGATTTCGGACCCCTCCACCAAGGGCCACGAAATTCCCCCCTCTTCCTCCATATATACAGCCCTTAGGGCATCGTTTAGACTTTGGGTTTTGTTTAGATTAAAAGTTCGCCATAGCTGCAACTTCGCGGTACTTCATTTGTGTTCAACGACCAGACAAAGGCATCACAGAACCCCACCTTGATCAATAAAGCTTTCATCTTATATTCGCAATATCCAGATTGCAATCTTAGTTTCTTGCTTGTTCTTCGTTTGCTCGCAGGAAACAGACCCTCGTGGTCAGGTTGATCGTGCTCCGGCGTGGTCAATAACCTCTCGGAGTTGGTTTAGCGATTGCTAAGGCGCGACGTCATCGCACGTTCGTAGTCGGATCGTCAAAGTCGACTTCCACCAAAGCGATATCCATCATCTCATCGAAAGACGGGACACCTTTGCCTCTATCACTAAGTTGGGGACTAAACTGCTTTTTAGTACTACTTGTCACCCCCAAACTGATGGACAAACTGAAGTAGTCAATAGAACGTTGTCTACTATGCTTAGGGCTGTTTTGAAGAATAATAAGAAAATGTGGGAGGAATGCTTGCCTCATATTGAATTTGCTTATAATCGTTCATTGCATTCTACTACTAAGATGTGCCCTTTTGAAGTTGTGTATGGTTTCCTACCTCGTGCACCTATTGATTTGTTGCCTCTTCCATCTTCGGAGAAGGTTAATTTTGATGCTAAACAACGTGCTGAATTGATTTTAAAAATGCATAAGTTAACTAAGGAAAACATTGAGCGCATGAATGCTAAATATAAACTTGCTGGAGATAAGGGTAGAAAACATGTTGTGTTTGCACCTGGAGATCTTGTTTGGTTACATTTGCGTAAGGATAGATTTCCTGATTTGCGCAAATCAAAGTTAATGCCACGTGCTGATGGTCCCTTTAAGGTGTTAGAGAAAATAAATGATAATGCATATAAACTTGAGCTGCCTGCAGATTTTGGGGTTAGTCCCACTTTTAACATTGCAGATTTGAAGCCTTATTTGGGTGAGGAAGATGAACTTCCGTCGAGGACGACTTCATTTCAAGAAGGGGAGGATGATGAGAACATCAATACAATTGTTACACCCACAGCCCCTGCTGCTATACATACTGGACCAATTACTAGAGCTCGTGCACGCCAACTAAATTACCAGGTACTTTCGTTTCTTGGTAATGATTCTAATGTTCATGAGAATATGATGCTGCCTAAATTGGATACATTTGTTTTGCTTACAAATGAAGGGCCTAGCTTGGAGAAGGATGAACATTGGAGCAAGAACAAGCATTGAGATGATGGCATGCGCAAGGGGAACAAGAACGGAGTTACAAGTGATGATTTCAGGACTTTGAAGCCACCATAATGGGTGCATGAAGCCTTGGACGAAATATACAAGATGCCACTTCATAAATTTCGTCCTGAGGCTATTTTAGGTGCTGCGTCACCTTATTATTGGGCCAGGCCCATGTAATTTCGAAATACATAAGTATAGGCTATTTTTAGAGTCCGTATGTGTGGGGAAACAAGAGATAGGGTTGATTTCGGACCCCTCCACCAAGGGCCACGAAATTCCCCCCTCTTCCTTCATATATACAGCCCTTAGGGCATCGTTTAGACTTTGGGTTTTGTTTAGATTAAAAGTTCGCCATAGCTGCAACTTCGCGTACTTCGTTTGTGTTCAACGACCAGACAAAGGCGTCACAGAACCCCACCTTGATCAATAAAGCTTTCATCTTATATTCGCAATATCCAGATTGCAATCTTATTTTCTTGCTTGTTCTTTGTTTGCTCGCAGGAAACAGACCCTCGTGGTCAGGTTGATCGTGCTCCGGCGTGGTCAATAACCTCTCGGAGTTGGTTTAGCGATTGCTAAGGCGCGACGTCCTCGCACATTCGTAGTCGGATCGTCAAAGTCGACTTCCACCAAAGCGAAATCCACCATCTCATTGAAAGACGGGACACCTTTGCCTCTATCACTCCGCCTCTATCAGACAGGGGCGATGATGATGGTGCGGTGGCGGCGTGACAACTTATGACCAGAACTCGAAACTCTAAAAGACTAACGCTAAGACGAGCAACTAGACACGACGATGCAACCGCAAATTCAACAAAGCAAAACCCTAAAAAGATTATGCAAAGGCTCAGATTGGTTCGGATATGATGAACTAACCCTAATTTTTTTTGGCTTTTTCGTGGACTGTAGGTATGAAGAATAGACTCGAACTAAACTACGAAAAACTGTAAAATCTCACCGAGCAACCTGGAAATCTGATACCACTTGATAGAGGCAAAGGTGTCCCGTCTTTCGATGAGATGATGGATATCGGTTTGGTGGCAGTCGACTTTGACGATCCGACTACGAACGTGCGAGGACGTCGCGCCTTAGCAATCGCTAAACCAACTCCGAGAGGTGATTGACCACGCCAGAGCACGATCAACCTGACCACGAGGGTCTGTTTCCTGCGAGCAAACGAAGAACAAGCAAGAAACTGAGATTGCAATCTGGATATTGCGAATATAAGATGAAAGCTTTATTGATCAAGGTGGGGTTCTGTGACGCCTTTGTCTGGTCGTTGAACACAAACGAAGTACGCGAAGTTGCAGCTATGGCGAACTTTTAATCTAAACAAAACCCGAAGTCTAAACGATGCCCTAAGGGCTGTATATATGGAGGAAGAGGGGGGGAATTTCGTGGCCCTTGGTGGAGGGGTCCGAAATCAACCCTATCTCTTGTTTCCCCACACATACGTACTCTAAAAATAGCCTATACTTATGTATGTCGAAATTACATGGGCCTGGCCCAATAATAAGGTGACGCAGCACCTAAAATAGCCTCGGGACGAAATTTATGAAGTGGCATCTTGTATATTTCGTCCAAGGCTTCATGCACCCATTATGGTGGCTTCAAAGTCCTGAAATCATCACTTGTAACTTTGTTCTTGTTCCCCTTGCGCATGCCATCATCTCCATGCTTGTTCTTGCTCCAATGTTCATCCTTCTCCAAGCTAGGCCCTTCATTTGTAAGCAAAACAAATGTATCCAATTTAGGCAGCATCATATTCTCATGAACATTAGAATCATTACCAAGAAACGAAAGTACCTGGTAATTTAGTTGGCGTGCACGAGCTCTAGTAATTGGGCCAGTATGTATAGCAGCAGGGGCTGTGGGTGTAACAATTGTATTGATGTCCTCATCACCCTCCTCTAAAGGTGCAACCTCTAACATTTTGATTAGCGCGGGATCCTGCATGGTCTCAGGGAGGGGGGCCGGACACCGTATCAGTTTTGCTTGCGCTGTCCACTCCTGTCCAAAGGATAGCTGGTTAAAAGGCAAACCCACAGTAAATAAATGGACGATGTGTCCGGACACAGGGCTACTTACTTGAGTATCTGGGCAATTGCAGCTTAGGCCAGCATCCTCGGTCAATTCCAGACGCATCTCTTGCGATTCGAAGAACAGCTCGTACATTTCCGCGGGTGTCAAACCCATGAAGTGTTGAAGAGCACGTGGACCCTCCGGATTAAATTCCCACAGGCGGAGGGGGCGACGTTTGCAGGGCAGTAGGCGCCGGATCAACATAACCTGCACCACTACGGCCAAATTGATGTCCCTTTCTTGGAGGCCTCGAATCCGGTCCTGCAATAGGGGAACGTCCTTGGACGGCCGCCAGTCACACCCCTTGTTGACCCACGAAGTCAGCCGTTGTGGGGGGCCCGAGCGGAAGACGGGTGGCAGCCTCTGCCTGCTGCCCCTGGGAACGGTGATATAGAACCACTCCTGTTGCCACAAGCCGAGCTCCTGCTGAAAAGAGCCCTCGAGCCATGGAGCATCGGCCCTCTTGCTTATAACCGCCCCGCCGCACTCTGCCTGACGCCCCTCAATCATCTTCGGCTCCACGTCGAAGGTTTTGAGCCACAAGCCGAAGTGAGGGGTAGTGCGGAGGAAGGCTTCGCAGATGACAATGAATGATGAGATGTGGAGGATAGACTCCGGAGCCAAGTCATGGAATTCCAGCCCATAGTAAAACATGAGCCCCCTCACGAAGGGATCCGTCGGGAAGCCTAAACCCCGACGGAGGTGAGACACGAACACGATGCTCTCACCAAGCTCGGGAGTGGGAGTAACTTGCCCTCGGGCAGGCAGCCTATGCGAAATCTCGTAGGCTATGTACCTGGCGTCTCTTAGCTTTAGCACGTCCTCTTTCGTGACGGAGGAGGGCATCCACCGGCCTCGTAGGTCGGGGCCGGACATTGTCGAAGATCAAAGGTACCCAAATATGGAGCCCTGGGTGTTGGAACTCGGGGCGAGGGGCGGATTCGATAGAGGATTGAAGGAAAAGAACGGGCCTTGGTCTCATTATAAAGAGGGAGAATACCAAGAGCCATCCCCGTGACCGTTTGGAACCCGCCTTCGATGGAGGGGGCGTGGTGTCAGGACCCCGATCCTAAGTCACACCGATCTAGCATGTAACACATCATATCACTTTGCGGCCTCACGCACGGTATTCCCACGGGTGCCACCTTACCTGGCCCAGGACCGTTTGCGCCTTTTGGCTCACATATATGATAGTGCCGCTAGCATCTATATGACAAAGAACCCGGGCTGACATGGCTAGTCGTGAACCCAAAGTGGCACTAACTTACATGGACAGGCATACATGACCCAGCAACGAACGTGTCGGTCATCAGCGAGTGAATCCGGGCTGTAGCAACTGGGCTAGCAGGACTCCAGTAACATCGCGTGACATTTCCCCGAAGGGACAGACACAGGAACGAAGAAGGACACATGCCAGCCAGCCTAAGTGTTCCGAAGCAGTAGCAAGCTACCAAGGCTCAGTGGAAACACTAGGAGACATTTCCCGGTAAGAGAGGCTACCAAGGATAAACAACTAGATAGTCAGATCCCACACATACCAAGCATTTCAATAACATACACACAATATGCTCGATATGTGCAAATACAACATGGCATCACAACATGACTCTACAACTCAAGTATTTTATTCAATAGGCTCCGAGGAGCAAGATATTACAATCATGGGTCTCATGACCCAACATACAGAGCAAACAAATCAAGCACAAGCGGAAGCTTAACATGTCTGAGTACAGACATCTACAAATGAAAAAGGCTGAGAAGCCTGACTATCTACCAGATCCTGCCGAGGGCACAAGATTGTAGCTGAGGTAACAAGCTAAACGTCGAAGTCCACGTGGAACTACTAGCGAGACTGAAGTCTCTCTGCAAAAACATAAATTAAGCAACGTGAGTACAAATGTACCCAGCAAGACTTACATCAGAACTAACTACATATGCATCATTATCAACAAAGGGGATGGTGGGGTTTAACTACAGCAAGCCAGCTTTGACTCTGTGGCTATCCTGAACTACGACTGCAAGTAACTCTTTTGAGGTGGCGCACATGAGTCCACATATTCACCATATAAATACACCACTATGGATCCGCTCCCGTCTCCCTACGAGAACGCCATCCATAGCACTCACGCTTATCTTGCGCATTTTAGAGTATCCACTTTCACTTGTCTATGAACTGTACAGGCAACCCAGAAGTCCTTTTCCACGGACACGGTTATTCGAATAGATAATGTTAACCCTGCAGGGGTGTACTTATTCACACACGCTCTCACCACTTACCGCCGTTTACACGACATGTACTCGGCAACCTTCAAGCGGAAGCCCAACAAGGGTGTCGGCCACGGCCTACCTGAACACTCAAGTCTCTAGTCCAGGTTTATCGCCTATTCGGGTTCAATCCATGAGGAGATCCGGCCGGGGTTTCGCTCACAGCCCCAAACGATGTGCACAGGGTTCCGAGACACCAAACGAGCGCCCGGTATACCCGGGCACGTGCCTACCGCATCACAGCCCACCCCTCCGGTCAGCGCTGCCCACGGCCTCCAGCATACTACAAACACCAGAAACTACTTGCAACTCCTGGACAGAGGACAAGGGTGATTAAGAAGCCGAGAGGGTCCATTGGTTTCGGGCCCAATGCGTGGTAGTATCTGTTTCATGGATCACAAACACAGAACTCAGTTCCTGAGGACGGCTGCAATGAGACAACCCACCATGTACTCCTACATGGCCTCTCACCGCTACCTTTACCAAATCGTGTTCACACGCTTAGCTCACACACCGTAGAACATGTTCACACACCTCTGATTCATTCCCGATGAATCAGACCTGACTCAACTCTAAGCAGTAGCTGGCATGACAAACAAGCATGAATGAGTAGGCACAACAGGGCTCAAACAGCTCCTACTCATGCTAGTGGGTTTCATCTACTTACTGTGGCAATGACAGGTCATGCAAAGGATAAAGGGGTTCAGCTATCGCAGCAAGTAACAGTTGAATCGTTGTTGTCCTAATGCAGTAAAAGAGAGCAGGAGCGAGAGAGTGGGATTGTATCGGAATGAACAAGGGGGTTTTGCTTGCCTGGCACTTCTGAAGATAACACTGAGTCTTCATCATTGTCAACGATCACATCGTCGGTACCACGTCTACCGAGGGGGAACAACACCGGCAAACACAGGAGAAACACGATCAATGCAATGCACAATATGATGCATGCTAGGACATGGCAATATGAATGTGTTTTGGGCTAATGCAACTAGCAGCAAGTTAAATGAAGTTGGTTTGAACCCTAGGTTCAAATTCAAACTCCACATGAGGCATTTCAATTGCCATTTATTCAAATTGTTGTATACAGAAGATTTAAGTTGTTCAAACATGCATCGAAATGGTACAGATGGATAGATTGAATTTTTCTGATCATTTTTCATATATAATTTATTTCATTCTGAGCTACGGTTGAATTACTATGAATTTTAGAAGTTTAGGCAATTTTCTGGATTTTCCTGAATTAAATTAAATCCAGAAATGACTTATTGCGTCAGCATGATGTAGGTGTGATGTCAGCAAGTCAACTGGGTCGGCCAGGTCAAACCTGACCTGTGGGACCCATACGTCAGTGTCTCAGTCAGCTAACAGGGTTAATTAGTACTAACTAAAAGTTAATCTTGGCTAATTAGTCCCTGGACCCACATGTCAGTGACTATGGGATTAACTTAAGTTAATTTTAACACTTAGCTAAATAACAGGGACCGGGGCCCGCATGTCAGTGAAAGAGAGGGGTCAAACCTCACCGGTCAAAACGGTCAAACCCGGGTCAAACTCGCCGGAGTTGACCCGGGGCTCATCGCCAGAAACGACGGAGACGGCGGAGAGGTGCGGGTTTCCTCCTCCGGTGGCCAAAAGAGCGGAGGAGGGGCTCTACGTGGTGCTGGGACTCGCGCGCATCCAACACGACTAGTGACAGCAGCCGGGGTGGACCGAGCTCGCCGGAAACGAGCTCGCAGCGGCGGCCGGAGTTCGGGCACCTGCGGGTTTGGCGTTGTAGTTCACGGGAGGGGGAGCTGGTGTCTGTGTTAGGCTCCTGGTGAGGTGTGGAGCACGTTGGAGTGCTCGGGAGTTAGCTACGGTGGCTCTGGCCTCGTTTGCGTCATCGCCGGCGGCAAGGAGCTTTCGGGTGCGGTGGAAACGGCGGCTACGGAGGGAAATAGAGCACGGGGAGAGAGGGGTTCGGCAGAGGAGCTCACGGCGAGGTCGATGAGTAGCTCAGCGTGATTAGGGGAGGCCGGACGGCGTCGGAGCATCTCCGGCGATCTCGGAGCCGAAGGTTGAAGACGACGGCGTCGGTGTCACTGCAGGGCGCGTCCGCTCGTGTGGCTTGGCGGGGTGGTGTAGAGGTCAGCGGCGGAGCTTCTGGACCTAGCGGCCGGGCGAGGGAGGGCTGGTGGCTGCGGCTATGGCGAACGGCGGCGACAGCGTGTTCGGGTGGCTGTGCGCGAGAGAAACAGAGGAGGGGGGAAGCAACGGGAGAGAGTGAGAGGCCTGGGGGGGCGCGTGGCTGTCTCTGTGGCGCTGGAAGGGCCTCAAGGGCGTGAGGCAGGCAGGGAGGAGGCCACGGCGTCGCCAGCGCTCGCCACCGAGCTGCTTCGGGGCGAGGGGAGGAAGACGACAGGAAGAGGTGGGCTGGGCCGCGCTGGGCCGGTCCTGTTGGGCCACCAGGTAAGTGGACCAGGTGAGAACTGTTCTTTTTAATTTTTCTGTTCTGTTACCCTTTTTATTTTATTTTGCCACTGTTTTCAAATTCAAAATAATTTCTAACAGTGCAAAAAACATTCTGAAATATTTTATGTTACCTCTCTGGACTATTCCAAAAGTACATAAAACATTTCAAAGCATTTGAAAATATATTCATTATATATTATAAATATATCCCCAAATTCAAATAGATTATTGATTTAAATTCAGAGACCAAATAATTCCTTAAAAATGTTCCAACACTTTGGTTTGATATATAACTCTTGCCAAAATTCACAAAACTATTTTTAGGGCATTTTGGATTCACAGAATGCAATTTAAAGGGTGCTTGCCCTTCTTTTGATTAGATTTCTGAGGTTTCAACAATCCTCAATTCAAGTTTCATTTGAATTTAAACATGATGCATGGATGCTTATGCAAAGACAGACAAGGTCTAAGCTAGGGCTGTGACAACTCACCCCTACTAAACAAGAATCTCGTCCCGAGATTCAAGATGTGAGATAAGAAGACAGAGGGGGCACAAGCTAACACGGTCTTCACGATCCAAGTTGCACTTCATAAGAACATTGATTCGATCACGATCTTTGTCTCTATGTCATGCTCTAAGAACTCCATCTATCAGGACAACGAGAGGAAAGGGAAAATTCTAGAAGGATCGATCTCCTCGAAGATCGAACAACCGACGATCAACTCGCGGAATGAGACATTGAACATTTCTCGAGTTGAGACATGAACATACATCCAGAGGGATGGAGTGGAACAGATGATGAAGGTCCACTAGGTAGACAACAATTCCACACTTACGAGGGTGGTGAATGGTTGTCAATGTAGCGAGGAGTTGAGTTGCCATGATACCATAACGAGACATCTTGAGGAGGTGACTCGTGGAATCAACCCTTAAGTGGCAAGAGAATTACCTTTGATTCAAAGATCATTGAAACTCTTTATACCAGCTTAAGGCAATTCTCGAGTGATCATTTGGGGGGGGGGGTTCGGTAGAATGGCATACCCAGATTAGAATGGATGATGTGGATTACTTTGTTGAAAACAACACAAGGGATGATTTTAGTAGCTGGGAGAAGCTCAACAGTAGAGAGTGAGTCCACTGTTTGAAAAGTTATAGCATAACTGAGGAAGCTGAGAGCAAACCCAGTTAGTGCCGATGATAACACCTAGCGCTTGCACGTGCTCTCAAGAACTTGAGCATTTCCATATTCATCAAGGTTTTACCAATATCCGGGTCAAGGATTCTGGCAACACAACGTACTACCATGATGAATACCGGTGGAGGATGTAGATGCAAAGGAAAGATAACATTTTCTCATATTTCACCTTAGCGAGGCCAAGGAAACATAATCTGGATGATCGACCGAGAGACATTTAGCACTCCGCTTCTAATGTTCTTCTTGATGTGCTAGCGTAACCCATTCATAAGGACGGTTTGATATCTAGAACATCAAGTAAAAGGTCGGACTTCGGGAACACAAGAATCCATAAGGAATAACTACAGAAGTAGTATCCTACGAAATCCTTATGGGGAGGTGGCCAACTTCCTCAAATCAAGATACTACAACAGGAGGTCTTCCGGCTGGGTGTGTTGGCCACGACATCCACTTTACCGGTTATCGTGAGACCAATATTATAGTTCTTGGGAAATGTTCCAACCATCACATCTGCCTGAGATTCAGATCTGGTCGGTGTCAGAATATTCCAGACTCATCAAGTCTAGAAAGAAAAATGAAAGTTTACAACACAAATCGACGAGACGGCGTTGTGAGATTCTCGGGGAATGAACTACGGAAGTAAGCTCCAAGACATGAGCTGGTTCTGCTACAAACATGTGAGCACGCTGTCCCAGACAAACATGATCCCATGGTAGTCTTGCAATAAAACACTACCGAGTTCCGGTGGGGAACCATCATCGAGGATATCGAAGTCCTTGCATAAGTCTTGCTCTTTAAGAAGAAACTTCTTTTCCTTGAACAAATCAATCAGTGGCTTGGTCTACTAGGGAATACATGTGGAATGGAGGTAGCGAGCCTGTGATAGAGGCGGGGTGTCCCGATCTTTCGATGAGATGATAACTATCGATTTGGTGAAGATGACTTTGACGATCCGACTACAAACGTGCACGACGTTGCGCCTTAGCAATCGCTAAACCAACTCCGAGAGGTTATTGACCACACCGAAGCACAATCAACCTGACCACGAAGGTCTATTCCTGCAAGTAATCGAAGAACAAGCAAGAATATGATAAAGCAATCTGAATATTGCGAATATAGATGAAGTATTGATAAAGGTGGGGATCCGTAAGCGGTCTTGGTCTGGTCGTTGGACACAAACGAAGTACACGAAGTTGCAATGGCTAACTTTTAACTAAACAAATCCCAAGGAAAAAGCTACTAGATGGATCTACTTATATAGGAGCAAGGGGTGGCGGCCAAGGAGGTGGGAGGACGTCCCAAGGCAGCCTAAAACTAAATCTAGGTCGTACAAGGCCAATGGGCCCAAGTGGAAGTGATGAAACACCTTTGGACTTGTAGTTTGACTCGGATTCTGCTGCAGCATCAGATTGTTTCGTCGACAACTCAACGCTCCGGACGAATTTGAAGGTGATTCCAATTGGGTTGGAAAGTGCACGAAATCTAGTTTCCAACAAAAAAAGAATCACCCAATTCGGAGTCCGTATGAAAAACTTGTGTGCGTTTTGAGTCAGGTATGTCTGTGCAGTCCGAATCTGAATCCAGAACGTGAGAGACTTGGACTCTATCTTCTCTTGGGCCAAAAGTGACGTGAGAGAACTTTTTGGACAGCAAATAAACATCTCTTTCTTCCTTATCTTCATATGTGGATTGTACAAATGTCCCATACACCTGCAATTAGACAAAACACAAAAGTGTGTGAGGTATTTTTGTTCTGGATAACACAAATAGATTATTGAATAGTTTGCACTAGAAATCACCTGACAAATATGCATATATGCAATATTTTTGGTCATATCCAAGGTAGTCATGTCCTCATCATCCTCCCCTTCTTGAAAATAAAGGCGTCCTCGGCGTTGCTTAATCTGAAATGTGGCTAACAAAAGAGACAAGGTGTACATGTTGTATATGTATATGTCATCCATTTTTACTTCCCTTCATTTTTGCATATATGACACATGAATAGATGAGTAACTTGCATAGTTCATAAAATCTAAAGCCAAAAAATTAGCACAAGAAGTAGAAGGCATGAAAATATTGCAACTCAGTTTGCACATATAAGTGAAGCTCTTATTCATTTCAAAAGATTGACAATGTTCATCATTAAACCATCCCAACATTGGTGAATAAACCTTACTTGCATCAAATTTACATGCTACAACATGCTTAAATAAGCAAACATGCAATAAGTCATTCAACACAGAATCATCACCAAGATTAGAGGTCATACCAAAATGATTAAACATTGGTTCTTTTGCATCAATAGTTAATTCAATGGGTGCACTCAAAATTGTTGGTATTTCAGTTGTTTGATCATATGGCAAAGTCAAATTATCAACGTAGTCCTCTAAAATAGGTGGTGTGATCAAAGTAGTGGGTAGCTCATCAGATGGTGCATTCAAATTGACAAGGCATTCATCATTCTCATGTAGAGATGGAAGATCAGTACCTTTGTCATTACCTCTTATGATCAACTCAGATGATGTAGCCACTCTCGGGGGCGATGTGTCACATGGTGGAGGTGATGTAGTCCCGACAACAACGGATGTGGTTGTCATAGTATGCCTAGTAGTTGAAGGAACAATCATATCAACTCTTGGAATGTGCACCGTGCGCTTGTTCTCCTCGTGGCCAACACGTCATTTTATTTCCTGTTCAGCTTTGCAAGCAAGATGAAACAAATGGTCCATAGGATAACACTCTTCATGAATTAGTATCTCTTGAATATCACGGTTTAATCCTCCCCAAAATCTATCCATAAAATCATCTTCACTTTCTTCTAAAGAGGAATGCAACAAGGTAGTTTGTAAATCATCATAATATTTTGTTACAGTTTCACTACCTTGTTTTAAGTCTTGCAACTTCTTAATCATGTCACGAGTATAATAAGCAGGGACGAAAGTATGTCGCATGGCAAGTTTCAAATCATCCCAAGTAGTAGTATATAATCAGGGTGTAACCGACAATATTCACTCCACCAAACCAAAGCATAACCAGTGAAAGAACCAACCGCAACCTTAACCTTTTTATGTTCATTGAAATTATGGGAAGCAAATATATTTTTTATGTCGAACTCCCATTCAATATATAAAGCAGGTTTAAAACGGCCATTAAATGGTGGTATAGATACATTAACCTGATCATGTGCATTTGGATGTTTGTGCACCTCTAGTGACGGTTGTGGTATTTGCAAAGGTGGTGGCACGTCTCCTGCGATCGACAAAGCCCATGAATTGACTCTGGATCCTGTCATGATTAGTAGAACAAGAAACAAAACCCAAAAATAATGTTCCTATAACTACTAGGATGTGGTGGTAAAACGCTCACAGTAAAGCAAATATCAATGTCTTACAAATTCTTACCATGCAGCAGGCTGACCATGCTTCCAGCATCGTCAGTAACCTCAGGAGATTGGTTTAGTGATTGCTAAGGCGCAACGTCGTGCACGTTTGTAGTCGGATCGTCAAAGTCATCTTCACCAAATCGATAGTTATCATCTCATCGAAAGATAATGATGAAAAACAACTGCCAAGCAGGATATACAACAACTCTCTCTCCAACTTTCCTCTTGAAAAGTTTGAGACAATTTTCTGATAAATTCTTTCAAAGAATGCTACTAACTCAAGCTTTCCAATGCAAAAAGAATCACTCAATTCCGAGTTGATATGAGGAGTCAAAGAATTCTAAAACTGGCCTGAAAAATTGGAACAAGCTGTGTTCACGAACTTCGGAGGGCAAAAAGACCTATTTAGAAGCCGATTTTGAGGTGTCAAATATTGAACTTGCTTCTGCAACTATTTAGATGCGGCTCGTCGCTATCTTCAATTTGAGTACTCACAGAGACAAAACGGACTTCGTATGAGGAAGATACACCTGTTTTACTGAACAGTGCGCAAAACAGATTCCAATCCGAATTCAGGTACGAGATTGATTCTAGATAGATCCAATTTTTTTTTCTTCTCTCTTTTTTTTCTCACGCTTTTTTTTTCTTTTTCTTCTCCTTTTTTCTCTGACTTTTTTTTTCTCTTGTTTTTTTCTCTCTCTTTTTCTCCCTCTTTCCAAAACAAACTAGATCTCAACTATTATTATGACAATGAATGGTGGGTAGCACGTGGTGGAAATTGATGGATGGGTGGTGGACAGCGGAAGAGATAATGATGCAGCGGTGGCGTGACTAATGTGAAAAGAACTCGAAACTCTAAACGAACTAGACACTAAGACCAGCAACTCGACACGACGATGCAACCGATAATTCAACTATGCAAGCAATGAAAAGAAAATTGCAAAGGCTCAGATTGGCTTGGACCAAGGATGAATAGATCTAACTCTTTTTGTGGCTTTTTCTTGGACAATAGGTAAGAAAATAAATCTAATCTAGGAAAACTAGAAATTCTCACCGAGCAACCTGAAAACTGATACCACTTGATAGAGGCGGGGTGTCCCGATTTTTCGATAAGATGATAACTATCGATTTGGTGAAGATGACTTTGACGATCCGACTACAAACGTGCACGACGTTGCGCCTTAGCAATCGCTAAACCAACTCCGAGAGGTTATTGACCACGCCGAAGCACAATCAACCTGACCACGAAGGTCTATTCCTGCAAGTAATCGAAGAACAAGCAAGAATATGATAAAGCAATCTGAATATTGCGAATATAGATGAAGTATTGATAAAGGTGGGGATCCGTAAGCGGTCTTGGTCTGGTCGTTGGACACAAACGAAGTACACGAAGTTGCAATGGCTAACTTTTAACTAAACAAATCCCAAGGAAAAAGCTACTAGATGGATCTACTTATATAGGAGCAAGGGGTGGCGGCCAAGGAGGTGGGAGGACGTCCCAAGGCAGCCTAAAACTAAATCTAGGTCGTACAAGGCCAATGGGCCCAAGTGGAAGTGATGAAACACCTTTGGACTTGTAGTTTGACTCGGATTCTGCTGCAGCATCAGATTGTTTCGTCCACAACTCAACGCTCCGGACGAATTTGAAGGTGATTCCAATTGGGTTGGAAAGTGCACGAAATCTAGTTTCCAACAAAAAAAGAATCACCCAATTCGGAGTCCGTATGAAAAACTTGTGTGCGTTTTGAGTCAGGTATGTCTGTGCAGTCCGAATCTGAATCCAGAACGTGAGAGACTTGGACTCTATCTTCTCTTGGGCCAAAAGTGACGTGAGAGAACTTTTTGGACAGCAAATAAACATCTCTTTCTTCCTTATCTTCATATGTGGATTGTACAAATGTCCCATACACCTGCAATTAGACAAAACACAAAAGTGTGTGAAGTATTTTTGTTCTGGATAACACAAATAGATTATTGAATAGTTTGCACTAGAAATCACCTGACAAATATGCATATATGCAATATTTTTGGTCATATCCAAGGTAGTCATGTCCTCATCAGCCTGTCAAACCATAGCATACTTCGCACATGCATGACTGACTTGGGATGATTCCAAAGGAGGCAACATTGACTTTCTCGAATCCACGGCGGCAACTTGCATCAAATGCACATGAACTAGAGGAAGTCACTTCTTACATCCGAACATATGCTTCATGAGCTAGCATGAACAAATGCTTTCAAAAGTTTCCAACACTAGCTTAATGTTTAACAAAATTATGGAGAAGACAAGGATGTTGTCGATGGGCTCAACAACAATTCATCCAGATTCCCATGGAGATGGAATTCCATAACTATGTGAACAAGGTGATAGTATTGGTCAGACCCAAAAGATATAATGGTGTACGCTCGAGGAAAATCCATGAGTAAGACAACATTACGAACATCGTTGGTTCTGCTTTGATTTGAGAATAGCCCACACTCAAATCAAAGTTTTGGCAAGACAATAGCTCCAGCAACTGGTCTCAAGGATCAATTGATGAAGATATCATCTTTCTTCAACACACACAAAAAGATATCCCTTAAAATGAACTAAGCCAAGCAAGCTTTTATCTTCCAACCCTCCAAGTTGTTGTTTAGCTTAACCAACTACCTCAGGGGTATCCAACACGAATTCTTGGAGAAAGGGTGGTTTATAGGAATAAACCATCTTGATCACGAACTCAACATAGCGGTCAGGTGATGACCTGGTGATACCTCCGAGAAGATAATCAGAAAATCACGAACCACCGGTATGTCACTAAGCTCGCGAGCAATCTTGCTTTTCAGGGCAAGACGATATGATCAAATGAGCGAGGGATTGACAAAATCCTAACTCAAGACCGAGGAGTGCACCGGAAATAGGGACTAGGTAGCACAATCAATCTTAGGGTGACGATTCAATAATCAACACGCTAAGAATGAGGTTATTGTCCGTTAACTACCAAGCAACAAGGTTGCTAGGAGTATTGAATTCACACATCATGGTTCACTTGTCGGCATTCTGGTTACAACAACACAGGAACCGAGGAATGAAGAATGATGGAGAGAAATATTACTGCGTCAAGAATTCATAAGAGGTGGTGCAATTCTCATGACACTCTTGACATAAAGACGGTAATACCTCAGGGTAGAACAGAATCAAAAGCTTGATTGTATTTTGATCTGCGGAGTACAACTGCTTTGACCCAATCCTGGATATGGATGAGGTACTGGAGTTTGTTTCTCCTAGTCATTCCGAATAGAATGGCTTGACGGACCACAGAAGTAAAAGGCATCGTTGAACACGGATGCGCGACTACTCCTGACTATCAATTGATAGACGAGGTCAGAAGACAACCAAAGAGGGACAACTCAAAGGAACATATGACTTTCTGAGTTGTGGATGCATGGATTAGCATGTCGAACGAGTTCAACATATTTCTTCCGGATAACCCATGCAGAAGGTTAGGACTGGCAGAGTCACAATATAGAATGGAGAACTCGTCAAGAGCACTCTGGTTGTGATCTTTCGGTTCAAGAACTTCTGCCATAAGCGGTTCATAGTATTTTGAAGAAGGAAATACCACGAACATCGAGGACTAATGCAAAGGTTACTAATATCCTAAAGGAACTAGCAACACTATCAACACGAGGTAAGTAGGGTGAATATTGGGTTCAGGAACCCCGGAATGGAATACCTACTAACTAATAACATCACGGGATGCTTTCGAGAATGATGGCCAGATTCATCACACTGGGGAGACAAAGCATGATGAGGACATGACTACCTTGGATATGACCAAAAATATTGCATATATGCATATTTGTCAGGTGATTTCTAGTGCAAACTATTCAATAATCTATTTATGTTATCCAGAACAAAAATACTTCACACACTTTTGTGTTTTGTCTAATTGCAGGTGTATGGGACATTTGTACAATCCACATATGAAGATAAGGAAGAAAGAGGTGTTTATTTGTTGTCCAAAAAGTTCTCTCACGTCACTTTTGGCCCAAGAGAAGATAGAGTCCAAGTCTCTCACGTTCTGGATTCAGATTCGGACTGCACAGACACACCTGACTCAAAACGCACACAAGTTTTTCATACGGACTCCGAATTGGGTGATTCTTTTTTTGTTGGAAACTAGATTTCGTGCACTTTCCAACCCAATTGGAATCACCTTCAAATTCGTCTGGAGCGTTGAGTTGTGGACGAAACAATCTGATGCTGCAGCAGAATCCGAGTCAAACTACAAGTCCAAAGGTGTTACATCACCTCCACTTGGGCCCATTGGCCTTGTACGACCTAGATTTAGTTTTAGGCTGCCTTGGGACGTCCTCCCACCTCCTTGGCCGCCGCCCCTTGCTCCTATATAAGTAGATCCATCTAGTAGCTTTTCCTTGGGATTTGTTTAGTTAAAAGTTAGCCATTGCAACTTCGTGTACTTCGTTTGTGTCCAACGACCAGACCAAGACCGCTTACGGATCCCCACCATTATCAATACTTCATATATATTCGCAATATTCAGATTGCTTTATCATATTCTTGCTCGTTCTTCGATTGCTTGCAGGAATAGACCTCCGTGGTCAGGTTGATCGTGCTCTAGCGTGGCCAATAACCTCTCGGAGTTGGTTTAGCGATTGCTAAGGCGCAATGTCGTGCACGTTTGTAGTCGGATCGTCAAAGTCGTCTCCACCAAATCGATAGTTATCATCTCATCGAAAGATCGGGACACCCCCGCCTCTATCAAGTGGTATCAGTTTTCAGGTTGCTCGGTGAGAATTTTCAGTTTTCCTAGATTAGATTTATTTTCTTACCTATTGTCCAAGAAAAAGCCACACAAAAAAGAGTTAGATCTATTCATCCTTGGTCCAAGCCAGTTTGAGTCTTTGCAATTTTCTTTTCATTGCTTGCATAGTTGAATTATCGGTTGCATCGTCGTGTCGAGTTGCTGGTCTTAGTGTCTAGTTCGTTTAGAGTTTCGAGTTCTGTTCACATTAGTCACGCCACTGCTGCATCATTATCTCTTCCGCTGTCCACCACCCCATCTATTAATTTCCACCACATCCTACGCATTGTTCATTGTCATAATGATAGAGGCAAAGGTGTCCCGTCTTTCGATGAGATGGTGGATTTCGCTTTGGTGGAAGTCGACTTTGACGATCCGACTACGAACGTGCGAGGACGTCGCGCCTTAGCAATCGCTAAACCAACTCCGAGAGGTTATTGACCACGCCGGAGCACGATCAACCTGACCACGAGGGTCTGTTTCCTGCAAGCAAACGAAGAACAAGCAAGAAACTAAGATTGCAATCTGGATATTACGAATATAAGATGAAAGCTTTATTGATCAAGGTGGGGTTCTGTGACGCCTTTGTCTGGTTGTTGAACACAAACGAAGTACGCGAAGTTGCAGCTATGGCGAACTTTTAATCTAAACAAAACCCAAAGTCTAAACGATGCCCTAAGGGCTGTATATATGGAGGAAGAGGGGGGGAATTTCGTGGCCCTTGGTGGAGGGGTCCGAAATCAACCCTATCTCTTGTTTCCCCACACATACGGACTCTAAAAATAGCCTATACTTATGTATTTCGAAATTACATGGGCCTGGCCCAATAATAAGGTGACGCAGCACCTAAAATAGCCTCGGGACGAAATTTATGAAGTGGCATCTTGTATATTTCGTCCAAGGCTTCATGCACCCATTATGGTGGCTTCAAAGTCCTGAAATCATCACTTGTAACTCCGTTCTTGTTTCCCTTGCGCATGCCATCATCTCCATGCTTGTTCTTGCTCCAATGTTCATCCTTCTCCAAGCTAGGCCCTTCATTTGTAAGCAAAACAAATGTATCCAATTTAGGCAGCATCATATTCTCATAAACATTAGAATCATTACCAAGAAACGAAAGTACCTGGTAATTTAGTTGGCGTGCACGAGCTCTAGTAATTGGTCCAGTATGTATAGCAGTAGGGGCTATGGGTGTAACAATTGTATTGATGTCCTCATCATCCTCCCCTTCTTGAAATGAAGTCGTCCTCGACAGAAGTTCATCTTCCTCACCCAAATAAGGCTTCAAATCTGCAATGTTAAAAGTGGGACTAACCCCAAAATCTGCAGGCAGCTCAAGTTTATATGCATTATCATTTATTTTCTCTAACACCTTAAAGGGACCATCAGCACGTGGCATTAACTTTGATTTGCGCAAATCAGGAAATCTATCCTTACGCAAATGTAACCAAACAAGATCTCCAGGTGCAAACACAACATGTTTTCTACCCTTATCTCCAGCAAGTTTATATTTAGCATTCATGCGCTCAATGTTTTCCTTAGTTAACTCATGCATTTTTAAAATCAATTCAGCACGTTGTTTAGCATCAAAATTAACCTTCTCCGAAGATGGAAGAGGCAACAAATCAATAGGTGCACGAGGTAGGAAACCATACACAACTTCAAAAGGGCACATCTTAGTAGTAGAATGCAATGAACGATTATAAGCAAATTCAATATGAGGCAAGCATTCCTCCCACATTTTCTTATTATTCTTCAAAACAGCTCGTGCACGCCAACTAAATTACCAGGTACTTTCGTTTCTTGGTAATGATTCTAATGTTCATGAGAATATGATGCTGCCTAAATTGGATACATTTGTTTTGCTTACAAATGAAGGGCCTAGCTTGGAGAAGGATGAACATTGGAGCAAGAACAAGCATGGAGATGATGGCATGCGCAAGGGAAACAAGAACGGAGTTACAAGTGATGATTTCAGGACTTTGAAGCCACCATAATGGGTGCATGAAGCCTTGGACGAAATATACAAGATGCCACTTCATAAATTTCGTCCCGAGGCTATTTTAGGTGCTGCGTCACCTTATTATTGGGCCAGGCCCATGTAATTTCGAAATACATAAGTATAGGCTATTTTTAGAGTCCGTATGTGTGGGCAAACAAGAGATAGGGTTGATTTCGGACTCCTCCACCAAGGGCCACGAAATTCCCCCCTCTTCCTCCATATATACAGCCCTTAGGGCATCGTTTAGACTTTGGGTTTTGTTTAGATTAAAAGTTCGCCATAGCTGCAACTTCGCGTACTTCGTTTGTGTTCAACGACCAGACAAAGGCGTCACAGAACCCCACCTTGATCAATAAAGCTTTCATCTTATATTCGCAATATCCAGATTGCAATCTCAGTTTCTTGCTTGTTCTTCGTTTGCTCGCAGGAAACAGACCCTCGTGGTCAGGTTGATCGTGCTCCGGCGTGGTCAATAACCTCTCGGAGTTGGTTTAGCGATTACTAAGGCGCGACGTCCTCGCACGTTCGTAGTCGGATCGTCAAAGTCGACTTCCACCAAAGCGAAATCCACCATCTCATCGAAAGACGGGACACCTTTGCCTCTATCAAACTGTAACAAAATATTATGATGATTTACAAACTACCTTGTTGCATTCCTCTTTAGAAGAAAGTGAAGATGATTTTATGGATAGATTTTGGGGAGGATTAAACCGTGATATTCAAGAGATACTAATTCATGAAGAGTGTTATCCTATGGACCATTTGTTTCATCTTGCTTGCAAAGCTGAACAGGAAATAAAACGACGTGTTGGCCACGAGGAGAACAAGCGCACGGTGCACATTCCAAGAGTTGATATGATTGTTCCTTCAACTACTAGGCATACTATGACAACCACATCCGTTGTTGTCAGGACTACATCACCTCCACCATGTGACACATCGCCCCCGAGAGTGGCTACATCATCTGAGTTGATCATAAGAGGTAATGACAAAGGTACTGATCTTCCATCTCTACATGAGAATGATGAATGCCTTGTCAATTCGAATGCACCATCTGATGAGCTACCCACTACTTTGATCACACCACCTATTTTAGAGGACTACGTTGATAATTTGACTTTGCCATGTGATCAAACAACTGAAATACCAACAATTTTGAGTGCACCCATTGAATTAACTATTGATGCAAAAGAACCAATGTTTAATCATTTTGATATGACCTCTAATCTTGGTGATGATTCTGTGTTGAATGACTTATTGCATGTTTGCTTATTTAAGCATGTTGTAGCATGTAAATTCGATGCAAGTAAGGTTTATTCACCAATGTTGGGATGGTTTAATGATGAACATTGTCAATCTTTTGAAATGAATAAGAGCTTCACTTATATGTGCAAACTGAGTTGCAATATTTTCATGCCTTCTACTTCTTGTGCTAATTTTTTGGCTTTAGATTTTATGAACTATGCAAGTTATTCATCTATTCATGTGTCATATATGCAAAAATCAAGGGAAGTAAAAATGGATGACATATACATATACAACATGTACACCTTGTCTCTTTTGTTAGCCACATTTCAGATTAAGCAACGCCGAGGACGGCTTTATTTTCAAGAAGGGGAGGATGATGAGGACATGACTACCTTGGATATGACCAAAAATATTGCATATATGCATATTTGTCAGGTGATTTCTAGTGCAAACTATTCAATAATCTATTTATGTTATCCAGAACAAAAATACTTCACACACTTTTGTGTTTTGTCTAATTGCAGGTGTATGGGACATTTGTACAATCCACATATGAAGATAAGGAAGAAAGAGATGTTTATTTGCTGTCCAAAAAGTTCTCTCACGTCACTTTTGGCCCAAGAGAAAATAGAGTCCAAGTCTCTCACGTTCTGAATTCAGATTCGGACTGCACAGACATACCTGACTCAAAACGCACACAAGTTTTTCATACGGACTCCGAATTGGGTGATTCTTTTTTTGTTGGAAACTAGATTTCGTGCACTTTCCAACCCAATTGGAATCACCTTCAAATTCGTCCGGAGCGTTGAGTTGTGGACGAAACAATCTGATGCTGCAGCAGAATCCGAGTCAAACTACAAGTCCAAAGGTGTTACATCACCTCCACTTGAGCCCATTGGCCTTGTACGACCTAGATTTAGTTTTAGGCTGCCTTGGGACGTCCTCCCACATTCTTGGCCGCCACCCCTTGCTCCTATATAAGTAGATCCATCTAGTAGCTTTTCCTTGGGATTTGTTTAGTTAAAAGTTAGCCATTGCAACTTCGTGTACTTCGTTTGTGTCCAACGACCAGACCAAGACCGCTTACGGATCCCCACCTTTATCAATACTTCATATATACTCGCAATATTCAGATTGCTTTTATCATATTCTTGCTTGTTCTTCGATTGCTTGCAGGAATAGACCTTCGTGGTCAGGTTGATTGTGCTCCGGCATGGTGAATAACCTCTCGGAGTTGGTTTAGCGATTGCTAAGGCGCAACGTCGTGCATGTTTGTAGTCGGATCGTCAAAGTCGTCTCCACCAAATCGATAGTTATCATCTCATCGAAAGATCGGGACACCCCCGCCTCTATCAGGATTGGTACGGTATGGTGCACGGTTTGGCAGTGAAGCACCGGGAATTAAGTCAATCTGATGCTCAATCCCTCGAATAGGCGGTAATCCCGGTGGCACGTCTTGTGGAAAGACGTCAGCGAACTCCTGCAAAATGTTAGTGACAGCAGGAGGCAAAGAGGAATGCACGTCCTCGAATGAAAATAATGCCTCTTTGCACACAAAAGCATAGCAAACAGATTTTCTGAAATCTAGCTCATCAATATCAGATTTGGTGGCAAATAAACATGCACTTTTCAATTTAATTTCAGAAGCAACACTAGATGGTTTATTATTAGGCTTCATTTGTTGCTCAAATTCTTTTGCCACAATCTGATTTTCACTCTTATTCGTCTCCTGTTTTGCTTTATTAGCTCTATTAATATCATCTTTCAAAATGGAATCAGGAGTCATAGGAAGCAAAGTAATATTTTTATCCTTATGAACAAGAGTATAGTGATTGTTTCTACCATGGTGTACAGAATTTTTATCAAATTGCCATGGTCTACCAAGTAATAAGGAACATGCTTGCATAGGTACCACATCACAATCAACATAATCAGCATATGTAGATATACTAAAATGCACATGAACAGTACGTGTTACCTTAACCTTGCCGCTGTTGTTGAACCATTGGATGTAGTAAGGATGTGGATGTGGTCTTGTGGTGAGAGAAAGCTTCTCGACCATCTCCATGCTAGCCAAGTTGTTGCAGCTCCCTCCGTCTATGATGACGCGCACAAAACGTTCCTTCACAACTCCCTTGGTATGGAACAAATTGTGCCTCTGATTTTGCTCAGCTTGTGTGATCTGCACACTCAAAACACGTTGAGCAACTAAACATTCATACCTGTCAGCGTCTTCAGGAGCCATGTATTGCGTCTCATTATCAGAATCATCTCCACCATGTTCTTCATGTGTAATAAGAGCCAAAGTCTCCTCATCATAGTCACTAGCGGACTCATATCCACCATCCGCGGTAGCAATCATCACACGCGGAGATTTGCATTCTCTCGCATAATGACCTCCTCCCTTACAACGACGACAAATAATATCACTTGTGTGCCCTGTTGATGCTATGGAAGAAGAAGAACGCTGTGTAGGCCCCGCAGGTGCGCTCTTGGCAGATAATGGTGGTTGTGCCTGTTTTCTTGTATCACGGCTGGAGGTGGCACCTGATGGAGGTGGTGGTGCAGTTGAAGTAGAAGATGCACGTGGTGTCCATGATGAAGGTCGGCCTGCAGAAAAGTTAGTTCGCCCCAATGCTTGTCGATCCTGCACTTCACGTTCAGCTTTACAAGCAAGATGGAATAAACGAGTGATATTAGTATACTCCTTATAGTCTAGAATGGTCTGAATCTCTCTATTTAATCCACCCAGAAAACGTGCAAGCATAGCTTCATTCTCCTCAACAATACCACATCTAATCATGCCAGTTTGTAATTCCTGATAATATTCTTCTACAGAATTTTTTCCTTGTCTTAAACGCTGCAATTTTTGAAGCAATTCACGTTGATAATATGGTGGAACCCAACGCGTACGCATAGTAGTTTTCAAAGCAGCCCAAGTAGTTGGAATAGGATATAATCTACAATGTTCAGACCACCATACACATGCAAAACTAGTGAAAGCACAAACAGCAGCAGCAACTTGTCTCTCCTCAGGATATTGTAAACATGTAAATCGTTGTTCAGTTTCTAACTCCCAAGTAAGATATATATCAGGAACATATCTACCCTCAAATGGTGGAATATTCAATTTCAGTTTAGGAATATGGACATCATCTCGTACCTGAGGTGGTGGTGCAGGCCTACCATTACGAATATATACCTGAGGTCGACCTGCTGGTGGTGGTGCTGGTGGCTGCTCGTAGATCTGATTTTGATCAACCTCATTGATAGAGGCGAGGGTGTCCCGATCTTTCGATGAGATGATAACTATCGATTTGGTGGAGACGACTTTGACGATCCGACTACAAACGTGCACGACGTTGCGCCTTAGCAATCGCTAAACCAACTCCGAGAGGTTATTGACCACGCTGGAGCACGATCAACCTGACCACGAAGGTCTATTCCTGCAAGCAATTGAAGAACGAGCAAGAATATGATAAAGCAATCTGAATATTGCGAATATATATGAAGTATTGATAATGGTGGGGATCCGGAAGCGGTCTTGGTCTGGTCGTTGGACACAAACGAAGTACACGAAGTTGCAATGGCTAACTTTTAACTAAACAAATCCCAAGGAAAAGCTACTAGATGGATCTACTTATATAGGAGCAAGGGGTGGCGGCCAAGGAGGTGGGAGGACATCCCAAGGCAGCCTAAAACTAAATCTAGGTCGTACAAGGCCAATGGGCCCAAGTGGAGGTGATGTAACACCTTTGGACTTGTAGTTTGACTCGGATTCTGCTACAGCATCAGATTGTTTCGTCCACAACTCAACGCTCCGGACGAATTTGAAGGTGATTCCGATTGGGTTGGAAAGTGCACGAAATCTAGTTTCCAATAAAAAAAATTCACCCAATTCGGAGTCCGTATGAAAAACTTGTGTGCGTTTTGAGTCAGGTATGTCTGTGCAGTCCGAATCTGAATCCAGAACGTGAGAGACTTGGACTCTATTTTCTCTTGGGCCAAAAATGACGTGAGAGAACTTTTTGGACAGCAAATAAACATCTCTTTCTTCCTTATCTTCATATGTGGATTGTACAAATGTCCCATACACCTGGAATTAGACAAAACACAAAAGTGTGTGAAGTATTTTTGTTCTCGATAACATAAATAGATTATTGAATAGTTTGCACTAGAAATCACCTGACAAATATGCATATATGCAATATTTTTGGTCATATCCAAGGTAGTCATGTCCTCATCATCCTCCCCTTCTTGAAAATAAAGCCGTCCTCGGCGTTGCTTAATCTGAAATGTGGCTAACAAAAGAGACAAGGTGTACATGTTGTATATGTATATGTCATCCATTTTTACTTCCCTTGATTTTTGCATATATGACACATGAATAGATGAGTAACTTGCATAGTTCATAAAATCTAAAGCCAAAAAATTAGCACAAGAAGTAGAAGGCATGAAAATATTGCAACTCAGTTTGCACATATAAGTGAAGCTCTTATTCATTTCAAAAGATTGACAATGTTCATCATTAAACCATCCCAACATTGGTGAATAAACCTTACTTGCATCGAATTTACATGCTACAACATGCTTAAATAAGCAAACATGCAATAAGTCATTCAACACAGAATCATCACCAAGATTAGAGGTCATATCAAAATGATTAAACATTGGTTCTTTTGCATCAATAGTTAATTCAATGGGTGCACTCAAAATTGTTGGTATTTCAGTTGTTTGATCACATGGCAAAGTTAAATTATCAACGTAGTCCTCTAAAATAGGTGGTGTGATCAAAGTAGTGGGTAGCTCATCAGATGGTGCATTCAAATTGACAAGGCATTCATCATTCTCATGTAGAGATGGAAGATCAGTACCTTTGTCATTACCTCTTATGATCAACTCAGATGATGTAGCCACTCTCGGGGGCGATGTGTCACATGGTGGAGGTGATGTAGTCCTGACAACAACGGATGTGGTTGTCATAGTATGCTTAGTAGTTGAAGGAACAATCATATCAACTCTTGGAATGTGCACCGTGCGCTTGTTCTCCTCGTGGCCAACACGTCGTTTTATTTCCTGTTCAGCTTTGCAAGCAAGATGAAACAAATGGTCCATAGGATAACACTCTTCATGAATTAGTATCTCTTGAATATCACGGTTTAATCCTCCCCAAAATCTTGAATATCAGCTCTGATACCACTTGATAGAGGCGGGGTGTCCCGATCTTTCGATGAGATGATAACTATCGATTTGGTGGAGACGACTTTGACGATCCGACTACAAACGTGCACGACGTTGCGCCTTAGCAATCGCTAAACCAACTCCGAGAGGTTATTGACCACGCCGGAGCACAATCAACCTGACCACGAAGGTCTATTCCTGCAAGCAATCGAAGAACAAGCAAGAATATGATAAAAGCAATCTGAATATTGCGAGTATATATGAAGTATTGATAAAGGTGGGATCCGTAAGCGGTCTTGGTCTGGTCGTTGGACACAAACGAAGTACACGAAGTTGCAATGGCTAACTTTTAACTAAACAAATCCCAAGGAAAAGCTACTAGATGGATCTACTTATATAGGAGCAAGGGGTGGCGGCCAAGGAGGTGGGAGGACGTCCCAAGGCAGCCTAAAACTAAATCTAGGTCGTACAAGGCCAATGGGCCCAAGTGGAGGTGATGTAACACCTTTGGACTTGTAGTTTGACTCAGATTCTGCTGCAGCATCAGATTGTTTCGTCCACAACTCAACGCTCCGGACGAATTTGAAGGTGATTCCAATTGGCTTGGAAAGTGCACGAAATCTAGTTTCCAACAAAAAAGAATCATCCAATTCGGAGTCCGTATGAAAAACTTGTGTGCGTTTTGAGTCAGGTATGTTTGTGCAGTCCGAATCTGAATCCAGAACGTGAGAGACTTGGACTCTATCTTCTCTTGGGCCAAAAGTGACGTGAGAGAACTTTTTGGACAGCAAATAAACATCTCTTTCTTCCTTATCTTCATATGTGGATTGTACAAATGTCCCATACACCTGCAATTAGACAAAACACAAAAGTGTGTGAAGTATTTTTGTTCTGGATAACATAAATAGATTATTGAATAGTTTGCACTAGAAATCACCTGACAAATATGCATATATGCAATATTTTTGGTCATATCCAAGGTAGTCATGTCCTCATCATCCTCCCCTTCTTGAAAATAAAGCCGTCCTCGGCGTTGCTTAATCTGAAATGTGGCTAACAAAAGAGACAAGGTGTACATGTTGTATATGGATATGTCATCCATTTTTACTTCCCTTGATTTTTGCATATATGACACATGAATAGATGAGTAACTTGCATAGTTCATAAAATCTAAAGCCAAAAAATTAGCACAAGAAGTAGAAGGCATGAAAATATTGCAACTCAGTTTGCACATATAAGTGAAGCTCTTATTCATTTCAAAAGATTGACAATGTTCATCATTAAACCATCCCAACATTGGTGAATAAACCTTACTTGCATCAAATTTACATGCTACAACATGCTTAAATAAGCAAACATGCAATAAGTCACTCAACACAGAATCATCACCAAGATTAGAGGTCATATCAAAATGATTAAACATTGGTTCTTTTGCATCAATAGTTAATTCAATGGGTGCACTCAAAATTGTTGGTATTTCAGTTGTTTGATCACATGGCAAAGTCAAATTATCAACGTAGTCCTCTAAAATAGGTGGTGTGATCAAAGTAGTTGGTAGCTCATCAGATGGTGCATTCAAATTGACAAGGCATTCATCATTCTCATGTAGAGATGGAAGATCAGTACCTTTGCCATTACCTCTTATGATCAACTCAGATGATGTAGCCACTCTCGGGGGCGATGTGTCACATGGTGGAGGTGATGTAGTCCTGACAACAATGGATGTGGTTGTCATAGTATGCCTAGTAGTTGAAGGAACAATCATATCAACTCTTGGAATGTGCACCGTGCGCTTGTTCTCCTCGTGGCCAACACGTCGTTTTATTTCCTGTTCAGCTTTGCAAGCAAGATGAAACAAATGGTCCATAGGATAACACTCTTCATGAATTAGTATCTCTTGAATATCACGGTTTAATCCTCCCCAAAATCTATCCATAAAATCATCTTCACTTTCTTCTAAAGAGGAATGCAACAAGGTAGTTTGTAAATCATCATAATATTTTGATACAGTTTCACTACCTTGTTTTAAGTGTTGCAACTTCTTAATCATGTCACGAGTATAATAAGCAGGGACGAAAGTATGTCGCATGGCAAGTTTCAAATCATCCCAAGTAGTAAGTATATAATCAGGGTGTAACCGACAATATTCACTCCACCAAACCAAAGCATAACCAGTGAAAAAACCAACCGCAACCTTAACCTTTTGATGTTCATCGAAATTATGGGAAGCAAATATATTTTTTATGTCGAACTCCCATTCAATATATAAAGCAGGTTTAAAACGGCCATTAAATGGTGGTATAGATACATTAACCTGATCATGTGCATTTGGATGTTTGTGCACCTCTCGTGACGGTTGTGGTCTTTGCAAAGGTGGTGGCACGTCTCCCGCGATCGACAAAGCCCATGAATTGACTCTGGATCCTGTCATGATTAGTAGAACAAGAAACAAAACCCAAAAATAATGTTCCTATAACTACTAGGATGTGGTGGTAAAACGCTCAGAGTAAAGCAAATATCAATGTCTTACAAGTTCTTACCATGCAGCAGGCGATGATCGGCAACCAGCGGTGTCAAGTAACTCCGAATATTGAGTAAAGCGATTGCCAGGGGAGAGTACGTATACACGGTGTAGAAATATGTGGAGCTGGGTTGGCTATATATGGTAGCAAAAGATTAGCAATAATCAATTCAAAGATGCAATGTTGAATAAACGCTCAACGACGGTACTGTGCTGGTCCTAGGCTAGACCGGACTAGAGACGCGAGCCTAGAACACTAATAAGGTCACGGCGTAGCACAACTAGCATCAATGAAGGATACTAAGTAGCTCTTGACAGCAAGATATAAGTGAAGATCACAACGGCAGTGAAGATAATGATGAAAAACAACTGCCAAGCAGGATATACAACAACTCTCTCTCCAACTTTCCTCTTGAAAAGTTTGAGACAATTTTATGATAAATTCTTTCAAAGAATGCTACTAACTCAAGCTTTCCAATGCAAAAAGAATCACTCAATTCTGAGTTGATATGAGGAGTCAAAGAATTCTAAAACTGGCCTGAAAAATTGGAACAAGCTGTGTTCACGAACTTCGGAGGGCAAAAAGACCTATTTAGAAGCCGATTTTGAGGTGTCAAATATTGAACAAGCTTCTGCAACTATTTAGATGCGGCTCGTCGCTATCTTCAATTTGAGTACTCACGGAGCCAAAACGGACTTCGTATGAGGAAGATACACCTGTTTTACTGAACAGTGCGCAAAACATATTTCAATCCGAATTCAGTTACGAGATTGATTCTAGATAGATCCAATTTTTTTTCTTCTCTCTTTTTTTTCTCACGCTTTTTTTTCTTTTTCTTCTCACTCTTTTTCTTTTTTTTCCTTTTTTCTCTTTTTTTTTCTCTATCTTCTTTTTTTTTCTTTCCAAGACAAACTAGATAAGATGCAGATTGGATCAGGCGAAGATGTGAATGACCTCAACTATGATTATGACAATGAACAGTGCGTAGCATGTGGTGGAAATTAATAGATGAGATGGTGGACAGCGGAAGGGATAATGATGCAGCGGCGGCGTGACTAATGTGAACAAAACTCGAAACTCTAAAGGAACTAGACGCTAAGACCAGCAACTGACACGACGCTGCAACCGATAATTCAACTATGCAAGCAATGAATAGAAAATTGCAAAGGCTCAGACTGGCTTGGATAAAGGATGAACAGATCTAACTTTTTTTGTGTGGCTTTTTCTTGGACAATAGGTAAGAAAATAAATCTAATCTAGGAAAACTGGAAATTCTCACCGAGCAACCTGAAAACTGATACCACTTGATAGAGGCGAGGGTGTCCCGATCTTTCCATGAGATGATAACTATCGATTTGGTGGAGACGACTTTGACGATCCGACTACAAACGTGCACGACGTTGCGCCTTAGCAATCGCTAAACCAACTCCGAGAGGTTATTGACCACGCTGGAGCACGATCAACCTGACCACGAAGGTCTATTCCTGCAAGCAATTGAAGAACGAGCAAGAATATGATAAAGCAATCTGAATATTGCGAATATATATGAAGTATTGATAATGGTGGGGATCCGGAAGCGGTCTTGGTCTGGTCGTTGGACACAAACGAAGTACACGAAGTTGCAATGGCTAACTTTTAACTAAACAAATCCCAAGGAAAAGCTACTAGATGGATCTACTTATATAGGAGCAAGGGGTGGCGACCAAGGAGGTGGGAGGACATCCCAAGGCAGCCTAAAACTAAATCTAGGTCGTACAAGGCCAATGGGCCCAAGTGGAGGTGATGTAACACCTTTGGACTTGTAGTTTCACTCGGATTCTGCTGCAGCATCAGATTGTTTCGTCCACAACTCAATGCTCCGGACGAATTTGAAGGTGATTCCAATTGGGTTGGAAAGTGCACGAAATCTAGTTTCCAACAAAAAAAGAATCACCCAATTCGGAGTCCGTATGAAAAACTTGTGTGCGTTTTGAGTCAGGTATGTCTGTGCAGTCCGAATCTGAATCCAGAACGTGAGAGACTTGGACTCTATCTTCTCTTGGGCCAAAAATGACGTGAGAGAACTTTTTGGACAGCAAATAAACATCTCTTTCTTCCTTATCTTCATATGTGGATTGTACAAATGTCCCATACACCTGCAATTAGACAAAACACAAAAGTGTGTGAAGTATTTTTGTTCTCGATAACATAAATAGATTATTGAATAGTTTGCACTAGAAATCACCTGACAAATATGCATATATGCAATATTTTTGGTCATATCCAAGGTAGTCATGTCCTCATCACTCATCCTCATAATCGCCCGCATACTCATCATCCTCCTGGGTGCCAGCAACAGCAGTAGCAGGAGCCACAGAAGTATCAACAGCAGCACCAACAGTTTGGTCAAACGCAAGAGGAACACGGCTCGCTTGGCGAAGGTCTATTTCGCGACGTGGAGGTAGTCGTTGTTGTTGTTGTTGGAGAGGTGCGTTAGGTGCAGCGGGTGGTGGTGGTGGAAGACGCGCGAGCAATTCATTAAATCTGTTATCGAGCTTTGTTTCGAACGTCTTCTCAAGGCCAGTGATCTTCTCCATGGCCTCTTCAAATTGTTCAGCACATCTTGCACCTGTTCAGTCATCATTTGCTGAAACTTATCATGAAGCTCCTTGTTCGATAAATTCTCCCAGTCAATCTCGTCGGCTTGTGATCCTGGCATGGTTAGCAGCAATAGAAACACACAAGAATATGATCCTACAGACTACGAACAAGTGGTGGTGGTGGGTGTCACAAATCCATCAAGCAAAACTCAAATTCTTACCAGTTCTTACCCAGCAACAGGCGGTGATCGGCAACCGTTGTAGTCAAAACTCTCAAAGCTTGGATAGAGCGATTACCAGGGAGAGTCAAACGCACGACGTAGATGTATGTGGAGCTGGGAAGGCTTATACTATGGTAGAAAAAAGGGTCAGCAATAATCAATTCAGAGATGCAAAGTTGAATAAACGCTCAACGACGGTACTGTGCTGGTCCTAGGCTAGACTGTGCTAGAGACGCGAGCCTAGAACACCAACAAAATCACGGCGCGGCACGTAAACAAGGGAAAAGCACACTCTGAAAAAAAAATTTGTTTTTTTTTTTTGCGCTCTTTTTTTTTGCGCTGTTTTTTTTTTGCGAAAAATCACTATAATGGCGAGTGTCTCAAAACTCTTCCTAGCTCAAACTGACAGGATGGGCACGAAATTTTTCGACCAATTTTTTTTTTTTCGACTGCCGGACCCAAAAACTGGAAACGGGTCAAAAAAAACTTCCTATAATGGCACCTGTCTCAAAACACTCAGAAACACCTAAAAATAGGATAGCCAGAAATTTTTTCGGAAAATGCGTTTTCGAAAAATTTTGGGCCTAAACGGAGCGTGGCTACCCGTCTCATTTTTTTTCCGAAACCTACTCCGGCAAGGAAACACGAATCGGAATCTGGATGGATCCCGAAAACAAACCTAATAAGCAAGGAACTCGGATTGGTGGTGGATATATGATGGTGGTATATGGCAGCGGTGGTGGTAGCGGTGGTAAAGGTGTCCCGTCTTTCGATGAGATGATGGATATCGCTTTGTTGGAAGTCGACTTTGACGATCCGACTACGTACGTGCGAGGACGTCGCGCCTTAGCAATCGCTAAACCAACTCCGAGAGGTTATTGACCACGCCGGAGCACGATCAACCTGACCACGAGGGTCTGTTTCCTGCGAGCAAACGAAGAACAAGCAAGAAACTGAGATTGCAATCTAGATATTGCGAATATAAGATGAAAGCTTTATTGATCAAGGTGGGGTTCTGTGACGCCTTTGTCTGGTCGTTGAACACAAACGAAGTACGCGAAGTTGCAGCTATGGCGAACTTTTAATCTAAACAAAACCCAAAGTCTAAACGATGCCCTAAGGGCTGTATATATGGAGGAAGAGGGGGGAATTTCGTGGCCCTTGGTGGAGGGGTCCGAAATCAACCCTATCTCTTGTTTCCCCACACATACGGACTCTAAAAATAGCCTATACTTATGTATTTCGAAATTACATGGGCCTGGCCCAATAATAAGGTGACGCAACACCTAAAATAGCCTCGGGACGAAATTTATGAAGTGGCATCTTGTATATTTCGTCCAAGGCTTCATGCACCCATTATGGTGGCTTCAAAGTCCTGAAATCATCACTTGTAACTCCGTTCGTGTTCCCCTTGCGCATGCCATCATCTCCATGCTTGTTCTTGCTCCAATGTTCATCCTTCTCCAAGCTAGGCCCTTCATTTGTCAGCAAAACAAATGTATCCAATTTAGGCAGCATCATATTCTCATGAACATTAGAATCATTACCAAGAAACGAAAGTACCTGGTAATTTAGTTGGCGTGCACGAGCTCTAGTAATTGGTCCAGTATGTATAGCAGCAGGGGCTGTGGGTGTAACAATTGTATTGATGTCCTCATCAGAAATAGAGCACGGGGAGAGAGGGGTTTGGCAGAGGAGCTCACGGCGAGGTCGATGAGTAGCTCAGCGTGCTCAGGGGAGGCCGGACGGCGTCGGAGCATCTCCAGCGATCTCGGAGCCGAAGGTTGAAGACGACGACGTCGGCGTCACTGCAGGGCGCGTCCGCTCGTGTGGCTTGGCGGGGTGGTGTAGAGGTCAGCGGCGGAGCTTCTGGACCTAGCGGCCGGGCGAGGGAGGGCTGGTGGCTGCGGCTATGCCGAACGGCGGCGACGGCGCGTTCGGGTGGCTGTGCGTGAGAGAAATAGAGGAGGGGGGAAGCAATGGGAGAGAGTGAGAGGCCTTGGGGGGGCGCATGGCTGTCTGTGTGGCGCTGGAAGGGCCTCGAGGGCGTGAGGCAGGCAGGGAGGAGGCCACGGCGTCGCCAGAGCTCGCCACCGAGCTGCTTCGGGGCGAGGGGAGGTGATGAGGACATCAATACAATTGTTACACCCACAGCCCCTGCTGCTATACATACTGGACCAATTACTAGAGCTCGTGCACGCCAACTAAATTACCAGGTACTTTCGTTTCTTGGTAATGATTCTAATGTTCATGAGAATATGATGCTGCCTAAATTGGATACATTTATTTTGCTTACAAATGAAGGGCATAGCTTGGAGAAGGATGAACATTGGAGCAAGAACAAGCATGGAGATGATGGCATGCGCAAGGGGAACAAGAACGGAGTTACAAGTGATGATTTCAGGACTTTGAAGCCACCATAATGGGTGCATGAAGCCTTGGACGAAATATACAAGATGCCACTTCATAAATTTCGTCCCGAGGCTATTTTAGGTGCTGCGTCACCTTATTATTGGGCCAGGCCCATGTAATTTCGAAATACATAAGTATAGGCTATTTTAGAGTCCGTATGTGTGGGGAAACAAGAGATAGGGTTGATTTCGGACCCCTCCACCAAGGGCCACGAAATTCCCCCCTCTTCCTCCATATATACAGCCCTTAGGGCATCGTTTAGACTTTGGGTTTTGTTTAGATTAAAAGTTCGCCATAGCTGCAACTTCGCGTACTTCGTTTGTGTTCAACGACCAGACAAAGGCGTCACAGAACCCCACCTTGATCAATAAAGCTTTCATCTTATATTCACAATATCCAGATTGCAATCTTAGTTTCTTGCTTGTTCTTCGTTTGCTCGCAGGAAACAGACCCTCGTGGTCAGGTTGATCGTGCTCCGGCGTGGTCAATAACCTCTCGGAGTTGGTTTAGCGATTGCTAAGGCGCGACGTCCTCGCACGTTCGTAGTCGGATCGTCAAAGTCGACTTCCACCAAAGCAAAATCCACCATCTCATCGAAAGACGGGACACCTTTGCCTCTATCACATGTATTGCGTCTCATGATCAGAATCATCTCCACCATGTTCTTCACGTGTAATAAGAGCCAAAGTCTCCTCATCATAGTCACTAGCAGACTCATATCCACCATCCGCGGTAGCAATCATCACACGCGGAGATTTGCATTCCCTCGCATAATGACCTCCTCCCTTACAACGACGACAAATAATATCACTTGTGTGCCCTGTTGATGCCATGGAAGAAGAAGAACGCTGTGCAGGCCCCGCAGGTGCGCTCTTGGCAGATAATGGTGGTTGTGCCTGTTTTCTTGTATCACGGCTGGAGGTGGCACCGGATGGAGGTGCTGGTGCAGTTGAAGTAGAAGATGCACGTGGTGTCCATGATGAAGGTCGGCCTGCAGAAAAGTTAGTTCGCCCCAATGCTTGTCGATCCTGCACTTCACGTTCAGCTTTACAAGCAAGATGGAATAAACGAGTGATATTAGTATACTCCTTATAGTCTAGAATGGTCTGAATCTCTCTATTTAATCCACCCAGAAAACGTGCAAGCATAGCTTCATTCTCCTCAACAATACCACATCTAATCATGCCAGTTGTAATTCCTGATAATATTCTTCTACAGAATTTTTTCCTTGTCTTAAACGCTGCAATTTTTGAAGCAATTCACGTTGATAATATGGTGGAACCCAACGCGTACGCATAGCAGTTTTCAAAGCAGCCCAAGTAGTTGGAATAGGATACAATCTACAATGTTCAGACCACCATACACATGCAAAACTAGTGAAAGCACAAACAGCAGCAGCAACTCGTCTCTCCTCAGGATATTGTAAACATGTAAATCGTTGTTCAGTTTCTAACTCCCAAGTAAGATATATATCAGGAACATATCTACCCTCAAATGGTGGAATATTCAATTTCAGTTTAGGAATATGGACATCATCTCGTACCTGAGGTGGTGGTGCAGGCCTACCATTACGAATATATACCTGAGGTCGACCTGCTGGTGGTGGTACAGGTGGCTGCACGTAGTGTTGATTTTGATCAACCTCATCCTCATAGTCTCCCACATACTCATCCTCCTCCGCATCAGCAGCAGGAGCCACAGAAGTATCAACAGCAGCACCAACAGTTTGGCCAAACGCAAGAGGAACACGGCTTGCTCGGCGGAGGTCTGCTTCGCGACGTGGAGGTAGTCGTTGTTGTTGTTGTTGGAGAGGTGCGTTAGGTGCAGCGGGTGGTGGTGGTGGAAGACGCGCGAGCAATTCATTAAACTTGTTATCGAGCTTTGTTTCGAACGTCTTCTCAAAGCCAGTGATCTTCTCCATGGCCTCTTCAAAATTGTTCAGCACATCTTGCACCTGTTCAGTCATCATTTGCTGAAACTTATCATGAAGCTCCTTGTTCGATAAATTCTCCCAGTCAATCTCGTCGGCTTGTGATCCTGGCATGGTTAGCTGATGAGGACATCAATACAATTGTTACACCCACAGCCCCTGCTGCTATACATACTGGACCAATTACTAGAGCTCGTGCACGCCAACTAAATTACCAGGTACTTTCGTTTCTTGGTAATGATTCTAATGTTCATGAGAATATGATGCTGCCTAAATTGGATACATTTATTTTGCTTACAAATGAAGGGCCTAGCTTGGAGAAGGATGAACATTGGAGCAAGAACAAGCATGGAGATGATGGCATGCGCAAGGGAAACAAGAACGGAGTTACAAGTGATGATTTCAGGACTTTGAAGCCACCATAATGGGTGCATGAAGCCTTGGACGAAATATACAAGATGCCACTTCATAAATTTCGTCCCGAGGCTCTTTTAGGTGCTGCGTCACCTTATTATTGGGCCAGGCCCATGTAATTTCGAAATACATAAGTATAGGCTATTTTTAGAGTCTGTATGTGTGGGGAAACAAGAGATAGGGTTGATTTCGGACTCCTCCACCAAGGGCCACGAAATTCCCCCCTCTTCCTCCATATATACAGCCCTTAGGGCATCGTTTAGACTTTGGGTTTTGTTTAGATTAAAAGTTCGCCATAGCTGCAACTTCGCGTACTTCGTTTGTGTTCAACGACCAGACAAAGGCGTCACAGAACCCCACCTTGATCAATAAAGCTTTCATCTTATATTCGCAATATCCAGATTGCAATCTTAGTTTCTTGCTTGTTCTTCGTTTGCTCGCAGGAAACAGACCCTCGTGGTCAGGTTGATCGTGCTCCGGCGTGGTCAATAACCTCTCGGAGTTGGTTTAGCGATTGCTAAGGCGCGACGTCCTCGCACGTTCGTACTCGGATCGTCAAAGTCGACTTCCACCAAAGCGAAATCCACCATCTCATCGAAAGACGGGACACCTTAGCCTCTATCAAGTGGTATCAGATTTCCAGGTTGCTCGGTGAGATTTTACAGTTTTTCGTAGTTTAGATCGAGTCTGTTCTTCATACCTATAGTCCACGAAAAAGCCACAAAAAAATCAGGGTTAGTTCATCATATCCGAACCAATCTGAGCCTTGCATAATCTTTTTAGGGTTTTGCTTTGTTGAATTTGCGGTTGCATCGTCGTGTCTAGTTGCTGGTCTTAGAGTCTAGTCTTTTAGAGTTTCGAGTTCTGGTCATAAGTGGTCACGCCGCCGCCGCACCATCATCATCGCCCCTGCCATCTACCACCACCGCACCGAATCCGTATCCATATACCACCACCAATCCGTGTCCATATATCCACCACCAATCCGAGTTCTTTGCTTATTAGGTTTGTTTTCGGGATCCATCTAGATTCCGATTCGTGTTTCCTTGCCGGAGTAGGTTTCGGAAAAAAAAAAGAGTCGGGTAGCCACGCTCCGTTTAGGCCCAAAATTTTTCGAAAACGCATTTTTCGAAAAAAAATTCTGGCTATCCTATTTTTAGGTGTTTCTGAGTGTTTTGAGACAGGTGCCATTATAGGAAGTTTTTTTTGACCCGTTTCCAGTTTTTGGGTCCGGGCAGTCGAAAAAAAAAAATTGGTCGAAAAAAATTTCGTGCCCATCCTGTCAGTTTGAGCTAGGAAGAGTTTTGAGACACTCGCCATTATAGTGATTTTTCGCAAAAAAAAACAGCGCAAAAAAAAAGAGCGCAAAAAAAAAAGAAAAGAAAAAAAGAGCGAAAAAAAATTCAGAGTGTGCTTTTCCCTTGTTTACGTGCCGCGCCGTGATTTTGTTAGTGTTCTAGGCTCGCGTCTCTAGCACAGTCTAGCCTAGGACCAGCACAGTACCGTCGTTGAGCGTTTATTCAACTTTGCATCTCTGAATTGATTATTGCTGACCCTTTTTGCTACCATATTATAAGCCTTCCCAGCTCCACATACATCTACGTCGTGCGTTTGACTCTCCCTGGTAATCCCTCTATCCAAGCTTTGAGAGTTTTTGACTACAACGGTTGCCGATCACCGCCTGCTGCTGGGTAAGAACTGGTAAGAATTTGAGATTTGCTTGACGGATTTGTGACACCCACCACCACCACTTGTTCGTAGTCTGTAGGATCATATTCTTGTGTGTTTCTATTGCTGCTAACCATGCCAGGATCACAAGCCGACGAGATTGACTGGGAGAATTTATCGAACAAGGAGCTTCATGATAAGTTTCAGCAAATGATGACTGAACAGGTGCAAGATGTGCTGAACAATTTTGAAGAGGCCATGGAGAAGATCACTGGCCTTGAGAAGACGTTCGAAACAAAGCTCGATAACAAGTTTAATGAATTGCTCGCGCGTCTTCCACCACCACCACCCACTGCACCTAACGCACCTCTCCAACAACAACAACAACGACAACCTCCACGTCGCGAAGCAGACCTCCGCCGAGCAAGCCGTGTTCCTCTTGCGTTTGGCCAAACTGTTGGTGCTGCTGTTGATACTTCTGTGGCTCCTGCTGCTGATGCGGAGGAGGATGATTATGTGGGAGATTATGAGGATGAGGTTGATCAAAATCAACACTACGTGCAGCCACCTGTACCACCACCAGCAGGTCGACCTCAGGTATATATTCGTAATGGTAGGCCTGCACCACCACCTCAGGTACGAGATGATGTCCATATTCCTAAACTGAAATTGAATATTCCACCATTTGAGGGTAGATATGTTCCTGATATATATCTTACTTGGGAGTTAGAAACTGAACAACGATTTACATGTTTACAATATCCTGAGGAGAGACGAGTTGCTGCTGCTGTTTGTGCTTTCACTAGTTTTGCATGTGTATGGTGGTCTGAACATTGTAGATTGTATCCTATTCCAACTACTTGGGCTGCTTTGAAAACTGCTATGCGTACGCGTTGGGTTCCACCATATTATCAACGTGAATTGCTTCAAAAATTGCAGCGTTTAAGACAAGGAAAAAATTCTGTAGAAGAATATTATCAGGAATTACAACTGGCATGATTAGATGTGGTATTGTTGAGGAGAATGAAGCTATGCTTGCACGTTTTCTGGGTGGATTAAATAGAGAGATTCAGACCATTCTAGACTATAAGGAGTATACTAATATCACTCGTTTATTCCATCTTGCTTGTAAAGCTGAACGTGAAGTGCAGGATCGACAAGCATTGGGGCGAACTAACTTTTCTGCAGGCCGACCTTCATCATGGACACCACGTGCATCTTCTACTTCAACTGCACCAGCACCTCCATCCGGTGCCACCTCCAGCCGTGATACAAGAAAACAGGCACAACCACCATTATCTGCCAAGAGCGCACCTGCGGGGCCTGCACAGCGTTCTTCTTCTTCCATGGCATCAACAGGGCACACAAGTGATATTATTTGTCGTCGTTGTAAGGGAGGAGGTCATTATGCGAGAGAATGCAAATCTCTCCGTGTGATGATTGCTACCGCGGATGGTGGATATGAGTCCGCTAGTGACTATGATGAGGAGACTTTGGCTCTTATTATACGTGAAGAACATGGTGGAGATGATTCTGATCATGAGACGCAATACATGGCTCCTGAAGACGCTGACAGGTATGAATGTTTAGTTGCTCAACGTGTTTTGAGTGTGCAGGTCACACAAGCTGAGCAAAATCAGAGGCACAATTTGTTCCATACCAAGGGAGTTGTGAAGGAACGTTCTGTGCGCGTCATCATAGACGGAGGGAGCTGCAACAACTTGGCTAGCATGGAGATGGTGGAGAAGCTTGCTCTCACCACAAGACCACATCCACATCCTTACTACATCCAATGGTTCAACAACAGCGGCAAGGTTAAGGTAACACGTACTGTTCATGTGCATTTTAGTATCTCTACATATGCTGATTATGTTGATTGTGATGTGGTACCTATGCAAGCATGTTCCTTATTACTTGGTAGACCATGGCAATTTGATAAAAATTCTGTACACCATGGTAGAAACAATCACTATACTCTTGTTCATAAGGATAAAAATATTACTTTGCTTCCTATGACTCCTGATTCCATTTTGAAAGATGATATTAATAGAGCTAATAAAGCACAACAGGAGAAGAATAAGAGTGAAAATCAGATTGTGGCAAAAGAATTTGAGCAACAAATGAAGCCTAATAATAAACCATCTAGTGTTGCTTCTGAAATTAAATTGAAAAGTGCATGTTTATTTGCCACCAAATCTGATATTGATGAGTTAGATTTCAGCAAATCTGTTTGCTATGCTTTTGTGTGCAAAGAGGCATTATTTTCATTCGAGGACGTGCCTTCCTCTTTGCCTCCTGCTGTCACTAACATTTTGCAGGAGTTCGCTGACATTTTTCCACAAGACGTGCCACCGGGATTACCGCCTATTCGAGGGATTGAGCATCAGATTGACTTAATTCCCGGTGCTTCACTGCCAAACCGTGCACCATACCGTACCAATCCAGAGGAGACGAAGGAAATTATGCGTCAAGTACAAGAGCTTCTCGACAAAGGTTATATACGCGAATCCCTTAGTCCTTGTGCTGTTCCTATTATTCTAGTGCCGAAAAAGGATGGTACATCACGTATGTGTGTTGATTGTAGAGACATTAATAATATTACTATTCGTTATCGTCATCCTATTCCTAGGCTAGATGATATGCTTGATGAATTGAGTGGCTCTACAATATTCTCCAAAGTTGATTTGCGTAGTGGCTACCATCAAATTCGTATGAAATTGGGAGATGAATGGAAAACAGCATTTAAAACTAAGTTTGGATTATATGAGTGGTTAGTCATGCCTTTTGGGTTAACTAATGCACCTAGTACTTTCATGAGATTAATGAACGAAGTTTTACGTGCTTTCATTGGACGATTTGTGGTAGTGTACTTTGATGACATATTGATTTATAGCAGATCTTTGGAGGAACATTTGGAACATTTACGTGCTGTTTTTATTGCTCTACGTGATGCACGTTTGTTTGGTAACCTTGGGAAGTGCACCTTTTGCACCGACCGAGTATCTTTTCTTGGCTATGTTGTTACTCCACAGGGAATTGAAGTTGACAAAGCCAAGATTGAAGCTATTGAGAGTTGGCCGCAGCCCAAAACGGTCACACAAGTGAGGAGTTTTCTGGGCCTCGCTGGATTCTATAGGCGTTTTGTGAGAGATTTCAGCACCATTGCTGCACCTCTCAACGAGCTTACAAAGAAGGATGTGCCTTTTGTTTGGGGTACCGCACAGGAAGAAGCCTTCACGGTATTGAAAGATAAGTTGACACATGCTCCTTTACTCCAACTTCCTGATTTTAATAAGACTTTTGAGCTTGAATGTGATGCTAGTGGAATTGGATTAGGAGGTGTGTTATTACAAGATGGCAAACCTGTTGCATACTTTTCTGAAAAATTGAGTGGGCCTAGTCTGAATTATTCTACTTATGATAAAGAATTATATGCTCTTGTTCGGACTTTAGAAACATGGCAACATTATTTATGGCCCAAAGAATTTGTTATACATTCTGATCATGAATCTTTGAAACATATTAAAAGTCAAGCTAAACTGAATCGTAGACATGCTAAATGGGTTGAATTCATTGAGACTTTCCCTTATGTCATTAAACACAAGAAGGGAAAAGAAAATGTTATTGCCGATGCATATGTGCATGATGCTGATTTTAAAGATGTAATGCATAATTGTAAAGAAGAAAGAATGTGGAACAAGTTTGTTATTAACGATGGATTTGTGTTTCGTGCTAACAAGCTATGCATTCCAGCTAGCTCCGTTCGTCTTTTGTTGTTGCAGGAGGCGCATGGAGGAGGATTAATGGGACACTTTGGCGTGAAGAAGACGGAGGACGTACTTGCTACACATTTCTTTTGGCCAAAGATGAGACGGGATGTTGAGCGTTTTATTGCTCGCTGCACTACATGTCAAAAAGCTAAGTCACGACTCAATCCTCATGGTTTATATATGCCTTTGCCTGTACCTAGTGTTCCTTGGGAGGATATATCTATGGACTTTGTTTTAGGTTTACCTCGAACAAAGAAGGGGAGGGATAGCATATTTGTTGTCGTGGATAGATTCTCGAAAATGGCACACTTTATACCATGTCATAAAAGCGATGATGCTGTTAATGTTGCTGATTTGTTCTTTCGTGAAATTATTCGCTTGCATGCTGTGCCAAATACTATTGTTTCAGATCGTGATACTAAATTTCTTAGCCACTTTTGGAGATGTTTATGGGCTAAGTTGGGGACTAAACTGCTTTTTAGTACTACTTGTCACCCCCAAACTGATGGACAAACTGAAGTAGTCAATAGAACGTTGTCTACTATGCTTAGGGCTGTTTTGAAGAATAATAAGAAAATGTGGGAGGAATGCTTGCCTCATATTGAATTTGCTTATAATCGTTCATTGCATTCTACTACTAAGATGTGCCCTTTTGAAGTTGTGTATGGTTTCCTACCTCGTGCACCTATTGATTTGTTGCCTCTTCCATCTTCGGAGAAGGTTAATTTTGATGCTAAACAACGTGCTGAATTGATTTTAAAAATGCATGAGTTAACTAAGGAAAACATTGAGCGTATGAATGCTAAATATAAACTTGCTGGAGATAAGGGTAGAAAACATGTTGTGTTTGCACCTGGAGATCTTGTTCGGTTACATTTACGTAAGGATAGATTTCCTGATTTGCGCAAATCAAAGCTAATGCCACGTGCTGATGGTCCCTTTAAGGTGTTAGAGAAAATAAATGATAATGCATATAAACTTGAGCTGCCTGCAGATTTTGGGGTTAGTCCCACTTTTAACATTGCAGATTTGAAGCCTTATTTGGGTGAGGAAGATGGACTTCCGTCGAGGACGACTTCATTTCAAGAAGGGGAGGATGATGAGGACATCAATACAATTGTTACACCCACAGCCCCTGCTGCTATACATACTGGACCAATTACTAGAGCTCGTGCACGCCAACTAAATTACCAGGTACTTTCGTTTCTTGGTAATGATTCTAATGTTCATGAGAATATGATGCTGCCTAAATTGGATACATTTATTTTGCTTACAAATGAAGGGCATAGCTTGGAGAAGGATGAACATTGGAGCAAGAACAAGCATGGAGATGATGGCATGCGCAAGGGGAACAAGAACGGAGTTACAAGTGATGATTTCAGGACTTTGAAGCCACCATAATGGGTGCATGAAGCCTTGGACGAAATATACAAGATGCCACTTCATAAATTTCGTCCCGAGGCTATTTTAGGTGCTGCGTCACCTTATTATTGGGCCAGGCCCATGTAATTTCGAAATACATAAGTATAGGCTATTTTTAGAGTCCGTATGTGTGGGGAAACAAGAGATAGGGTTGATTTCGGACCCCTCCACCAAGGGCCACGAAATTCCCCCCTCTTCCTCCATATATACAGCCCTTAGGGCATCGTTTAGACTTTGGGTTTTGTTTAGATTAAAAGTTCGCCATAGCTGCAACTTCGCGTACTTCGTTTGTGTTCAACGACCAGACAAAGGCGTCACAGAACCCCACCTTGAGCAATAAAGCTTTCATCTTATATTCGCAATATCCAGATTGCAATCTCAGTTTCTTGCTTGTTCTTCGTTTGCTCGCAGGAAACAGACCCTCGTGGTCAGGTTGATCGTCTCCGGCGTGGTCAATAACCTCTCGGAGTTGGTTTAGCGATTGCTAAGGCGCGACGTCCTCGCACGTTCGTAGTCGGATCGTCAAAGTCGACTTCCACCAAAGCGAAATCCACCATCTCATCAAAAGACGGGACACCTTTGCCTCTATCAAGTGGTATCAGATTTCCAGGTTGCTCAGTGAGATTTTACAGTTTTTCGTAGTTTAGATCGAGTCTGTTCTTCATACCTACAGTCCACGAAAAAGCCACAAAAAAAATTAGGGTTAGTTCATCATATCCGAACCAATCTGAGCCTTTGCATAATCTTTTTAGGGTTTTGCTTTGTTGAATTTGCGGTTGCATCGTCGTGTCTAGTTGCTGGTCTTAGATTCTAGTCTTTTAGAGTTTCGAGTTCTGGTCATAAGTTGTCACGCCGCCGCCGCACCATCATCATCGCCCCTGCCATCTACCACCACCGCTTATCCGCCACCGCTTCGAATCCGTATCCATATACCACCACAGCTGTCATATACCACCACCGCTGCCATCTACCACCATATATCCACCACCAATCCGAGTTCTTGTCATATTAGGTTTGATGAGGACATCAATACAATTGTTACACCCACAGCCCCTGCTGCTATACATACTGGACCAATTACTAGAGCTCGTGCACGCCAACTAAATTACCAGGTACTTTCGTTTCTTGGTAATGATTCTAATGTTCATGAGAATATGATGCTGCCTAAATTGGATACATTTGTTTTGCTTACAAATGAAGGGCCTAGCTTGGAGAAGGATGAACATTGGAGCAAGAACAAGCATGGAGATGATGGCATGCGCAAGGGGAACAAGAACGGAGTTACAAGTGATGATTTCAGGACTTTGAAGCCACCATAATGGGTGCATGAAGCCTTGGACGAAATATACAAGATGTCACTTCATAAATTTCGTCCCGAGGCTATTATAGGTGCTGCGTCACCTTATTATTGGGCCAGGCCCATGTAATTTCGAAATACATAAGTATAGGCTATTTTTAGAGTCCGTATGTGTGGGGAAACAAGAGATAGGGTTGATTTCGGACCCCTCCACCAAGGGCCACGAAATTCCCCCTCTTCCTCCATATATACAGCCCTTAGGGCATCGTTTAGACTTTGGGTTTTGTTTAGATTAAAAGTTCGCCATAGCTGCAACTTCGCGTACTTCGTTTGTGTTCAACGACCAGACAAAGGCGTCACAGAACCCCACCTTGATCAATAAAGCTTTCATCTTATATTCGCAATATCCAGATTGCAATCTTAGTTTCTTGCTTGTTCTTCGTTTGCTCGCAGGAAACAGACCCTCGTGGTCAGGTTGATCGTGCTCCGGCGTGGTCAATAACCTCTCGGAGTTGGTTTAGCGATTGCTAAGGCGCGACGTCCTCGCACGTTCGTAGTCGGATCGTCAAAGTCGACTTCCACCAAAGCGAAATCCACCATCTCATCGAAAGACGGGACACCTTAGCCTCTATCAGGAGGAAGACGACAGGAAGAGGTGGGCTGGGCCGCGCTGGGCCGGTCCTATTGGGCCACCAGGTAAGTGGACCAGGTGAGAACTGTTCTTTTTAATTTTTCTGTTTTGTTACCCTTTTTATTTTATTTTGCCACTGATTTCAAATTCAAAATAATTTCTAACAGTGCCAAAAACATTCTGAAATATTTTATGTTACCTCTCTGGACTATTCCAAAAGTACATAAAACATTTCAAAGCATTTGAAAATATATTCATTATATATTATAAATATATCCCCAAATTCGAATACATTATTGATTTAAATTCAGAGACCAAATAATTCCTTAAAAATGTTCCAAAATTTTGGTTTGATATATAACTCTTGCCAAAATTCACAAAACTATTTTTAGGGCATTTTGGATTCACAGAATGCAATTTAAAGGGTGCTTGCCCTTCTTTTAGTTAGATTTCTGAGGTTTCAACAATCCTCAATTCAAGTTTCATTTGAATTTAAACATGATGCATGGATGCTTATGCAAAGACAGACAAGGTCTAAGCTAGGGCTGTGACACGTGGCAACGGGCGTGGTGGGGTTACCCACGTCCGTATTGATGGGAATCCCGGAATAAGGGGAACACGATCTATGCTTCGACAAGACGTGCCAAGGAAACTGCCTCGCTAAACGCGCGGAGGTGGAACAATAAAAACAATTCGAGTAAAGGCTTGGTAATGGTGTGATGTCACGCCACAAAATACGTCAGCAGATTGAACTTGTGTAATATTATTCTCTCTACGGTGGTATGTGGAATTTATTTTGCAGAGCCGGACACTATCCTGGTGTTCACAATCTTCTATAAATTATTCGGAGGAAGAACCCGCCTTGCAATGCCGAAGACAACATGCATGCCGGACTCGTCGTCATTGAAGCCTGGTTCAGGGGCTACTGAGGGAGTTCCGGACTAGGGGGTGTCCGGATAGCCGAACTATCATCATCGTCCGGACTCCAAGACTATGAAGAACAAGATTGAAGACTCCGTCCCGTGTCTGGATGGGACTTTCCTTGGCGTGGAAGGCAAGCTTGGCGATACGGATATGTAGACCTCCTACCATTGTAACCGACTCTGTGTAACCCTAGCACTCTCCGATGTCTATATAAACCGGATGGCTTTAGTCCTTAGGACGAACAACAATCATACCATAGGCTAGCTTCTAGGGTTTAGCCTCCTTGATCTCGTGGTAGATCCACTCTTGTAACACACATCATCAATATTAATCAAGCAGGACGTAGGGTTTTACCTCCATCAAGAGGACCCGAACCTGGGTAAAACATCGTGTCCCTTGTCTCCTGTTACCATCCGCCTAGATGCACAGTTCGGGACCCCCTACCCGAGATCCGCCGGTTTTGACACCGACAACGGCCTTCTCGTCAGTGCGTGACCTCGCTTGCTGACGACGAGTGCGTCAATGCTGCACGTCCTTTTCTTACCCGACAGATCTGTGACCACCGTGAGGAGGGAGAGAGAGGCCGTCTTTTTTAGATCTGGAGAGAGGGTGGTAGTGTGAGAAGCAAGTGGGCAACCCTTAGCAAGAAAGCGCTGAAGCTCCAGCCTATATATCTTTTTATACTACTAGTACTGGAGGTGGAGTAGTGGTAGAGTAGTTTATATTTTCTCTGCGTACAGTACCAGTTAGTCGTGCTTCAAAACTGAACGGCACGCCATTAAAAAAATAAAGGTCGATAACTAATGCGGCACCTCGGGCCAACGCGGCCAGATCGCATTTTGCATGAGAAATTACACACCATGTTTCGTTGACATGTGGTCCCGTTCCAACATATCAGTGAGACGACGGGAGATATTGCTCAAAAATAAAGCTTGTTGCCGTCCTTCGTGGTTTGACTGGATGGATATTGCTCAAAAATCAGTTTCTGTGCACGGATGAGTACTATGATGCAATTCAATACAAGGGCCTTGTGTTTGCTGCCACCACTTGTGGCACTGTTTTTGCATGGAACCCTTATGATTTCGGTACATTTGTCTTCCACCGTAATTATAATTGTTTCATCCACATGCATGCGGGTTAGCAAGTTTCCCTTTACTAATTAACCTTCTTCTTGTGTTTCCAAGGTCCTGTGAACATTCCACCACCTATACTTGAAAAATTTTATAACCAAGGGGGAGATGACGATTGTGATGATCATGAGCATGAGGACGAGCAGCGCCCATATACTCTGTGGCGCCTGGCAACTAATTCCGATGGATCACCTCTTCTTGTGTGTATATAGCCCACTGATGATGTTACTACTAAGAAAGCAGGTGTAGTCTCCCATGGTCGCACTCTCCGGACCTATTCCAACACCCGTTGCATGGTATTCGGGATGGACACTAGTGTGCTAGCGCCAACTCCTTCTCCCTGGTACAGAATTGATAGTCTTGGAGAGAACTCACTCTTCCTTGGACAAAACTATCCAATGATGGTGAAAGGCGATCCAACTGCTGTTGACACAATGTTACTACCATTTATAAGAAGCAACTGTGTCTATACCTCGGACATTTGGGTGGTTCCCTACCCTGGTACTGATATAGTAGGCCGCTTCAGCATGGATGACCAGTCCTGCGTTGGTCTCGAGATCGACAATGGATGGCCCATCCCAGAGAATCACTTGTGGTTCAAAGCAAGCGTTTCCAACACCGAGGAATGGTTGAGTTGAAGTTCATTTCATTGCTTCTTATTTGTTGTGTGGTGAAAACTTTAGTATTTATAATGTATCCTCGTTGTCGATGTGGGTTGATGACTTGTTGTATGTAATAAAATGATATGCCTGTGATAAACTTACTAAATTTATGAATGTCTTTTGAGTCGCTTCTCTGAGTGAGTGGTGCGACGAGGCAAAAAATATTTTCTGAATACATAATTGTACGTGCATTGCAACAGGTTATCAGATGAGGCCAATCAACAATAGTAGTACACTATTTGTACTAGCTTCACATGCCTCGCGCGTCGGGCGTGTGTTTTTGCTGTAGCCATATGTTAATGTGTTCGCTGTACATAATCAGCACCTCGAATCTTCGATACTAGTACTATATAGTAAGTAGTAGGAGTAGTAGGGTGGCATGGGCCAGAACAAGCATTCATGTCCATGAGTGCGGCACACGCCACCAGCACGACTTCCATCTGACACCATATTTCTTGGAGTCCGTGCTAGAGCAATCTCTTCAACCTCATCGTTTCTCTAACTCAGCCATCACGCGGCCGGCGAGGTGGGGGTTTGCCGATAGTCGGTTTCCTCAACTGTTGTCCCACTTGTAAGGCCAACTCCAACGCTCTATCAATATATGGATGTACTCTTCTTCCCAATACCAAAACTTGCATCCATTCTTCTCCCTCCGTTCCACAATACATGCCTTCTATTTGTCAAAATATAGATGTATCTAGACATGTTTTAGTATATATATACATCCATTTTTGGACAAATGGAAGTCAAGTATTTTGGAACAGAGGGAGTACACAATAAATTTTTTAAGTTAGCACAACTAGTCTAATCCGAGAGCAAAACCGAAGATTTGGTCGGGTTCTTCCTTCTTTTGCCGACACGTGGGACATCCAGCATCCAGGTCGTGTCATGCAATAAAATAGAGTGGTAGTTGAAGCCACGTGATGTGCATCTTGGGTTAAACTGTAAATAGAATTTTACTACTCTTGAGTAACTCCAAAAGCGGCCACCGAAGATCTTTATTGGATTTGTTTTTCATCACCAGCATGTCGAGGTGAAAGATGTGCAGGTTCAGTGGGTCCTCTTGCATTTTCACTGACATGTGGGACCGCATGTGAGCAAACAGACAATGGGCTCCGCGCGTCCGCTGGCTGGCTGAGAAGAGAGATAGAGGAGGGCTGAGCACAGACTCCAGGAAATTTGTTCTACGTACCTCGATATAGGCTCGATATAGTGGGGTGGCATGGGCCATAACTAGCATTCACGTCTAGTAGTACAGCACACGCCACCCACACGAGTCCCATCCGACACCAATTTTCTTGGAGTCCGTGCTACAGCCATCTCTTCTCACTCCTGTTTTCTCAGCCATCGCGCAGTGGGCGGGGTGGGGGTTTGCCGATAGTCGGTTTGCTCAACTGTGGTCCCACTTGTAAGTGAAAATGCAACACCGCATGCATTCCCCCTTGAGCAGCGTGCCGGACCAACCGTGTGGGGGTGCGACGCGAACACGGCAGGCTTTTCCTTTTGAACTCGTAACTTGTAAAATTTGGTTTTGCTCCATGGCGCGACCGATAGATAGAAAATAACGATTTTGCCTAGAGTAATGAGAAGTTTGGTTCTGGCGCCGTTCATGCATGGAGTACGTATGAAAATTATGAAGTTGATGCAAAAGGTAAGATAATTACTAGTAGTACCATATACTACTACATGGATTTGACAGAAAGATAAAAATACATATGGATCCATCAACGACATCCTCACGCCCTAGTGCGCCGGGTCACCAACCGACATGTGAGGAGCAGCGGCGTTGGCGGCGAGCTCAACGTGCTTTTGAATAATGCCGTCCAAGGTTGCCCTGCGGTCCAAGAAGGCCAGCATCCTATCGTCCTCCTCTTGCATGTAGTAGTCCTTGTGGATGATTTGCGCGTAGACGTGGGTGATTATGTCGATGGTGTCTTGCTGCGCGAGGTGCTGCGTGGCGAGCACGACCTCGAGGTGGACATTCTCCGGCGCGAAGGCGGGCATCCGCAGGGCCACTAGTGCGTTGAAGAGGTTGTCACCATAGTGGCCGTTGAGGGTGGCGGGCATCGCAGAGCCTGGGCGCGTCGGCTAGAGGCGTACATCAAAGTCGTCCGCGAGCTTCTTGACGATGGTAAACTTGTCGAGGAAACCGACGAGGACCTCGTCGAACAAGGAGACGAAGCTGTCGTCCAAGCGGCCCCTCGCCCTGGCGGCCTCAAGCAATACCTAGAGACATTCCTCGGTGCCGGGCCGCAGGCCGGCGTTGTGGACCATCTGGCACAGCCGGCTGATGCTCGCACTCATCGCCTCCATGGGTCTAGCTTAGCTTCTAGTCAACTAATCTTGCGATTCGAGTGATCACTCTTGCCCTTGGTTAGCATGCATAGGTGGGTAGGATTTTGTACTACTCCTCGGCCCTCTACTGCACCTGCCTTCGGCTGTATGATAGGTGGGCCAGCCACACCTTGGGCCCATGTGTCATTCACCCAAAGGCAGTTGTAGTAAGTCAATGAAGCTGCGTCCCCCTCCGTGCCGGTGTAGTATAGTCATCTCACCGGACCTCTAGTTGGGGCCAAACAAGAGAAGTTTGATGTTTACTGGTTTATTGGTCCCCTTTGCATTTTGCGCCAAGTTTTGACCTTTGATTTAACTAATAAAATGTTAATGCATGTAAACAAAAATGTTGTGTAAGTCACCTTACGAAAACCAAATAATTCCAAAACACTTAGGCACGGTGCATTAACTCCCTCCTTATTTCTTATTTCGTGACATATCAACCAATGAGAGATGTGGGCCGTGCATGCTTTCAATGACTTGAGACAACCAACATGACATGCAGTGTTTAGTTAGCAAAAAGACATTAAGTTCTCTCGCTGATAGGAATAAAACAATACACTATGTATTTATTTACAAAGGGAGTAGTACATTTTTTGTGACATGCATTACTAGATATTGCTAGTGAAATACTAAAATCCATATGGACGTGGTAGTACTCCTAAATCCAGACTGTGGTGCTACTAGTACTAGTAGTAGTACTACCAATGTAGTAGGAGTACTAGCACTGTACTACCCGTTGGTCAAATTATTACGTGCTGCTCCTCACAGTGAAGTGACAAGACCCTGCGCCAGAGATGACACCTGAGTATAGGTGCCGTGTTCGGCATACCATAGTCAGCCTCACCGTCTGCAGTCACTATCATCATGGCTGTAGAGCTAGCCTGCTTACAACTAGCCCTGTTCGACATAATTTCCCGTGCGTAGATGCCCGTGCATTGCACGTAACACCAAGATTGGGGGTGGACGGCACCGGCAGCGGCCATCGCGCCAGATTTTTCCACAACCTTCTAGATGTGGTGGGGAGGAGATAAGGCTGATTGTGAGAGACAAGGAGTTGTTTGTAAATAGGGAATAAGTGCGGGCATCTTTTTGCAAAAATGGAGAAGCTTGGTTTATATGCGTCAGATCTAGATCCGACGGCTATTGGTGAAAGATGGGAGGCACAATATCATCACCAACTCAGGACCTGTTTGATTCGCAGGATTTCGAAAACGCAGGAATAGGACACGGCAATATTACAAGTTTCAAACTGATATTACAAATGTTAGGAGTAATGCTGCACCTACGAAGAGGGAATTACTAGGAAGTTTACGTAAGAACTTTCATTACTTTAGGTGGATGCAGCATTATCGTACAAACTAAAATCCACCGCCCTGACAAGTCACTAATGGGCAAATAAGTTTTCGTGTCTCTGGCCACTTTATGTTTCAAAAACAAATTCAGCTTCTGCGGAAACTTTGTCATTTAGGCTTAGACGCTTGCGGTGATCAGCACGCCATTCATTGTTGCGCCAGAGAATGCCAAACCTCGTTACCTTGAGCACACTTGCCTCCAGAACAAAGAACCTAGCCAATTTAATCTCAGATGTGCTGCCTCGGTAGTCGATCAAATCAATTTCTGTAAGATGGAGATCAAGGCATTCGATGAGATTGTTATATTGCAGCACATTTTTCACTATCGGGTCTTTTTTATCTGCAAAAGAAGAGAACATATTAGAGCAGCTAGATGTATAAGATTGCTGATAGATGCGGAGGTGTCCCGTCTTTCGATGAGATGGTGGATTTCGCTTTGGTGGAAGTCGACTTTGACGATCCGACTACGAACGTGCGAGGACGTCGCGCCTTAGCAATCGCTAAACCAACTCCGAGAGGTTATTGACCACGCCGGAGCACGATCAACCTGACCACGAGGGTCTGTTTCCTGCGAGCAAACGAAGAACAAGCAAGAAACTAAGATTGCAATCTGGATATTGCGAATATAAGATGAAAGCTTTATTGATCAAGGTGGGGTTCTGTGACGCCTTTGTCTGGTCGTTGAACACAAACGAAGTACGCGAAGTTGCAGCTATGGCGAACTTTTAATCTAAACAAAACCCAAAGTCTAAACGATGCCCTAAGGGCTGTATATATGGAGGAAGAGGGGGGAATTTCGTGGCCCTTGGTGGAGGGGTCCGAAATCAACCCTATCTCTTGTTTCCCGACACATACGGACTCTAAAAATAGCCTATACTTATGTATTTCGAAATTACATGGGCCTGGCCCAATAATAAGGTGACGCAGCACCTAAAATAGCCTCGGGACGAAATTTATGAAGTGGCATCTTGTATATTTCGTCCAAGGCTTCATGCACCCATTATGGTGGCTTCAAAGTCCTGAAATCATCACTTGTAACTCCGTTCTTGTTCCCCTTGCGCATGCCATCATCTCCATGCTTGTTCTTGCTCCAATGTTCATCCTTCTCCAAGCTAGGCCCTTCATTTGTAAGCAAAACAAATGTATCCAATTTAGGCAGCATCATATTCTCATGAACATTAGAATCATTACCAAGAAACGAAAGTACCTGGTAATTTAGTTGGCGTGCACGAGCTCTAGTAATTGGTCTAGTATGTATAGCAGCAGGTGCTGTGGGTGTAACAATTGTATTGATGTCCTCATCATCCTCCCCTTCTTAAAATGAAGTCGTCCTCGACGGAAGTTCATCTTCCTCACCCAAATAAGGCTTCAAATCTGCAATGTTAAAAGTGGGACTAACCCCAAAATCTGCAGGCAGCTCAAGTTTATATGCATTATCATTTATTTTTTCTAACACCTTAAAGGGACCATCAGCACGTGGCATTAGCTTTGATTTGCGCAAATCAGGAAATCTATCCTTACGCAAATGTAACCAAACAAGATCTCCAGGTGCAAACACAACATGTTTTCTACCCTTATCTCCAGCAAGTTTATATTTAGCATTCATACGCTCAATGTTTTCCTTAGTTAACTCATGCATTTTTAAAATCAATTCAGCATGTTGTTTAGCATCAAAATTAACCTTCTCCGAAGATGGAAGAGGCAACAAATCAATAGGTGCACGAGGTAGGAAACCATACACAACTTCAAAAGGGCACATCTTAGTAGTAGAATGCAATGAACGATTATAAGCAAATTCAATATGAGGCAAGTATTCCTCCCACATTTTCTTATTATTCTTCAAAACAGCCCGAAGCATAGTAGACAACGTTCTATTGACTACTTCAGTTTGTCCATCAGTTTGGGGGTGACAAGTAGTACTAAAAAGCAGTTTAGTCCCCAACTTAGCCCATAAACATCTCCAAAAGTGGCTAAGAAATTTAGTATCACGATCTGAAACAATAGTATTTGGCACACCATGCAAGCGAATAATTTCACGAAAGAACAAATCAGCAACATTAACAGCATCATCGCTTTTATGACATGGTATAAAGTGTGCCATTTTCGAGAATCTATCCACGACAACAAATATGCTATCCCTCCCCTTCTTTGTTCGAGGTAAACCTAAAACAAAGTCCATAGATATATCCTCCCAAGGAACACTAGGTACAGGCAAAGGCATATATAAACCATGAGGATTGAGTCGTGACTTAGCTTTTTGACATGTACTGCAGCGAGCAATAAAACGCTCAACATCCCGTCTCATCTTTGGCCAAAAGAAATGTGTAGCAAGTACGTCCTCCGTCTTCTTCACGCCAAAGTGTCCCATTAATCCTCCTCCATGCGCCTCCTGCAACAACAAAAGACGAACGGAGCTAGCTGGAATACATAGCTTGTTAGCACGAAACACAAATCCATCGTTAACAACAAACTTGTTCCACATTCTTCCTTCTTTACAATTCTGCATTACATCTTTAAAATCAGCATCATGCACATATTGATCTTTGATGGTCTCCAAACCAAATATTTTGAAGTCAAGTTGTGAAAGCATAGTATAGCGACGAGACAATGCATCAGCAATAACATTTTCTTTTCCCTTCTTGTGTTTAATGACATAAGGAAAAGTCTCAATGAATTCAACCCATTTAGCATGTCTACGATTCAGTTTAGCTTGACTTTTAATATGTTTCAAAGATTCATGATCAGAATGTATGACAAATTCTTTGGGCCATAAATAATGTTGCCATGTTTTTAAAGTCCGAACAAGAGCATATCATTCTTTATCATAAGTAGAATAATTCAGACTAGGCCCACTCAATTTTTCAGAAAAGTATGCAACAGGTTTGCCATCTTGTAATAACACACCTCCTAATCCAATTCCACTAGCATCACATTCAAGCTCAAAAGTCTTATTAAAATCAGGAAGTTGGAGTAAAGGAGCATGTGTCAACTTATCTTTCAATACCGAGAAGGCTTCTTCCTATGCGGTACCCCAAAGAAAAGGCACATCTTTCTTTGTAAGCTCATTGAGAGGTGAAGCAATGGTGCTGAAATCTCTCACAAAACGCCTATAGAATCCAGCGAGGCCAAGAAAACTCCTCACTTGTGTGACCGTTTTGGGCTGCGGCCAACTCTCAATAGCTTCAATCTTGGCTTTATCAACTTCAATTCCCTGTGGAGTAACAACATAGCCAACAAAAGATACTCGGTCGGTGCAAAAGGTGCACTTCCCAAGGTTACCAAACAAACGTGCATCACGTAGAGCAATAAAAACAGCACGTAAATGTTCCAAATGTTCTTCCAAAGATCTGCTATAAATCAATATGTCATCAAAGTAAACTACCACAAATCGTCCAATGAAAGCACGTAAAACTTCGTTCATTAATCTCATGAAAGTACTAGGTGCATTAGTTAACCCAAAAGGCATGACTAACCACTCATATAATCCAAACTTAGTTTTAAATGCTGTTTTCCATTCATCTCCCAATTTCATACGAATTTGATGGTAGCCACTACGCAAATCAACTTTGGAAAATATTGTAGAGCCACTCAATTCATCAAGCATATCATCTAGCCTAGGAATAGGATGACGATAACGAATAGTAATATTATTAATGCCTCTACAATCAACGCACATACGTGATGTACCATCCTTTTTCGGCACTAGAATAATAGGAACAGCACAAGGACTAAGGGATTCGCGTATATAACCTTTGTCGAGAAGCTCTTGTACTTGACGCATAATCTCCTTCGTCTCCTCTGGATTGGTACGGTATGGTGCACGGTTTGGCAGTGAAGCACCGGGAATTAAGTCAATCTGATGCTCAATCCCTCGAATAGGCGGTAATCCCGGTGGCACGTCTTGTGGAAAAACGTCAGCGAACTCCTGCAAAATGTTAGTGACAGCAGGAGGCAAAGAGGAAGGCACGTCCTCGAATGAAAATAATGCCTCTTTGCACACAAAAGCATGGCAAACAGATTTGCTGAAATCTAGCTCATCAATATCAGATTTGGTGGCAAATAAACATGCACTTTTCAATTTAATTTCAGAAGCAACACTAGATGGTTTATTATTAGGCTTCATTTGTTGCTCAAATTCTTTTGCCACAATCTGATTTTCACTCTTATTCTTCTCCTGTTGTGCTTTATTAGCTCTATTAATATCATCTTTCAAAATGGAATCAGGAGTCATAGGAAGCAAAGTAATATTTTTATCCTTATGAACAAGAGTATAGTGATTGTTTCTACCATGGTGTAAAGAATTTTTATCAAATTGCCATGGTCTACCAAGTAATAAGGAACATGCTTGCATAGGTACCACATCACAATCAACATAATCAGCATATGTAGAGATACTAAAATGCACACGAACAGTACGTGTTACCTTAACCTTGCCGCTGTTGTTGAACCATTGGATGTAGTAAGGATGTGGATGTGGTCTTGTGGTGAGAGAAAGCTTCTCCACCATCTCCATGCTAGCCAAGTTGTTGCAGCTCCCTCCGTCTATTATGACGCGCACAGAACGTTCCTTAACAACTCCCTTGGTATGGAACAAATTGTGCCTCTGATTTTGCTCAGCTTGTGTGACCTGCACACTCAAAACACGTTGAGCAACTAACATTCATACCTGTCAGCGTCTTCAGGAGCCATGTATTGCGTCTCATGATCAGAATCATCTCCACCATGTTCTTCACGTGTAATAAGAGCCAATGTCTCCTCATCATAGTCACTAGCGGACTCATATCCACCATCCGCGGTAGCAATCATCACACGCGGAGATTTGCATTCCCTCGCATAATGACCTCCTCCCTTACAACGACGACAAATAATATCACTTGTGTGCCCTGTTGATGCCATGGAAGAAGAAGAACGCTGTGCAGGACCCGCAGGTCCGCTCTTGGAAGATAATGGTGGTTGTGCTTGTTTTCTTGTATCACGGCTGGAGGTGGCACCGGATGGAGGTGCTGGTGCAGTTGAAGTAGAAGATGCACGTGGTGTCCATGATGAAGGTCGGCCTGCAGAAAAGTTAGTTCGCCCCAATGCTTGTCGATCCTGCACTTCACGTTCAGCTTTACAAGCAAGATGGAATAAACGAGTGATATTAGTATACTCCTTATAGTCTAGAATGGTCTGAATCTCTCTATTTAATCCACCCAGAAAACGTGCAAGCATAGCTTCATTCTCCTCAACAATACCACATCTAATCATGCCAGTTTGTAATTCCTGATAATATTCTTCTACAGAATTTTTCCCTTGTCTTAAACGCTGCAATTTTTGAAGCAATTCACGTTCATAATATGGTGGAACCCAACGCGTACGCATAGCAGTTTTCAAAGCAGCCCAAGTAGTTGGAATAGGATATAATCTACAATGTTCAGACCACCATACACATGCAAAACTAGTGAAAGCACAAACAGCAGCAGCAACTCGTCTCTCCTCAGGATATTGTAAACATGTAAATCGTTGTTCAGTTTCTAACTCCCAAGTAAGATATATATCAGGAACATATCTACCCTCAAATGGTGGAATATTCAATTTCAGTTTAGGAATATGGACATCATCGCGTACCTGAGGTGGTGGTGCTGGCCTACCATGACGAATATATACCTGAGGTCGACCTGCTGGTGGTGGTGCTGGTGGCTGCTCGTAGATCTGATTTTGATCAACCTCATCCTCATAATCACCCGCATACTCATCATCCTCCTGGGTACCAGCAGGAGCAGTAGCAGGAGCCAAAGAAGCACCAACAGCAGTAGCAGCGGCAACAGAAGTTTGTCCTGGCTCAATAGGAACACTGATGAGGACATCAATACAACTGTTACACCCACAGCCCCTGCTGCTATACATACTGGACCAATTACTAGAGCTCGTGCACGCCAACTAAATTACCAGGTACTTTCGTTTCTTGGTAATGATTCTAATGTTCATGAGAATATGATGCTGCCTAAATTGGATACATTTGTTTTGCTTACAAATGAAGGGCCTAGCTTGGAGAAGGATGAACATTGGAGCAAGAACAAGCATGGAGATGATGGCATGCGCAAGGGGAACAAGAACGGAGTTACAAGTGATGATTTCAGGACTTTGAAGCCACCATAATGGGTGCATGAAGCCTTGGACGAAATATACAAGATGCCACTTCATAAATTTCGTCCCGAGGCTATTTTAGGTGCTGCGTCACCTTATTATTGGGCCAGGCCCATGTAATTTCGAAATACATAAGTATAGGCTATTTTTAGAGTCCGTATGTGTGGGGAAACAAGAGATAGGGTTGATTTCGGACCCCTCCACCAAGGGCCACGAAATTCCCCCCCTCTTCCTCCATATATACAGCCTTTAGGGCATCGTTTAGACTTTGGGTTTTGTTTAGATTAAAAGTTCGCCATAGCTGCAACTTCGCGTACTTCGTTTGTGTTCAACGACCAGACAAAGGCGTCACAGAACCCCACCTTGATCAATAAAGCTTTCATCTTATATTCGCAATATCCAGATTGCAATCTTAGTTTCTTGCTTGTTCTTCGTTTGCTCGCAGGAAACAGACCCTCGTGGTCAGGTTGATCGTGCTCCGACGTGGTCAATAACCTCTCGGAGTTGGTTTAGCGATTGCTAAGGCGCGACGTCCTCGCACGTTCGTAGTCGGATCGTCAAAGTCGACTTCCACCAAAGCGAAATCCACCATCTCATCGAAAGACGGGACACCTCCGCCTCTATCAAGTGGTATCAGATTTCCAGGTTGCTCGGTGAGATTTTACAGTTTTTCGTAGTTTAGATTGAGTCTGTTCTTCATACCTATAGTCCACGAAAAAGCCACAAAAAAAATTAGGGTTAGTTCATCATATCCGAACCAATCTGAGCCTTGCATAATATTTTTAGGGTTTTGCTTTGTTGAATTTGCGGTTGCATCGTCGTGTCTAGTTGCTGGTCTTAGAGTCTAGTCTTTTAGAGTTTCGAGTTCTGGTCATAAGTTGTCACGCCGCCGCCGCACCATCATCATCGCCCCTGCCATCTACCACCACCGCACCGAATCCGTATCCATATACCACCACCAATCCGTGTCCATATACCACCACCGATCCATATCCATATACTACCACCGCTACCACCACAACAACAACGACTACCTCCACGTCGCGAAGCAGACCTCCGCCGAGCAAGCCGTGTTCCTCTTGCGTTTGGCCAAACTGTTGGTGCTGCTGTTGATACTTCTGTGGCTCCTGCTGCTGATGCGGAGGAGGATGATTATGTGGGAGATTATGAGGATGAGGTTGATCAAAATCAACACTACGTGCAGCCACCTGTACCACCACCAGCAGGTCGACCTCAGGTATATATTCGTAATGGTAGGCCTGCACCACCACCTCAGGTACGAGATGATGTCCATATTCCTAAACTGAAATTGAATATTCCACCATTTGAGGGTAGATATGTTCCTGATATATATCTTACTTGGGAGTTAGAAACTGAACAACGATTTACATGTTTACAATATCCTGAGGAGAGACGAGTTGCTGCTGCTGTTTGTGCTTTCACTAGTTTTGCATGTGTATGGTGGTCTGAACATTGTAGATTATATCCTATTCCAACTACTTGGGCTGCTTTGAAAACTGCTATGCGTACGCGTTGGGTTCCACCATATTATCAACGTGAATTGCTTCAAAAATTGCAGCGTTTACGACAAGGGAAAAATTCTGTAGAAGAATATTAACAGGAATTACAAACTGGCATGATTAGATGTGGTATTGTTGAGGAGAATGAAGCTATGCTTGCACGTTTTCTGGGTGGATTAAATAGAGAGATTCAGACCATTCTAGACTATAAGGAGTATACTAATATCACTCGTTTATTCCATCTTGCTTGTAAAGCTGAACGTGAAGTGCAGGATCGACAAGCATTGGGGCGAACTAACTTTTCTGCAGGCCGACCTTCATCATGGACACCACGTGCATCTTCTACTTCAACTGCACCAGCACCTCCATCCGGTGCCATCTCCAGCCGTGATACAAGAAAACAGGCACAACCACCATTATCTTCCAAGAGCGCACCTGCGGGTCCTGCACAACGTTCTTCTTCTTCCATGGCATCAACAGGGCACACAAGTGATATTATTTGTCGTCGTTGTAAGGGAGGAAGTCATTATGCGAGGGAATGCAAATCTCCGCGTGTGATGATTGCTACCGCGGATGGTGGATATGAGTCCGCTAGTGACTATGATGAGGAGACATTGGCTCTTATTACACGTGAAGAACATGGTGGAGATGATTCTGATCATGAGACGCAATACATGGCTCCTGAAGACGCTGACAGGTATGAATGTTTAGTTGCTCAACGTGTTTTGAGTGTGCAGGTCACACAAGCTGAGCAAAATCAGAGGCACAATTTGTTCCATACCAAGGGTGTTGTGAAGGAACGTTCTGTGCGCGTCATAATAGACGGAGGGAGCTGCAACAACTTGGCTAGCATGGAGATGGTGGAGAAGCTTTCTCTCACCACAAGACCACATCCACATCCTTACTACATCCAATGGTTCAACAACAGCGGCAAGGTTAAGGTAACACGTACTGTTCGTGTGCATTTTAGTATCTCTACATATGCTGATTATGTTGATTGTGATGTGGTACCTATGCAAGCATGTTCCTTATTACTTGGTAGACCATGGCAATTTGATAAAAATTCTGTACACCATGGTAGAAACAATCACTATACTCTTGTTCATAAGGATAAAAATATTACTTTGCTTCCTATGACTCCTGATTCCATTTGGAAAGATGATATTAATAGAGCTAATAAAGCACAACAGGAGAAGAATAAGAGTGTGATAGAGGCAAAGGTGTCCCGTCTTTCGATGAGATGGTGGATTTCGCTTTGGTGGAAGTCGACTTTGACGATCCGACTACGAACGTGCGAGGACGTCGCGCCTTAGCAATCGCTAAACCAACTCCGAGAGGTTATTGACCACGCCGGAGCACGATCAACCTGACCACGAGGGTCTGTTTCCTGCGAGCAAACGAAGAACAAGCAAGAAACTAAGATTGCAATCTGGATATTGCGAATATAAGATGAAAGCTTTATTGATCAAGGTGGGGTTCTGTGACGCCTTTGTCTGGTCGTTGAACACAAACGAAGTACGCGAAGTTGCAGCTATGGCGAACTTTTAATCTAAACAAAACCCCAAAGTCTAAACGATGCCCTAAGGGCTTTATATATGGAGGAAGAGGGGGGGAATTTCGTGGCCCTTGGTGGAGGAGTCCGAAATCAACCCTATCTCTTGTTTCCCCACACATACAGACTCTAAAAATAGCCTATACTTATGTATTTCGAAATTACATGGGCCTGGCCCAATAATAAGGTGACGCAGCACCTAAAATAGCCTCGGGACGAAATTTATGAAGTGGCATCTTGTATATTTCGTCCAAGGCTTCATGCACCCATTATGGTGGCTTCAAAGTCCTGAAATCATCACTTGTAACTCCGTTCTTGTTCCCCTTGCGCATGCCATCATCTCCATGCTTGTTCTTGCTCCAATGTTCATCCTTCTCCAAGCTAGGCCCTTCATTTGTAAGCAAAACAAATGTATCCAATTTAGGCAGCATCATATTCTCATGAACATTAGAATCATTACCAAGAAACGAAAGTACCTGGTAATTTAGTTGGCGTGCACGAGCTCTAGTAATTGGTCCAGTATGTATAGCAGCAGGTGCTGTGGGTGTAACAATTGTATTGATGTCCTCATCAATTGCCGTGTCATCAAGAGGTACCAATATCATTCGCTCATACAATAGGGTTGGCTGGCTAGTGATATTCTCTCTCTCTCTCTCTCTCTCTCTCTCTCTCTCTCTCTCTCTCTCTCTCTCTCTCTCTGTTTCCTCTCATTTAACTAGGAGCACGTGAAGAGCTTGGGCATTTGTTGCCTTCCACTATGTGGTCTGATGAGGACATCAATACAATTATTACACCCACAGCCCCTGCTGCTATACATACTGGACCAATTACTAGAGCTCGTGCACGCCAACTAAATTACCAGGTACTTTTGTTTCTTGGTAATGATTCTAATGTTCATGAGAATATGATGCTGCCTAAATTGGATACATTTGTTTTGCTTACAAATGAAGGGCCTAGCTTGGAGAAGGATGAACATTGGAGCAAGAACAAGCATGGAGATGATGGCATGCGCAAGGGGAACAAGAACGGAGTTACAAGTGATGATTTCAGGACTTTGAAGCCACCATAATGGGTGCATGAAGCCTTGGACGAAATATACAAGATGCCACTTCATAAATTTCGTCCCGAGGCTATTTTAGGTGCTGCGTCACCTTATTATTGGGCCAGGCCCATGTAATTTCGAAATACATAAGTATAGGCTATTTTTAGAGTCCGTATGTGTGGGGAAACAAGAGATAGGGTTGATTTCGGACTCCTCCACCAAGGGCCACGAAATTCCCCCCTCTTCCTCCATATATACAGCCCTTAGGGCATCATTTAGACTTTGGGTTTTGTTTAGATTAAAAGTTCGCCATAGCTGCAACTTCGCGTACTTCGTTTGTGTTCAACGACGAGACTAAGGCGTCACAGAACCCCACCTTGATCAATAAAGCTTCCATCTTATATTCGCAATATCCAGATTGCAATCTTAGTTTCTTGCTTGTTCTTCGTTTGCTCGCAGGAAACAGATCCTCGTGGTCAGGTTGATCGTGCTCCGGCGTGGTCAATAACCTCTCGGAGTTGGTTTAGCGATTGCTAAGGCGCGACGTCCTCGCACGTTCGTAGTCGGATCGTCAAAGTCGACTTCCACCAAAGCGAAATCCACCATCTCATCGAAAGACGGGACACCTTTGCCTCTATCAAGTGGTATCAGATTTCCAGGTTGCTCGGTGAGATTTTACAGTTTTTTAGTAGTTTAGATCGAGTCTGCTCTTCATACCTATAGTCCACGAAAAAGCCACAAAAAAAAATTAGGGTTATTTCATCATATCCGAACCAATCTGAGCCTTGCATAATCTTTTTAGGGTTTTGCTTTGTTGAATTTGCGGTTGCATCGTCGTGTCTAGTTGCTGGTCTTAGAGTCTAGTCTTTTAGAGTTTCGAGTTCTGGTCATAAGTTGTCACGCCGCCGCCGCACCATCATCATCGCCCCTGCCATCTACCACCACCGCACCGAATCCGTATCCATATACCACCACCAATCCGTGTCCATATACCACCACCGATCCATATCCATATACTACCACCGCTACCACCACCGCTGCCATATACCACCACCATATATCCACCACCAATCCGAGTTCTTTGCTTATTAGGTTTGTTTTCGGGATCCATCTAGATTCCGATTCGTGTTTCCTTGCCGGAGTAGGTTTCGGAAAAAAAAAAGAGTCGGGTAGCCACGCTCCGTTTAGGCC
>NC_041383.1:367870418-367888799 GCF_002162155.2 Triticum dicoccoides
CTGGCTATCCTATTTTTAGGTGTTTCTGAGTGTTTTGAGACAGGTGCCATTATAGGAAGTTTTTTTTGACCCGTTTCCAGTTTTTGGGTCCGGGCAGCCGAAAAAAAAAAAGTGGTCGAAAAAATTTCGTGCCCATCCTGTCAGTTTGAGCTAGGAAGAGTTTTGAGACACTCGCCATTATAGTGATTTTTCGCAAAAAAAAAAGCAGCGCAAAAAAAAAGAGCGAAAAAAAAAATTCAGAGTGTGCTTTTCCCTTGTTTACGTGCCGCGCCGTGATTTTGTTAGTGTTCTAGGCTCGCGTCTCTAGCACAGTCTAGCCTAGGACCAGCACAGTACCGTCGTTGAGCGTTTATTCAACTTTGCATCTCTGAATTGATTATTGCTGACCCTTTTTGCTACCATATTATAAGCCTTCCCAGCTCCACATACATCTACGTCGTGCGTTTGACTTTCCCTGGTAATCGCTCTATCCAAGCTTTGAGAGTTTTTGACTACAACGGTTGCCGATCACCGCCTGCTGCTGGGTAAGAACTGGTAAGAATTTGAGATTTGCTTGACGGATTTGTGACACCCACCACCACCATTTGTTCGTAGTCTGTAGGATCATATTCTTGTGTGTTTCTATTGCTGCTAACCATGCCAGGACCACAAGCCGACGAGATTGACTGGGAGAATTTATCGAACAAGGAGCTTCATGATAAGTTTCAGCAAATGATGACTGAACAGGTGCAAGATGTGCTGAACAATTTTGAAGAGGCCATGGAGAAGATCACTGGCTTTGAGAAGACGTTCGAAACAAAGCTCGATAACAAGTTTAATGAATTGCTCGCGCGTCTTCCACCAACACCACCCGCTGCACCTAACGCACCTCTCCAACAACAACAACAACGACTACCTCCACGTCGCGAAGCAGACCTCCGCCGAGCAAGCCATATTCCTCTTGCGTTTGGCCAAACTGTTGGTGCTGCTGTTGATACTTCTGTGGCTCCTGCTGCTGATGCGGAGGAGGATGATTATGTGGGAGATTATGAGGATGAGGTTGATCAAAATCAACACTACGTGCAGCCACCTGTACCACCACCAGCAGGTCGACCTCAGGTATATATTCGTAATGGTAGGCCTGCACCACCACCTCAGGTACGAGATGATGTCCATATTCCTAAACTGAAATTGAATATTCCACCATTTGAGGGTAGATATGTTCCTGATATATATCTTACTTGGGAGTTAGAAACTGAACAACGATTTACATGTTTACAATATCCTGAGGAGAGACGAGTTGCTGCTGCCGTTTGTGCTTTCACTAGTTTTGCATGTGTATGGTGGTCTGAACATTGTAGATTATATCCTATTCCAACTACTTGGGCTGCTTTGAAAACTGCTATGCGTACGCGTTGGGTTCCACCATGTTATCAACGTGAATTGCTTCAAAAATTGCAGCGTTTAAGACAAGGGAAAAATTCTGTAGAAGAATATTATCAGGAATTACAAACTGGCATGATTAGATGTGGTATTGTTGAGGAGAATGAAGCTATGCTTGCACGTTTTCTGGGTGGATTAAATAGAGAGATTCAGACCATTCTAGACTATAAGGAGTATACTAATATCACTCGTTTATTCCATCTTGCTTGTAAAGCTGAACGTGAAGTGCAGGATCGACAAGCATTGGGGCGAACTAACTTTTCTGCAGGCCGACCTTCATCATGGACACCACGTGCATCTTCTACTTCAACTGCACCAGCACCTCCATCCGGTGCCACCTCCAGCCGTGATACAAGAAAACAGGCACAACCACCATTATCTGCCAAGAGCGCACCTGCAGGGCCTGCACATCGTTCTTCTTCTTCCATGGCATCAACAGGGCACACAAGTGATATTATTTGTCGTCGTTGTAAGGGAGGAGGTCATTATGCGAGGGAATGCAAATCTCCGCGTGTGATGATTGCTACCGCGGATGGTGGATATGAGTCCGCTAGTGACTATGATGAGGAGACATTGGCTCTTATTACACGTGAAGAACATGGTGGAGATGATTCTGATCATGAGACGCAATACATGGCTCCTGAAGACGCTGACAGGTATGAATGTTTAGTTGCCCAACGTGTTTTGAGTGTGCAGGTCATACAAGCTGAGCAAAATCAGAGGCACAATTTGTTCCATACCAAGGGAGTTGTGAAGGAACGTTCTGTGCGCGTCATAATAGACGGAGGGAGCTGCAACAACTTGGCTAGCATGGAGATGGTGGAGAAGCTTTCTCTCACCACAAGACCACATCCACATCCTTACTACATCCAATGGTTCAACAACAGCGGCAAGGTTAAGGTAACACGTACTGTTCGTGTGCATTTTAGTATCTCTACATATGCTGATTATGTTGATTGTGATGTGGTACCTATGCAAGCATGTTCCTTATTACTTGGTAGACCATGGCAATTTGATAAAAATTCTGTACACCATGGTAGAAACAATCACTATACTCTTGTTCATAAGGATAAAAATATTACTTTGCTTCCTATGATTCCTGATTCCATTTTGAAAGATGATATTAATAGAGCTAATAAAGCAAAACAGGAGACGAATAAGAGTGAAAATCAGATTGTGGCAAAAGAATTTGAGCTACAAATGAAGCCTAATAATAAACCATCTAGTGTTGCTTCTGAAATTAGATTGAAAAGTGCATGTTTATTTGCCACCAAATCTGATATTGATGAGCTAGATTTCAGCAAATCTGTTTGCTATGCTTTTGTGTGCAAAGAGGCATTATTTTCATTCGAGGACGTGCCTTCCTCTTTGCCTCCTGCTGTCACTAACATTTTGCAGGAGTTCGCTGACGTCTTTCCACAAGACGTGCCACCGGGATTACCGCCTATTCGAGGGATTGAGCATCAAATTGACTTAATTCCCGGTGCTTCACTGCCAAACCGTGCACCATACCGTACCAATCCAGAGGAGACGAAGGAGATTATGCGTCAAGTATAAGAGCTTCTCGACAAAGGTTATATACGCGAATCCCTTAGCCCTTGTGATGTTCCTATTATTCTAGTGCCGAAAAAGGATGGTACATCACGTATGTGTGTTGATTGTAGAGGCATTAATAATATTACTATTCGTTATCGTCATCCTATTCCTAGGCTAGATGATATGCTTGATGAATTGAGTGGCTCTACAATATTCTCCAAAGTTGATTTGCGTAGTGGATACCATCAAATTCGTATGAAATTGGGAGATGAATGGAAAACAGCATTTAAAACTAAGTTTGGATTATATGAGTGGTTAGTCATGCCTTTTGGGTTAACTAATGCGCCTAGTACTTTCATGAGACTAATGAACGAAGTTTTACGTGCTTTCATTGGACGATTTGTGGTAGTCTATTTTGATGATATACTGATTTATAGCAGATCTTTGGAAGAACATTTGGAGCATTTACGTGCTGTTTTTATTGCTCTACGTGATGCACGTTTGTTTGGTAACCTTGGGAAGTGCACCTTTTGCACCGACCGAGTATCTTTTCTTGGCTATGTTGTTACTCCACAGGGAATTGAAGTTGACAAAGCCAAGATTGAAGCTATTGAGAGTTGGCCGCAGCCCAAAACGGTCACACAAGTGAGGAGTTTTCTTGGCCTCGCTGGATTCTATAGGCGTTTTGTGAGAGATTTCAGCACCATTGCTGCACCTCTCAACGAGCTTACAAAGAAGGATGTGCCTTTTGTTTGGGGTACCGCACAGGAAGAAGCCTTCACGGTATTGAAAGATAAGTTGACAGATGCTCCTTTACTCCAACTTCCTGATTTTAATAAGACTTTTGAGCTTGAATGTGATGCTAGTGGAATTGGATTAGGAGGTGTGTTATTACAAGATGGCAAACCTGTTGCATACTTTTCTGAAAAATTGAGTGGGCCTAGTCTGAATTATTCTACTTATGATAAAGAATTATATGCTCTTGTTCGGACTTTAGAAACATGGCAACATTATTTATGGCCCAAAGAATTTGTTATACATTCTGATCATGAATCTTTGAAACATATTAAAAGTCAAGCTAAACTGAATCGTAGACATGCTAAATGGGTTGAATTCATTGAGACTTTCCCTTATGTCATTAAACACAAGAAGGGAAAAGAAAATGTTATTGCTGATGCATTGTCTCGTCGCTATACTATGCTTTCACAACTTGACTTCAAAATATTTGGTTTGGAGACCATCAAAGATCAATATGTGCATGATGCTGCTTTTAAAGATGTAATGCAGAATTGTAAAGAAGGGGAGGGATAGCATATTTGTTGTCGTGGATAGATTCTCGAAAATGGCACACTTTATACCATGTCATAAAAGCAATGATGCTGTTAATGTTGCTGATTTGTTCTTTCGTGAAATTATTCGCTTGCATGGTGTGCCAAATACTATTGTTTCAGATCGTGATACTAAATTTCTTAGCCACTTTTGGAGATGTTTATGGGCTAAGTTGGGGACTAAACTGCTTTTTAGTACTACTTGTCACCCCCAAACTGATGGACAAACTGAAGTAGTCAATAGAACGTTGTCTACTATGCTTAGGGCTGTTTTGAAGAATAATAAGAAAATGTGGGAGGAATGCTTGCCTCATATTGAATTTGCTTATAATCGTTCATTGCATTCTACTACTAAGATGTACCCTTTTGAAGTTGTGTATGGTTTCCTACCTCGTGCACCTATTGATTTGTTGCCTCTTCCATCTTCGGAGAAGGTTAATTTTGATGCTAAACAACGTGCTGAATTGATTTTAAAAATGCATGAGTTAACTAAGGAAAACATTGAGCGTATGAATGCTAAATATAAACTTGCTGGAGATAAGGGTAGAAAACATGTTGTGTTTGCACCTGGAGATCTTGTTTGGTTACATTTGCGTAAGGATAGATTTCCTGATTTGCGGAAATCAAAGCTAATGCCACGTGCTGATGGTCCCTTTAAGGTGTTAGAGAAAATAAATGATAATGCATATAAACTTGAGCTGCCTGCAGATTTTGGGGTTAGTCCCACTTTTAACATTGCAGATTTGAAGCCTTATTTGGGTGAGGAAGATGGACTTCCGTCGAGGACGACTTCATTTCAAGAAGGGGAGGATGATGAGGACATCAATACAATTGTTACACCCACAGCCCCTGCTGCTATACATACTGGACCAATTACTAGAGCTCGTGCACGCCAACTAAATTACCAGGTACTTTCGTTTCTTGGTAATGATTCTAATGTTCATGAGAATATGATGCTGCCTAAATTGGATACATTTATTTTGCTTACAAATGAAGGGCATAGCTTGGAGAAGGATGAACATTGGAGCAAGAACAAGCATGGAGATGATGGCATGCGCAAGGGGAACAAGAACGGAGTTACAAGTGATGATTTCAGGACTTTGAAGCCACCATAATGGGTGCATGAAGCCTTGGACGAAATATACAAGATGCCACTTCATAAATTTCGTCCCGAGGCTATTTTAGGTGCTGCGTCACCTTATTATTGGGCCAGGCCCATGTAATTTCGAAATACATAAGTATAGGCTATTTTTAGAGTCCGTATGTGTGGGGAAACAAGAGATAGGGTTGATTTCGGACTCCTCCACCAAGGGCCACGAAATTCCCCCCTCTTCCTCCATATATACAGCCCTTAGGGCATCATTTAGACTTTGGGTTTTGTTTAGATTAAAAGTTCGCCATAGCTGCAACTTCGCGTACTTCGTTTGTGTTCAACGACCGACTAAGGCGTCACAGAACCCCACCTTGATCAATAAAGCTTCCATCTTATATTCGCAATATCCAGATTGCAATCTTAGTTTCTTGCTTGTTCTTCGTTTGCTCGCAGGAAACAGACCCTCGTGGTCAGGTTGATCGTGCTCCGGCGTGGTCAATAACCTCTCGGAGTTGGTTTAGCGATTGCTAAGGCGCGACGTCCTCGCACGTTCGTAGTCGGATCGTCAAAGTCGACTTCCACCAAAGCGAAATCCACCATCTCATCGAAAGACGGGACACCTTTGCCTCTATCATGGTTGATGCCATATTTCGCAAAAGTATGCCACATAATACGCATTGATGTCAAATCAAAAGATTTTGGCACCGCTTCGCGATGTGAGAGAGTTGGCACCGCTGTGCACACAGACCCACATGTATAAACAAATCAATCAAACCAACTACACCAGCCTCTCATTCTCCCAAACAAGTGTTTTTTTATTGCCTCAGTCCTCTCTCTCTCCCATGCAGTGTTTTTTCATTGCGTGAGTTAATTTGGCACCGGAGCAAAGTAGGTGATCCAGATTGGGGCGCCAGGTGAGCAATGGAGGGGCATCGGTGCCAAATGCATCACAAGTGAATTTGGCACATGTTTTGGCCTACATAGCCCACTTTTGTACTCCCTCCATCCCAAAATTCTTGTCTTAAATTTGCCTAAATACGGATGTATCTAGTTACATTTTAGTGTTAGATACATCTGTATCTAAACAAATGTAAGACAAGAATTTTGGGACGGAGGGAATACTACCTCGTATTTAGTATAAAATTTTGACCATAGATTTACCTAAGAAAATGCTAATGCGTGTCACTAAAAATTACACCATTTGAAATTATGTTCAAATACGAATCCAACGATAGAGTTCTTAGTGACATGCATTAACATTTTGTCAGTTAAATCTATGGTCAAATTTTGATACTACAAAATTGGAAGATTAACCAGGACGGAGGTAGTACTTGCTCTTAGGGTAACCATAGAGTTACTGGAGTAGTCTAAGTTACTTTCCACTATGACTAGCCTAGGCTACTATAGTAGTACAGCATAAAAACATGCAGGTGATCACGTGAGAAAAAATACTAAAAACATTTCTTTCGATGCAGTGCGTAGATGCAGTTTTGAACACTACACTTGTCATTGTAATTTGGGAAAATTACGAAAAAGTTGAGATACGTTGTGATTACCGTTTACTTATAGGAAAGAAGTTTCACCTCGATGAGTAGTGATAGAGGCGAGGGTGTCCCGATCTTTCGATGAGATGATAACTATCGATTTGGTGGAGACGACTTTGAAGATCCGACTACAAACGTGCACGACGTTGCGCCTTAGCAATCGCTAAACCAATCTCCTGAGGTTACTGACGATGCTGGAAGCACGGTCAGCCTGACCACGAAGGTCTATTCCTGCAAGCAATCGAAGAACGAGCAAGAATATGATAAAGCAATCTGAATATTGCAAATATATATGAGGTATTGATAATGGTGGGGATCCGGAAGCGGTCTTGGTCTGGTCGTTGGACACAAACAAAGTACACGAAGTTGCAATGGCTAACTTTTAACTAAACAAATCCCAAGGAAAAGCTACTAGATGGATCTACTTATATAAGAGCAAGGGGTGGCGGCCAAGGAGGTGGGAGGACGTCCCAAGGCAGCCTAAAACTAAATCTAGGTCGTACAAGGCCAATGGGCCCAAGTGGAGGTGATGTAACACCTTTGGACTTGTAGTTTGACTCGGATTCTGCTGCAGCATCAGATTGTTTCGTCCACAACTCAACGCTCCAGACGAATTTGAAGGTGATTCCAATTGGGCTGGAAAGTGCACGAAATCTAGTTTACAACAAAAAAAGAATCACCCAATTCGGAGTCCGCATGAAAAACTTGTGTGCGTTTTGAGTCAGGTATGTCTGTGCAGTCCGAATCTGAATCCAGAACGTGAGAGACTTGGACTCTATCTTCTCTTGGGCCAAAAGTGACGTGAGAGAACTTTTTGGACAGCAAATAAACATCTCTTTCTTCCTTATCTTCATATGTGGATTGTACAAATGTCCCATACACCTGCAATTATACAAAACACAAAAGTGTGTGAAGTATTTTTGTTCTGGATAACATAAATAGATTATTGAATAGTTTGCACTAGAAATCACCTGACAAATATGCATATATGCAATATTTTTGGTCATATCCAAGGTAGTCATGTCCTCATCATCCTCCCCTTCTTGAAAATAAAGCCGTCCTCGGCGTTGCTTAATCTGAAATGTGGCTAACAAAAGAGACAAGGTGTACATGTTGTATATTTACATGTCATCCATTTTTACTTCCCTTGATTTTTGCATATATGACACATGAATAGATGAGTAACTTGCATAGTTCATAAAATCTAAAGCCAAAAAATTAGCACAAGAACTAGAATGCATGAAAATATTGCAACTCAGTTTGCACATATAAGTGAAGCTCTTATTCATTTCAAAAGATTGACAATGTTCATCATTAAACCATCCCAACATTGGTGAATAAAACTTACTTGCATCAAATTTACATGCTACAACATGCTTAAATAAGCAAACATGCAATAAGTCATTCAACACAGAATCATCAACAAGATTAGAGGTCATATCAAAATGATTAAACATTGGTTCTTTTGCATCAATATTTAATTCAATGGGTGCACTCAAAATTGTTGGTATTTCAGTTGTTTGATCACATGGCAAAGTCAAATTATCAACGTAGTCCTCTAAAGTAGGTGGTGTGATCAAAGTAGTGGGTAGCTCATCAGATGGTGCATTCAAATTGACAAGGCATTCATCATTCTCATGTAGAGATGGAAGATCAGTACCTTTGTCATTACCTCTTATGATCAACTCAGATGATGTAGCCACTCTCGGGGGCGATGTGTCACATGGTGGAGGTGATGTAGTCCTGACAACAACGGATGTGGTTGTCATAGTATGCCTAGTAGTTGAAGGAACAATCATATCAACTCTTGGAATGTGCATCATGCGCTTGTTCTCCTCGTGGCCAACACGTCGTTTTATTTCCTGTTCAGCTTTGCAAGCAAGATGAAACAAATGGTCCATAGGATAACACTCTTCATGAATTAGTATCTCTTGAATATCACGGTTTAATCCTCCCCAAAATCTATCCATAAAATCATCTTCACTTTCTTCTAAAGAGGAATGCAACAAGGTAGTTTGTAAATCATCATAATATTTTGTTACAGTTCCACTACCTTGTTTTAAGTGTTGCAACTTCTTAATCATGTCACGAGTATAATAAGCAGGGACGAAAGTATGTCGCATGGCAAGTTTCAAATCATCCCAAGTAGTAGGTATATAATCAGGGTGTACCCGACAATATTCACTCCACCAAACCAAAGCATAAACAGTGAAAGAACCAACCGCAACCTTAACCTTTTTATGTTCATCGAAATTATGGGAAGCAAATATATTTTTTATGTTGAACTCCCATTCAATATATAAAGCAGGTTTAAAACGGCCATTAAATGGTGGTATAGATACATTAACCTGATCATGTGCATTTGGATGTTTGTGCACCTCTCGTGACGGTTGTGGTATTTGCAAAGGTGGTGGCACGTCTCCCGCGATCGACAAAGCCCATGAATTGACTCTGGATCCTGTCATGATTAGTAGAACAAGAAACAAAACCCAAAAATAATGTGCCTATAACTACTAGGATGTGGTGGTAAAACGGTCACAGTAAAGCAAATATCAATGTCTTACAAGTTCTTACCATGCAGCAGGCGGTGATTGGCAACCAGCGGTGTCAAGTAACTCTGAATATTGAGTAAAGCGATTGCCAGGGGAGCGTACGTATACACGGTGTAGAAATATGTGGAGCTGGGTTGGCTATATATGGTAGCAAAAGATTAGCAATAATCAATTCAAAGATGCAATGTTGAATAAACGCTCAACGACGGTACTGTGCTGGTCCTAGGCTAGACCAAACTAGAGACGCGAGCCTAGAACAGTAATGAGGTCACGTCGTAGCACAACCAGCATCAATGAATGATACTAAGTAGCTCTGGACAGCAAGATATAAGTGAAGATCACAATGGTAGTAAAGATAATGATGTGAAACAACAGCCAAGCTGTTTTACTGAACAGTGCACAAAACAGATTCCAATCCGAATTCAACTACGAGATTGAGTCTAAAAAGATCCGAATTTTGTTTTTTTTCTCTTTTTTTTCTCGCACTTTTTTTTCTTTCTCTCCTTTTTTTTCTCTGACTTTTTTTTCTCTTTTTTTTCTCTCGTTTTTTTCTCTCTTTTTTTTCTCCCTCTTTCCAAAACAAACTAGATAAGATGCAGATTGGATCAAGTGAAGATGTGAACGATCTCAACTATTATTATGACAATGAATAGTGGGTAGCACGTGGTGGAAATTGATGGATGGGTGGTGGACAGCGGAAGAGATAATGATGCAGCGGTGGCGTGACTAATGTGAACAGAACTCGAAACTCTAAACGAACTAGACACTAAGACCAGCAACTCGACACGACGATGCAACCGATAATTCAACTATGCAAGCAATGAAAAGAAAATTGCAAAGGCTCAGACTGGCTTGGACCAAGGATGAATAGATCTAACTCTTTTTTGTGGCTTTTTCTTGGACAATAGGTAAGAAAATAAATCTAATCTAGGAAAACTGGAAATTCTCACCGAGCAACTTGAAAACTGATACCACTTGATAGAGGCGAGGGTCCCGATCTTTCGATGAGATGACAACTATCGATTTGGTGGAGACGACTTTGATGATCCGACTACAAATGTGCACGACGTTGCGCCTTAGCAATCGCTAAACCAATCTCCTGAGGTTATTGACCACGCCGGAAGCATGGTCAACCTGACCACGAAGGTCTATTCCTGCAAGCAATCGAAGCACAAGCAAGAATATGATAAAAGCAATCTGAATATTGCGAGTATATATGAAGTTTTGATAAAGATGGGGATCCGTAAGCGGTCTTGGTCTGGTCCTTGGACACAAACGAAGTACACGAAGTTGCAATGGCTAACTTTTAACTAAACAAATCCCGAGGGAAAAGCTACTAGATGGATCTACTTATATAGGAGCAAGGGGTGGCGGCCAAGGAGGTGGGAGGACGTCCCAAGGCAGCCTAAAACTAAATCTAGGTCGTACAAGGCCAATGGGCCCAAGTGGAGGTGATGTAACACCTTTGGACTTGTAGTTTGACTCGGATTCTGCTGCAACATCAGATTGTTTCATCCACAACTCAACGCTCCGGACGAATTTGAAGGTGATTCCAATTGGGTTGGAAAGTGCACGAAATCTAGTTTCCAACAAAAAAAGAATCACCCAATTCGGAGTCCATATGAAAAACTTGTGTGCGTTTTGAGTCAGGTATGTCTGTGCAGTCCGAATCTGAATCCAGAACGTGAGAGACTTGAAATCTTCTCTTGGGCCAAAAGTGACGTGAGAGAACTTTTTGGACAGCAAATAAACATCTCTTTCTTCCTTATCTTCATATGTGGATTGTACAAATGTCCCATACACCTGCAATTAGACAAAACACAAAAGTGTGTGAAGTATTTTTGTTCTGGATAACATAAATAGATTATTGAATAGTTTGCACTAGAAATCACTTGACAAATATGCATATATGCAATATTTTTGGTCATATCCAAGGTAGTCATGTCCTCATCATCCTCCCCTTCTTGAAAATAAAGCCGTCCTCGGCGTTGCTTAATCTGAAATGTGGCTAACAAAAGAGACAAGGTGTACATGTTGTATATGTATATGTCATCCATTTTTACTTCCCTTGATTTTTGCATATATGACACATGAATAGATGAGTAACTTGCATAGTTCATAAAATCTAAAGCCAAAAAATTAGCACAAGAAGTAGAAGGCATGAAAATATTGCAACTTAGTTTGCACATATAAGTGAAGCTCTTATTCATTTCAAAAGATTGACAATGTTCATCATTAAACCATCCCAACATTGGTGAATAAACCTTACTTGCATCAAATTTACATGCTACAACATGCTTAAATAAGCAAATATGCAATAAGTCATTCAACACAGAATCATCACCAAGATTAGAGGTCATATCAAAATGATTAAACATTGGTTCTTTTGCATCAATAGTTAATTCAATGGGTGTACTCAAAATTGTTGGTATTTCAGTTGTTTGATCACATGGCAAAGTCAAATTATCAACTTAGTCCTCTAAAATAGGTGGTGTGATCAAAGTAGTGGGTAGCTCATCAGATGGTGCATTCAAATTGACAAGGCATTCATCATTCTCGTGTAGAGATGGAAGTTCAGTACCTTTTTCATTACCTCTTATGATCAACTCAGGTGATGTAGCCACTCTCGGGGGCGATGTGTCACATGGTGGAGGTGATGTAGTCCTGACAACAACGGATGTGGTTGTCATAGTATGCCTAGTAGTTGAAGGAACAATCATATCAACTCTTGGAATGTGCACCGTGCGCTTGTTCTCCTCGTGGCCAACACGTCGTTTTATTTCCTGTTCAGCTTTGCAAGCAAGATGAAACAAATGGTCCATAGGATAACACTCTTCATGAATTAGTATCTCTTGAATATCACGGTTTAATCCTCCCCAAAATCTATCCATAAAATCATCTTCAAATTCTTCTAAAGACGAATGCAACAAGGTAGTTTGTAAATCATCATAATATTTTGTTACAGTTTCACTACCTTGTTTTAAGTGTTGCAACTTCTTAATCATGTCACGAGTATAATAAGCAGGGACGAAAGTATGTCGCATGGCAAGTTTCAAATCATCCCAAGTAGTAGGTATATAATCAGGGTGTAACCGACAATATTCACTCCACCAAACCAAAGCATAACCAGTGAAAGAACCAACCGCAACCTTAACCTTTTTATGTTCATTGAAATTATGGGAAGCAAATATATTTTTTATGTCGAACTCCCATTCAATATATAAAGCAGGTTTAAAACGGCCATTAAATGGTGGTATAGATACATTAACCTGATCATGTGCATTTGGATGTTTGTGCACCTCTCGTGACGGTTGTGGTATTTGCAAAGGTGGTGGCACGTCTCCCGCGATCGACAAAGCCCATGAATTGACTCTGGAGCTCAACGACGGTACTGTGCTGGTCCTAGGCTAGACCGAACTAGAGACGCGAGCCTAGAACAGTAATGAGGTCACGTCGTAGCACAACCAGCATCAATGAAGGATACTAAGTAGCTCTGGACAGCAAGATATAAGTGAAGATCACAACGGCAGTAAAGATAATGATGTGAAACAACAGCCAAGCTGTTTTACTGAACAGTGCACAAAACAGATTCCAATCCGAATTCAACTACGAGATTGAGTCTAAAAAGATCTGAATTTTGTTTTTTTTCTCTTTTTTTTCTCGCACTTTTTTTTCTTTCTCTCCTTTTTTTTCTCTGACTTTTTTTTCTCTTTTTTTTCTCTCGTTTTTTTTCTCTCTTTTTTTTCTCCCTCTTTCCAAAACAAACTAGATAAGATGCAGATTGGATCAAGTGAAGATGTGAACGATCTCAACTATTATTATGACAATGAATGGTGGGTAGCACGTGGTGGAAATTGATGGATGGGTGGTGGACAGCGGAAGAGATAATGATGCAGCGGTGGCGTGACTAATGTGAACAGAACTCGAAACTCTAAACGAACTAGACACTAAGACCAGCAACTCGACACGACGATGCAACCGATAATTCAACTATGCAAGCAATGAAAAGAAAATTGCAAAGGCTCAGACTGGCTTGGACCAAGGATGAATAGATCTAAATCTTTTTTTGTGGCTTTTTCTTGGACAATAGGTAAGAAAATAAATCTAATCTAGGAAAACTGGAAATTCTCACCGAGCAACCTGAAAACTGATACCACTTGATAGAGGCGAGGGTGTCCCGATCTTTCGATGAGATGATAACTATCGATTTGGTGGAGACGACTTTGAAGATCCGACTACAAACGTGCACGACGTTGCGCCTTAGCAATCGCTAAACCAATCTCCTGAGGTTACTGACGATGCTGGAAGCACGGTCAGCCTGACCACGAAGGTCTATTCCTGCAAGCAATCGAAGAACGAGCAAGAATATGATAAAGCAATCTGAATATTGCAAATATATATGAGGTATTGATAATGGTGGGGATCCGGAAGCGGTCTTGGTCTGGTCGTTGGACACAAACGAAGTACACGAAGTTGCAATGGCTAACTTTTAACTAAACAAATCCCAAGGAAAAGCTACTAGATGGATCTACTTATATAAGAGCAAGGGGTGGCGGCCAAGGAGGTGGGAGGACGTCCCAAGGCAGCCTAAAACTAAATCTAGGTCGTACAAGGCCAATGGGCCCAAGTGGAGGTGATGTAACACCTTTGGACTTGTAGTTTGACTCGGATTCTGCTGCAGCATCAGATTGTTTCGTCCACAACTCAACGCTCCAGACGAATTTGAAGGTGATTCCAATTGGGTTGGAAAGTGCACGAAATCTAGTTTCCAACAAAAAAAGAATCACCCAATTCGGAGTCCGCATGAAAAACTTGTGTGCGTTTTGAGTCAGGTATGTCTGTGCAGTCCGAATCTGAATCCAGAACGTGAGAGACTTGGACTCTATCTTCTCTTGGGCCAAAAGTGACGTGAGAGAACTTTTTGGACAGCAAATAAACATCTCTTTCTTCCTTATCTTCATATGTGGATTGTACAAATGTCCCATACACCTGCAATTAGACAAAACACAAAAGTGTGTGAAGTATTTTTGTTCTGGATAACATAAATAGATTATTGAATAGTTTGCACTAGAAATCACCTGACAAATATGCATATATGCAATATTTTTGGTCATATCCAAGGTAGTCATGTCCTCATCAAGTAGCTTCTCCGTGCACGGAAAGCATGTAAGGAATCCAACAACTTGATCCAGATTGGGGCCGATAGATTTTAGTGCCAAGATCTTCACTGTGCGCATGGACTGGGTCAAGCTTGTGGGAATCATTTTCTGGAAGACGGTCGTAAATACATCAAGAAGAAATTTAAAAATGTGAATTTCAAGAAGACGGAGAAGAAGATGAGTGTTGTACCTGAACGATTACGAATCCAATAAAGAGTTCGGAGAATTTGGCAGACGAGTACACCAACGCTATCAATTTCGGGGTGTCAATGACCCTGGTTTTTGTTGGACCTTCTAGATCCGATACAAGCAATCTCTCAAGGAAAGGCGCGTCCTCAATGACCATAACGTGGAACAGCTAGAGTGATCTCTTCCCAATTGATGTCTGATATGTCTCCAACGTATCTATAATTTTTTATTGTTCCATGCTATTATATTACCCCTTTTGGATGTATACGGGCTTTATTTTACACATTTATATCATTGTTGGGAGTAACCTACTAACCGGAGGCCCTGCCGGTATTGTTGTTTTTTGCCTATTTCAGTATTTTGAAGAAAAGGAATATCAAACGGAGTCCAAACGGAATGAAACCTTCGGGAGCGTGATTTTTGGAACGAACGTGATCCGGAGAACTTGGAGTGCAAGTCAAGAAGCTTGCGAGGTGGCCAGGAGACAGGAGGGCGCGCCCCCTATCACCTGGGCCCCACAGGCGGCCACCGACATACTTCTACCTCCTATATATACCTACGTACCCTGAAAACATCCAAGGAGCCAACGAAACACAATTTCCACCATCGTAACCTTATGTATCCGTGAGATCCCATCTTGGAGCCTTCGCTGGCGCTCCGTGGGAGGGGGAATCGACCGCGGAGGGCTTCTACATCGACACCATAGCCCCTCCGATGAGTTGTGAGTAGTTTACCACAGACCTTCGGGTCCATAGTTATTAGCTAGATGGCTTCTTCTCTCTTTTTGGATCTCAATATAATGTTCTCCCCTCTCTTGTGGAGATCTATTCGATGTAAACTCTTTTTGCGGTGTGTTTGTCGAGATCCGATGAATTGTGGGTTTATGATCAAGTTTATCTATGAGAAATATTTGAATCTCCTCTGAATTCTTTTATGTATGATTGAGTTATCTTTGCAAGTCTCTTCAAATTATTAGTTTGGTTTGGCCTACTAGATTGATCTTTCTTGCCATGGGAGAAGTGCTTAGCTTTGGGTTCAATCTTGCGGTGTCCTTTCCCAGTGACAGCAGGGGCAGCAAGGCACGTATTGTATTGTTGCCATCAAGGATAAAAAGATGGGGTTTATATCATATTGCTTGAGTTTATCCCCTTACATCATGTCACCTTTCTTAATGCGTTACTCTGTTCTTTATGAACTTAATACTCTAGATGCAGGCAGGAGTCGATCGATGTGTGGAGTAATAGTAGTAGATGCTGGCAGGGGTCGGTCTACTTGTCGTGGACATGATGCCTATATACATGATCATGCCTAGATAATCTCATAATTATTCGCTTTTCTATCAATTGCTTGACAGTAATTTGTTCACCCACCGTAATACTTATGCTATCTTGAGAGAAGCCACTAGTGAAACCTATGGCCCCCGGGTCTATCTTTTATCATATAAACTTTCTATCTACTTTTATTTGCATCTTTACTTTTTGCATCTATATTATAAAATACCAAAAATATATTTATCTTATCATACTATCTCCATCAGATCTCACATTCGCCAGTGGCCGTGAAGGGATTGACAACACCTTTATTGTGTTGGTTGCGAGTTCTTTGTTTGTTTGTGTAGGTGCATGTGACTTTTGAGGAGCCTCCTACTGGATTGATACCTTGGTTCTCAAGAACTGAGGGGAATACTTACGTTACTGTTGCTGCATCACCCTTTCCTCTTCAAGGAAAACCAACGCAAGCTCAAGACATATCAATGTCTTGTTGCGGGGCCAACAAGACACATAAATCCATCGGAGATTCATCGAGGCGATGTGGAGGCTAATGAACGTGTGGATCTGCTCAAGACGAAGGTACTCAAGCGCAGTACAGCTGCGGAGCAGGTGTTCCATAGCCTTCTTTGAGATGACAACATCGAACAGGTCGAGCTTCTTGAGTTGAGGGAGAAGAAGGGCGGGCGCGGCATTAATCTGGGGAAGACAGCAGGAGCTGAAGCTGGCGCGGCGCAGAGTTGTCATGAGGCGGAGCAGGGACGGCGGCAGAGAGCGACATCGTCCAGCTTCCAAGCTGAGCTCCTCGAGTTGATCTAGGGCGATAAGAACCACTCGTCGAACTTGGGTTGGACCTTGCAGTTGGTACTGAACATGCGGATGTCAAGGCGTCTGGCTGGCCCAGGGTGCGATGAAAGGATCTTGGAGACTACGGCCATGCATTTGCAATCCCCGTAGCAGAGGCAGCTATAGACGGTGAGGTTGAGCGGGACACAGCGCCAGAGGGGGCGCCACCGCCGGGAGAGCAGGGCAGTCCGCACGACAAATTTGGTGGGGAGGAGGCCGATGATGACGAGCAGCATGTCGTCGGGGAGGCTGCTGATGAAGTCCAGGCTCGCCGGATGCGGTTTTGGCTCGAGACGCCTCCGCTTGTTGGCTGCCTCGCCGTCCATCTCAACCGGGGGTGACGCTGGTGTACACGTGTGCTGGTGTGTGTTGTGTGTTGGGTGTGCGCGAGTGCGTCCTTCTGTGCATGCCACCGCGTAGTGGTGAATTGTGTGCGAGTGCGTCCTTCATGCGCAAGAAGTGTGTCCTCAATGTGCCCTTAATTTACTAGCGAGTGGGGTGCTACCCCGAGTGGTTTCAACTTTGTTTACTTCACCCCGATGGGCCTCTAGTTTACTTATTTTCACCCACTACCACATGGGCCAGCACACGAAGATACAGAACACAAGCTGACAAGGCAGCATGTGGATTGGTTGACCGGTCAACTAAACAATATATGGAGCTATACGCTGACACAATGAGCGTATAATCCGTCGGTATAGAGAGTTCGAGTGAGAGGGGAGGCCCGTGAGAGATAGCAGAGAGAGAGAGAGAGAGAGAGAGAGAGAGAGAGAGAGCTACTCCATCCGTTCGATGATGTAGTTCCAACATTTTTTTAAAGTCAAACTTTTGAAACTTTGACCAAGTTTATAAAGAAATTACTTATATCTACAATACCAAAGATAAATGATAGTACGAAGTAAGTACATGTTGTGATGAATCTAATGATTGTTCCAGATGTAAATTTTTTTCTCCACATATACCTGGTCAAACTATTCTGAGGTTTGACTTTTCAAAACATCCATATGCTTATGGACGTGACAGGGTCCCTAACTAGAGAGAGAGAGAGAGAGAGAGAGATAGAAAGAGTGAGTGAAAAAGTGTGTGTGCGCGTGTGTGAAAGAGACATGGACAACACACGATAAAAGTAGAGAAAAAGCGTGCGTGTCTTATGCAAACATATCACACATGCATCTTCGACAACGGAGGCAAGGTGAGGAGATAATGTGTGGTTGTTTGGAACCGAGAGAGCAAGACCCCTAGCACGTGGCCAAGAGGAGTCTGACAAACAAGGGAGAGAGGTCGAGAGAGACGTATGGAGAAAATGCAGACATGGGGAGGAGAGAGTGTATGTTTGTCATAGAGAGATCCCTTGGAGATCTTGATGGGATTACATGGGTGGGAGATCGATTGACAAGGTGTGTGCGCGATAGAAGATGCCCCGAGAGATATCGAGATAGACGTA
>NC_041383.1:367889099-367918633 GCF_002162155.2 Triticum dicoccoides
GGGGGAGTGCTTGCGCCTATGATGGCGTGAGGGATTATGGTACTTAGGGGGGTGCGTGTCATATGGAGAGAGAACAAGGGCAGAGAGTGTTGGATGGTTCTATATGTGTAGCGCGAGCAAGACATGTGTATATGTGAACCAGGGAGATATAAGGTCAGTTTGGCTTGCGTCCTGAGCATCTTTTTCCTGGCCTGGGGTTGTGGCTGGATTTCATGCACGCTTGGTAGCTACCCTGTGAAAAAGAAAGCTCGCCTGGCCTGGGTTCCCTTGCACTTTAATTAGCATGGCTGGCTCCAGACACTACAAGTAGCCTGGCCCAGGCGACCGATTTCGAACGCCTGGCCGTGCCTGGTTGTGCGGCCACGAGGCTAACAACAACATGGATGGATATTAGCATTAAATAATTGCTACATGGATTGATTGATGGGACGTTGATGCTTTGCCTGGCCTAGGCATGAACCAAACGCTTCAGCACCACGAAACACAATTTCCACGACCGTAACCTTCTGTATCCATGAGATCCCATCTTGGAATCGACCATGGAGGGCTTCTACATCAACACCATAGCCCCTCCGATGAGTTGTGAGTAGTTTACCACAGACCTTCGGGTCCATAGTTATTAGCTAGATGGCTTCTTCTCTCTTTTTGGATCTCAATACAATGTTCTCCCCCTCTCTTGTGGAGATCTATTCGATGTAAACTCTTTTTGCGGTGTGTTTGTCGAGATCCGATGAATTGTGGGTTTATGATCAAGTTTATCTATGAGAAATATTTGAATCTCCTCTGAATTCTTTCATGTATGATTGAGTTATCTTTGCAAGTCTCTTCGAATTATCAGTTTGGTTTGGCCTACTAGATTGATATTTCTTGCCGTGGGAGAATTGCTTAGCTTTGGGTTCAATATTGCGGTGTCCTTTCCCAGTGACAGCAGGGCCAGCAAGGCACGTATTGTATTGTTGCCATCGAGGATAAAAAGATGGGGTTTATATCATATTTCTTGAGTTTATCCCTCTACATCATGTCATCTTTCTTAATGCGTTACTCTGTTCTTTATGAACTTAATACTCTAGATACAGGCAGGAGACGGTCGATGTGTGGAGTAATAGTAGTAGATACAGGAAGGTGTCGGTCTACTTGTTGCAGACGTGATGCCTATATACATGATCATGCCTAGATAATCTCATAATTATTTGCTTTTCTATCAATTGCTCGACAGTAATTTGTTCACCCACCATAATACTTATGCTATTTTGAGAGAAGCCACTAGTGAAACCTATGGCCCCTGGGTCTATCTTTTATCATATAAACTTTTTATCTACTTTTATTTGCATCTTTACTTTTTGCATCTATGTTATAAAATACCGAAAATATATTTATCTTATCATACTATCTCTATCAGATCTCACTTTCGCAAGTGGCCGTGAAGGGATTGACAACTGTCACGCCCAATATGCGACCCTATCCAAAAGGAACTCGAAGGTCCCACCTAGGATAGACCTGCATATTGGAACGCTTTTGCAAGGTGGATATCATTACATCAACATTAAATAATAGGTAGAGATACATACATAAGACATACAATGCCTCACAAATACAACATCATCATACATAAGATCACCATCCGACTACGGATGAAACACAAACAGAAACTCAAACGACATCCACCCTGCTAGCCTAGGCTGCCGACCTAGAACCTATCCCCTAATCGAAGAAGCAGAAGAAGATCTCAACGCAAACAAGCATCGCTCTTGCGTCATGATCATCGCATAACCTGTACCTGGAACTGTTGTTGTAGTAATCTGTGAGCCACGAGGACTCAGCAATCCCATTACCATGGGTATCAAGACTAGCAAAGCTTAAAGGGAAAGGAAGGGGTAAAGTGGTGAGGTAGCAGCAGTGCCTAAGCATATATGGTGGCTAACATACGCAAATGAGAGCGAGAAGAGAAGCAACAGGAACGGTCGTGAAGCTAGCAATGATCAAGAAGTGATCCTGAACTCCTACTTACGTCAAACATAACCCAAAACCGTGTTCACTTCCCGGACTCCGCCGAAAAGAGACCATCACGGCTACACACGCGGTTGATGTGTTTTAATTCGGATCTAGTGTCAAGTTATCTACAACCGGACATTAACTAATTCCCATCTGCCGCATAACCGGGGGCACGGCTTTCAAAAGTTTATACCCGGCAGGGGTGTCCCAACTTAGCCCATGATAAGCTCTCGCGATCAATGAAGGATATACCTTCTCCCAGGAAGACCCGATCAGACTCGGAATCCCGGTTTACAAGACATTTCGACAATGGTAAAACAAGATCAGCAAAGCCGCCCGATGTGCCGACAAATCCCGATAGGAGCTGCACATATCTTGTTCTCAGGGCACATCGGATAGGTCAGCCTACGAGTAAAACCAGCCCTCGAGTTGCCCCGAGGTGGCCCCGCAGTCTGCCCGGTTCAGACCAACACTCGAAGGAGCACTGGCCTGGGGGGGGGGGCTAAAATAAAGATGACCCTCGGGCTCCGAAAACCCAAGGGAAAAAGGGCTAGGTGAGGCAAATGGTAAAACCAAGGTTGGGCCTTGCTGGAGGAGTTTTATTCAAAGCGAACTGTCAAGGGGGTCCCATAAATCACCCAACCGCGTAAGGAACGCAAAATCCGGGAACATAACACCGGTATGACGGAAACTAGGGTGGCAAGAGTGGAACAAAACACCAGGCATAAGGCCGAGTCTTCCACCCTTTACCAAGTATATAGATGCATTAATTAAATAAGAGATATTGTGATATCCCAACATAATCCTGTCCACCATGGAGCAATCTTCAACTTCACCTGCAACTAGCAACGCTATAAGAGGGGCTGAGCAAAAGTGGTAACATAGCCAAGCAATGGTTCGCTAGGAAGGATGAAAAAGGTTAGAGGCTGACATGACAATTTGGGAGGCTTGATAAATAGGTGATGGGTAGCGCAGCAAAGCGATAGAATGAAGCAACTAGCATGGCAATGATAGTAGTGAGATCCAGGGTAGCGGTCATCTTGCCTGAAATCCCGCTAGGAAGAAGAACGAGTCCATGAAGAAGACGAACGGGAGTAGTCGAACGAATCCTCACAACTCCGAAACGAAACCGAAGCTAACGAGAGAAGCAAACCGGAAAGAAGCAAACTATATGGTAAACACACAAGCATAATCATGGCATGATGCACAAACAAGTATGATGCATGTCCGGTTTAAAAGCATTGCAAAGTGCAACAAACAATACTACAAGTTAAGTGGAGCTCAATATGCAACGAGTTGCATATTGACGAAACACCACATGCAAGTATTTAGTTCGCTCTCGTTTAGGTACACAACAATATTAAATGTTGTTAAACATGGCAAGAGGTGAAGCATGATGAAACTACCTATCTAGGCAAGCTTAAATGAGGCCGGAACAACAAAACAACAATTCCGAAAAATCCTCATGTCGACATATCGAAATTGGTACTGTTCTGCCTATTACATAATTTTAGAGTTGTTAAACAGGAAAATAAAGTGCAACATGTTAATCTATGCATTTTTCCACCCTATTTACATATAAAGTTTATTAAAATTTGGAGCTACGGTTAATTAGTTATGAAATAAATCATTTTAGCATGGCATTTGAGCAAGTTTAATCAAACAACATGTTTAAACATATTTAACATGGATGAAAGTGGCAAATTATTAATCTACACAAAATTCTAAGCATTTTACATGTATAAATTATTTACATATGATGCACGGTTAATGAGTTATTATATGCATGAACATAGAGGGGTTTTCTGTAAATCAGTAAATCCGGGATAATTGCTAAAATCGCAGAACGGGGAACAAATACTACTCGGGCTGAAACTAGTGGCCCAACAACGAAAAAAAGGGAGGGCGCTGGAGGTGGCCTCACCATGGCCTTGGCCCGATTGGAGGGGAGGCTGCAGGAGGGGCGCGTTGGGCCTGGAGGCTGCTGGCCCAGGCGCGACGCTGTTAACGAGCGGGTGAGCGGGCACGCAGGCGAGCACCTGCTCGATGCAGAGGATGCAGAGACCGCAGCGGCTTCAGGCGATGCAGGGAACGGAGGAGGTCGGGGATGGACGGGTTCATGGCGGACGCGGCGAGATCCAGCGGTTCGGGACGAGGCGCCGGCGTACAGATCCGGCGGGACCTCAGCGTAGGTAGCCGCAGGTGAGGGGATGGAGCAGAGGCGAGCTCGACGGCGGGGAGGTCTTGCGCAGGCTAGCGGTGAGGTGGCTGGCGATGGGGATGGCCGGAGACAGGTCGCCAGCGACGGGGTCGCGCGGGCACGCGCTGGGTGGCTCGGCGCGGAAGAGCAGGGCGTCGAGGACGACGGGATCCGGGCGAGGACGAGGTCCGCCGTGGCATGGCAGCGTCTTGGGTCTCCGGCAAGGCAGCGGGGCCGGTCGAAACCAGAGATGGAGGGAGTCGGCGTTGTTGTCTCCTGTTTGAGCAAACAGAGAGGGAGAGATGTGAGGTAAGGGAGAAAGACAGGGAAGGGAGAGGAAGGAGGTGGGGTGCGGGAGCAGCCTAGGTGGCGGAGGGCGTCGGCAGGAGGAGCTCGGCTCCGGCGAGCTGGTTGTGGCGCGCTCCAGCACGGGAGGCAAATGGGGACGCAGGCGACGAGGCTGCAGGCGCCTTGGCCATGGCTAGCACAGCGGGATCTGAGCGGCAACGGAAATCAAGGGGAATGGTCGGGGAGGATCTGGGGAGGTGGGTTGGTGAGGAGGGATCTGGGAGGATCCCAATGAGAGAGTGGCGGCGGCGGGTAGGAGGAGATGGATGGATTGGACAGCCTAGGGTCTAGGGTTAGACTATATATATAAGAAAGAGAGGAGTTTAGATCACCCGATCGAAATCCGACGGATGAGAATAAATAGGTAGGGAAGTCTAAATAAGAAACGGAGATGTTTTAGAGATGTTTGGGGATGATCCGGACTCATCGGTCACGACAGCCCGGTTCGGGTTCGGAGCGGTTTCGGACACGCACACGAGGGGTCTGAGAGAGGTCAACGAGGACAAGGGCCTGACAAAATGACACCGGAGGCAAAGAGAGAAAGGACAACTGCGAACGGCTACGAGTTTTGTGAAAAACATGCGGATGCAATGCTCATGATGCGATGAGATGAAATGCAAGACATGAATAAAATGCAAAACTAACGACAAAAACCCAACCACGAAGAAAATAACATATCACATCTCCGGAAAAGGCAAGAGTTGGAGTTACGAATATGGAAAGTTGTATCCGGGGCGTTACAACAACCCCTTTATTGCGTTGGTTGCGAGTTCTTTGTTTGTTTGTGTAGGTGTGTGGGACTTTCGAGGAGCCTCCTACTGGATTGATACCTTGGTTCTCAAAAACTGAGGGAAATACTTACGCTACTATTGCTGCATCACCCTTTCCTCTTCAAGGAAAACCAACGCAAGCTCAAGACGTAGCAAGAAGGATTTCTGGCGCCGTTGCCAGGGAGGTCTTCCCTCAAGTCAAGACATACCAAGTACCCATCACAAACTCATCTCCCTCGCATTTACATTATTTGCTATTTGCCTCTCGTTTTCCTCTCCCCCACTTCACCCTTGCCGTTTTATTTGCCCTCTCTTTCCCAATCTTCTCTCTCTTTCACTTGTCTTTTTCCGTTTGCTCATGTGTTAGATTGTTTACCTTGTCGTTATGGCTAGCTCAGTCTTTATCCCTTTGCCTCCAGACTTTGAAGTTCTCCACTTCAAGCAAAGACAAGGAGAAAATTTAAAAGATGCTTGGTTTAGGATGTTAGAATCTTATCGTAGTTGCGCTTTAGAAGGAGATTTCAAGATTTTAATTCGAAATTTTTATGTTGGGTTAACCTTACCCCACAAACAACTCCTTGATTTCGCTGCAAAAGGGGAATTTATTGAAACTAATCCTAGTTCCGCTTATGGAATTATAGAAGGGATAGTAGGAGTACTTCCCCGACAAAAAGGATCACCCTTTTCTCTTGAAGGAACCCAAATTTTAGAGAAATTACTTGAATTGCAAAAACTTGTTGAACCATTTAAGAATATTGTTGGGAGTATCAAGCGCATGAATAATTTGATCACACTTTACAATAATCGGTTGGATGCCTTAGATCAAAGGGTCTCTGAGCATGAAGGGAAACACAAAGAGCCTCCCGGACTTGAGCATAACTCCATTAAAAAGATGAGTGCCAAAGATGGCACTACTTAGATCTATCTTCGGTTTTATGCCTAGCTAGGGGGGTTAAACGATAGCGCTAGTTGGGAGGCAACCCAATTTTATTTGCGTTTTTTGTTTTTGTTCCTGTTTAGTAATAAATTTTGCATCTACCTTCTGTTTATATGTGTTTTTATCTTTTAATTAGTGTTTGTGCCAAGTAGAACCTATAGGATAACCTATGATGATAGTTAATTTGATTCTGCTGAAAAACAGAAACTTTGCACGCACGAAATTAGGTTTTTTAAATCACATAAAGGTGCTTTTGCGTTGATTCTTTTTTCTGCTGATCAATAGACAAATTGCCCAGGACTTCCTATTTTTGTAGGATTTTAAGAGTTCCATAAGTTTGCGTTAGTTACAGATTGGTACAGACTGTTCTGTTTTTGACAAATTCTGTTTTTCATGTGTTGTTTGCTTATTGTGATGCATCTATGGCTAGTAAAATAGTTTCTAAACCATAGATAAGTTGGAATACAGTAGGCTTAACACCAAAATAAATAAAGAATGATTTCATTACAGTACCTTATGTGCTGGTTTTGTTTTCTTTCACTAACGGAGCTTATAAGATTTCCTGTTGAGTTTTGTGTTGTGAAGTTTTCAAGTTTTGGGTAAAGCTTTGATGGACTATGGAATAAGGAGTGGCAAGAGCCTAAGCTTGCGGATGCCCATGCCACCCCAAGATATTCAAGAATAGCCAAAAGCATAAGCTTGGGGATACCCTGGGAAGGCATCCCCTCTTTCGTCTTCGTTCATTGGTAACCTTACTTGGAGCTATATTTTTATTCGCCACATGATATGTGTTTTGCTTGGAGCGTCATGTATTATATTAGTCTTTGCTTTTTTACTTTAGCAGAATCATCCTTGCTGTACACACCTTTTGGGAGAAGCCCATTTGATTAGAATTTGCTAGAATACTCTATGTGCTTCACTTATATCTTTTGAGCTTGATATTTTTTGCTCTAGTGCTTCACTTATATCTTTTAGAGCATGATGGTGGCTTAATTTTGAAGAAATTGCTAGTCTCTCATGCTTCACTTATATTATTTTGAGAGTCTTTTAGAACAGCATGGTATTTGCTTTGGTTACAAATTTGGTCCTAGAATGATGAGCATCCAAGTTGGGTATAATAAAAACTATCATAGGAAGTGAATTGGATGCTATGATCAATTTGATGCTTGATAATTGTTTTGAGATATAAAGGTAGTAATGTTAGGGTCATGCTAGTGGGTAATTATGAAATTGAGAAATACTTGTGTTGAAGTTGGCAAGTCCCGTAGCATGCACGTATGGTAAAAGTTGTGTGACAAATTTGTTGCATGAGGTGCTCTTTTGATTGCCTTCCTTATGAGTGGAGGTCGGGATCACGCGATGGTTAACTCCTACCAACCCTTCCCCTAGGAGCATGCGTAGTAGTACTTTGCTTCGAGGGCAAGTAGACTTTTGCAATAAGTATATGAGTTCTTTATGACTAATGTGAGTCCATGGATATACGCACACTCATCCTTCCACTTTGCTAGCCTCTATTATACCCCGCAACTTTCGCCGGTATCATGAACCCATTATTTACCTTCCTCAAAACAGCCACCATACCTACCTATTATGGCATTTCCATAGCCATTCCGGGATATATTGCCATGCAACTTTCCACCGTTCCGTTTATTATGACACACTTCATCATTGTCATATTGCTCTTTGCATGATCATGTAGTTGACATCATATTTGTGGCAAAGCCACCTTCATAATTTTCATACATGTCGCTCTTGATTCAATGCATATCCCGGTACACCGCCGAAGGCATTCATATAGAGTCATATCTTGTTCTAGCTTTGAGTTGTAATTCTTGAGTTGTAAATCAATAAAAGTGTGATGATCTTCATTATTAGTGCATTGTCTCAGTGAGGAAAGGATGATGAAGACTATGAGTCCCCCACAAGTCAGGATGAGATTTCGGACTTTACAAAAAAAAGAGAAAAAAAGGAAAAAAAAGTAAGGCCAAAAAGAAAAAAAAAGAAAGGCCAACGAAAAAAAAGAAAAAAAATAATAAATAAATAAATAAAATGAGAGAAAAAGAGAGAAGGGACAATGCTACTATCTCTTTTTCCACACTTGTGCTTCAAAGTAGCACCATGATCTTCATGATAGAGAGTCTCCCATGTTGTCACTTTCATATACTAAGCGGGAATTTTTCATTATAGAACTTGGCTTGTATATTCCAATGATGGGCTTCCTCAAAATGCCCTAGGTCTTCGTGAGCAAGCAAGTTGGATGCACACCCACTTAGTTTCTTTTGTTGAGCTTTCATATATTTATAGCTCTAGTGCATCCGTTGCATGGCAATCCCTACTCACTCACATTGATATCTATTGATGGGCATCTCCATAGCCCGTTGATACGCCTAGTTGATGTGAGACTATCTTCTCCCTCTTTTTGTCCTCACAACCACCACCATTTACCACCATAGTGCTATGTCCATGGATTAAGCTCATGTATTGCGTAAGAGTTGAAAAAGCAGAAGCGCATTAAAAAGAATGAACCAATTTCTTGGCTGAAACCGGGGTTGTGCATGATGGAAGTATTTTGTGTAATGAAAATGAAGCATGGCCTAACTATATGGTTTTGTAGGGATAACCTTTCTTTGGCTATGCTATTTTGATAGGACATGATTATTTGTTAGTATGCTTTGAAGCATTATTATTTTTATGTTTTATAAGCTTTTATCTTAACTCATTTGGATCTGAACAATCATGCCACAATAAAGAAAATTACATTGAGAATTATGCTAGGTAGCATTCCACATCAAAATTTCTGTTTTTATCATTTACCTACTCGAGGACGAGCAGGAATTAAGGTTGGGGATGCTTGATACGTCTCAAACGTATCTATAATTTTTTATTGTTCCATGCTATTATATACCCCTTTTGGATGTTTATGGGCTTTATTTTACACATTTATATCATTTTTGGGACTAACCTACTAACCGGAGGCCCAGCCTGTATTGCTTTTTTTTGCCTATTTCAGTATTTTGAAAAAAAGGAATATCAAACGGAGTCCAAACGGAATGAAACCTTTAGGAGCGTGATTTTTGGAACGAACGTTATCCGGAGAACTTGGAGTGCAAGTCAAGAAGCTTGTGAGGCGGCCAGGAGACAGGAGGGCGCGCCCACCCCCTCTGGGCATGCCCCCTATCTCCTGGGCCCCACAGGCGGCCACCGACGTACTTCTTCCTCCTATATATACCTACGTACCTCGAAAACATCCAAGGAGCCAACAAAACACAATTTCCACCACCGTAACCTTATTTATCCGTGAGATCCCATCTTGGAGCCTTCGTTGGCGCTCCGCCGGAGGGGGAATCGACCACGGAGGGCTTCTACATCAACACCATAGCCCCTCCGATGAGTTGTGAGTAGTTTACCATAGACCTTCGGGTCCATAGTTATTAGCTAGATGGCTTCTTCTCTCTTTTTGGATCTCAATACAATGTTCTCCCCCTCTCTTTTGGAGATCTATTCGATGTAAACTCTTTTTGCGGTGTGTTTGTCGAGATCCGATGAATTGTGGGTTTATGATCAAGTTTATCTATGAGAAATATTTGAATCTCCTCTGAATTCTTTTATGTATGATTGAGTTATCTTTACAAGTCTCTTCGAATTATCAGTTTGGTTTGGCCTACTAGATTGATCTTTCTTGCCATTGGAGAAGTGCTTAGCGTTGGGTTCAATCTTGCGGTGTCCTTTCCCAATGACAGCAGGGGCAGCAAGGCACGTATTGTATTGTTGCCATCGAGGATAAAAAGATGGGGTTTATATCATATTGCTTGAGTTTATCTCTCTACATCATGTCACCTTTCTTAATGCGTTACTCTGTTCTTTATGAACTTAATACTCTAGATGCAGGCAGGAGTCGATCGATGTGTGGAGTAATAGTAGTAGATGCTGGCAGGAGTCGGTCTACTTGTCGTGGACATGATGCCTATATACATGATCATGCCTAGATAATCTCATAATTATTCGCTTTTCTATCAATTGCTCGACGTAATTTTTTCACCCATCGTAATACTTATGCTATCTTGAGAGAAGCCACTAGTGAAACCTATGGCCCCGGGTCTATCTCTTATCATATAAGCTTTCAATCTACTTTTATTTGCATCTTTACTTTTCCAATCTATATCATAAAATACCAAAGATATATTTACCTTATCATATTATCTCTATCAGATCTCACTTTCGCAAGTAGCCTTGAAGGGATTGACAACCCCTTTATTGCGTTGGTTGCGAGTTCTTGTTTGTTTGTGTAGGTGCGTGGGACTTTTGAGGAGCCTCCTAATGGATTGATACCTTGGTTCTCAATAACTGAGGGAAATACTTACGCTACTATTGCTGCATCACCCTTGCCTCTTCAAAGAAAACCAACGCAAGCTCAAGACGTAGCAAGAAGGATTTCTGGCGCCGTTGCCGGGGAGGTCTTCGCTCAAGTCAAGACATACCAAGTACCCATCACAAACTCATCTCCCTCGCACTTACATTATTTGTCATTTGCCTCTCGTTTTCCTCTCCCCCACTTCACCCTTGTCGTTTTATTCGCCCTCTCTTTCGCTTGTCCTCTTCTTCCTCCTCGCTTTTGTTTGCCGTTATGTCTGAAATTGGGGAGATTATCGTCGATATGGACAATAATAATAACATGGAAAATTCTGATGCTCCTGCTAAAGAACCCCTATCTTGCATACTAATAAGTTTCGAATCGGTAGTGGTAATATTATTGGAAAAGGGGTTATTCAAGACTTCTTTACTTGTGCCGGTGCTTTACCTTCTATGGGTGGTTCTATTCTTCATAGAACTAGTAGTCTTGCGGATGCTATCGCTATGCTTGTAGTTGAGCTTGAAAGACAATTTATGCATATGCATCCTTGCATACAAAGAATTTTTCTGGAATTTTCTAATAATGAGCATTCTTCTGTTAAGTGCGCCGCTACTATCTTTTTGGCTCATGAGTTTAGATTTATAATAAAAGAGGCCAAAGAAATCTTTGCGCATTATAGGGTGGACGCCGGCCGTCCTCCCATAGAGGCGATCCTCTTTGATCAAGAGGAAATTAGGCGTTTTCAATCTTTGGACTATGTTGTTTTTAATGAAAACCGTAGAAAAAAGGTTCCTACCAATGTCCTAGTTGATAGAATTTCCGAGCTAAATAATGATTTTTCTCTTCGAAACAATGAGCTAGGATACTCTCTTGAGTATAGGCTCATGAAGTTCTGCCAAAAGAATGCTTATAATGATGAATTAGTTGTGCAATATGAAGGGCCAAAGGAGGAACCCATACCTCCTGAGATTGATCTTGGGGACTTTTGTCCCATTAAATTTAGCCCTTTCGATTACTTTTGCTTGCCTCAAATAAAACTTGCTGCTGAACGTAGAGAATATGAGATGAGTTTTCGTGATCTATCTTATAATTATGGCACTACTTAGATCTAACCTCGCTTTTATGCCTAGCTAGGGGCGTTAAACGATAGCGCTAGTTGGGAGGCAACCCAATTTTATCTTTATTTTTTGTTTTTGCTTATTTTTAGTAGTAAATTTATCACCTACCTTCTTTTTTGATGTGTTTTTATGTTTTAATTAGTGTTTGTGCCAATTAGAACCTATAGGATAACATATGGTGATAGTTAATTTGATTCTGCTGAAAAACAGAAACTTTGCACGCACGAAAATAATTTTAGTAATTCACAGAAACGTGATTTTGCGTTGATTCTTTTTGCTGTAGATCAATAGACAAATTGCCAAGGACTTACTATTTTGGTAGGATTGTTAGAGGTACAGAAGTATTCGAGAGTTGCAGATTGCTATAGACTGTTCTGTTTTTGACAGATTCTGTTTTTCGTGTGTTGTTTGCTTATTTTGATGCATCTATGGCTAGTATGTAGGGGTATGAACCATAGAGAAGTTGGAATACAGTAGGTTTAACACCATTATAAATAGATAATGAGTTCATTATAGTACCTTATGTGGTGGTTTTTATTTCTTGCACTAACAGAGCTTATGAGATTTCCTGTTGAGTTTTGTGTTGTGAAGTTTTCAAGTTTTGGGTAAAGATTCGATGGACTATGAAATAAGGAGTGGCAAGAGCCTAAGCTTGGGGATGCCCATGGCACCCCAAGATATTCAAGAATAGCCAAAAGCCTAAGCTTGGGGATGCCCCGGGAAGGCATCCCCTCTTTCGACTTCGTCTATTGGTAACTTTACTTGGAGCTATATTTTTATTCGCCATATGGTATGTGTTTTGCTTGGAGCATCTTGTATAATATTAGTCTTTGCTTTTTAGTTTACCACAATCATCCTTGCTGTACACACCTTTTGGGTGAAACCCACTTGATTGAAATTTATTAGAATACGCTATGTGCTTCACTTATATCTTTTGAGCTAGATAATTTTTGCTGTAGTGCTTCACTTATATCTTTTAGAGCACGGCGGTGGCTTAATTTTGAAGAAAATGTTGATCTCTCATGCTTCTCTTATATTATTTTGAGAGTCTCTTAGAACAGCATGGTATTTGCTATGGTTATAAAATTGGTCCTAGAATGATGGGCATCCAAGTTGGGTATAATAAAAACTATCATAGAAAGTGAATTGGATGCTATGATCAATTTGATGCTTGTAATTGTTTTGAGATATTAGGTTGGTGATATTAGAGTCAAGCTAGTTGGGTGATTATGAATTTAAAGAATGCTTGTGTTGAAGTTTGTGATTCCCGTAGCAAGCACGTATGGTGAACCGCTTTGATGAAGTTGGAGCACAATTTTATTTATTGATTGTCTTTCTTATGAGTGGCGGTCGGGGACGAGCGATGGTCTTTTCCTACCAATCTATCCCCCTAGGAGCATGCACGTAGTACTTTGTTTTTGATGACTTGTAGATTTTTGCAATAAGTATATGAGTTCTTTATGACTAATGTTGAGTCTATGGATTATACGCACTCTCACCGTCCACCATTGCTAGCCTCTCTTGTGCCGCGCAATTTTCACTGGTACCATATACCCACCATATACTTACCTCAACACAGCCACCATACCTACCTATTATGGCATTTCCATAGCCATTCCGAGATATATTGCCATGCAACTTTCCACCGTTCCGCTCATATAACACGCATCATCATTGTCATATTGCTTTTTGCATGATCATGTAGTTGACTTTGTATTTGTGGCAAGGCCACCTTCATAATTTTCATACATGTCGCTCTTGGTTCATTACATATCCCGGTACACCGCCGGAGGCATTCATATAGAGTCATATCTTGAGTTGTAAGTAAATAGAAGTGTGATGAGCTTCATTATTAGAGCATTGTCCCAGTGAGGAAAGGATGATGGAGACTATGATTCCCCACAAGTCGGGGTGAGACTTCGGACTTTATAGAAAAAAAGAGAGAAAAAAAGGGAGAAAGAACAAGAAAAAAAAAGGCCAAATAAAAAAGGGAGAAAGGCCAAAAGAAAAAAAAGAAGGAAGAAAAAGAAAAAAAAGAGAAAAAAATGAAATGAGAGAAAAAGAGAGAAGGGACGATGCTACTATCCTTTTTATCACACTTGTGCTTCAAAGTAGCACCATGATCTTCATGATAGAGAGTCTCCTATGTTGTCACTTTCATATACTAGTGGGAATTTTTCATTATAGAACTTGGCTTGTATATTCCAATGATGGGCTTCCTCAAAGTGCTCTAGGTTTTCGTGAGCAAGCGAGTTGGATGCACACCCACTTAGTTTCTTTTGTTGAGCTTTCATACATTTATAGCTCTAGTGCATCCGTTGAATGGCAATCCCTACTCACTCACATTGATATCTATTAATGGGCATCTTCATAGCCAGTTGATACGCCTAGTTGATGTGAGACTATCTTCTTCTTTTTTGTCTTCTCCACAACCACCATTCTATTCCACATATAGTGCTATGTCCATGGCTCACGCTCATGTATTGCGTGAAAGTTGAAAAGTTTGAGATTACTAAAGTATGAAACAATTGCTTGGCTTGTCATCAGGGTTGTGCATGATTAAATACTTTGTGTGATGAAGATAGAGCAACAGCCAGACAATGTGATTTTTTAGGGATAACTTTCTTTAGCCATGTTATTTTGAGAAGATATGATTGCTTTGATTAGTATGCTTGAAGTATTACTGTTTCTTATGTCAATATGAACTTTTATTTTGAATCATTTGGATCTGAACATTCATGCCACAATAAAGAAAATTACATTGAGAATTATGCTAGGTAGCATTCCACATCAAAAATTCTATTCTTATCATTTACCTACTCGAGGACGAGCAGGAATTAAGCTTGGGGATGCTTAATACGTCTCCAACGTATCTATAATTTTTGATTATTCCATGTTATTATATTACCCATTTTGGATGTTTGTGGGATTTAATTTACACTTTTATACCATTTTTGGGACTAACCTACTAACCGGAGGCCCAGCCCGTATTGTTGTTTTTTTTGCCTATTTCAGTGTTTCGAAGAAAAGGAATATCAAACGGAGTCCAAACGGAATGAAACCTTCGGGAGTGATCTTTTTGGAACAAACGTGATCCAGAGGACTTGGACTGGAAGTCAAGAAACAACCGAGGCAGCCACGAGGATGCCCGGCGCGCCCCCAAGGGCTGGGCGCGCCCCCCACCCTCGCGGGCCCCTCGGGCGTCCACCGACCTACTTCTTCCTCCTATACATGCCCATGTACCCCGAAAACATCATAAGCGACCACGAAAAACTATTTCCACCGCCGTAACCTTTTGTATCCGCGAGATGCCATCTTGGAGCCTTCACCGGCGCTCCGCCGGAGGGGGAATCAATCAGGAAGGGCCTCTACATCATCTCCAAGGCCTCTCCGATGAGTTGTGAGTAGTTTACCTTAGACCTTTGGGTCCATAGTTATTAGCTAGATGGCTTCTTCTCTCTCTTTGAATCTCAATACAATGTTCTCCTCAATCTTCTTGGAGATGTATTCGATGTAACTCTTTTTGCGGTGTGTTTGTCGAGATCCGATGAATTGTGGGTTTATGATCAAGTTTATCTATGAGAAATATTTAAATCTCCTCTGAATTCTTTTATGTGTGATTAAGTTATCTTTGCAAGTCTCTTCGAATTATCAGTTTGGTTTGGCCTACTAGATTGATCTTTCTTGCAACGGGAGAAGTGCTTAGCTTTGGGTTCAATCTTGCGGTGTCCTTTCCCAGTGACAGCAGGGGCAGCAAGGCACGCATTGTATTGTTGCCATCGAGGATAAAAAGATGGGGTTTATATCATATTGCATGAGTTTATCCCTCTACATCATGTCATGTTTCTTAATGCGTTACTCTGTTCTTATGAACTTAATACTCTAGATGCATGATAGATAGTCGTCGATGTGTGGAGTAATAGTAGTAGATGCAGGCAGGAGTCGGTCTACTTGTCACGGACGTGATGCCTATATACATGATCATGCCTAGATAATCTCATAATTATTTGCTTTTCTATCAATTGCTCGAAAGTAATTTGTTCACCCACCGTAATACTTATGCTATCTTGAGAAAGCCACTAGTGAAACCTATGGCTCCCGGGTCTATCTCTTATCATATAAGCTTTCAATCTACTTTTATTTGCATCTTTACTTTTCCAATCTATATCATAAAATACCAAAAATATATTTATCTTATCATATTATCTCTATCAGATCTCACTTTCGCAAGTGGCCTTGAAGGGATTGACAACCCCTTTATTGCATTGGTTGTGAGTTCTTGTTTGTTTGTGTAGGTGCGTGGGACTTTTGAGGAGCCTCCTACTGGATTGATACCTCGGTTCTCAAAAACTGAGGGAAATACTTATGCTACTATTGCTGCATCACCCTTTCCTCTTCAAGGAAAACCAACGCAAGCTCAAGACGTAGCACTCCCCTCCTCACGGAAGAAGGCGCGGCCGCGGCAGATGGATCAGCCACAGACGGCGTCACCGCGTCCTCCTTCCGGTTCTTCGCCGCAGACGGCGGCCTAGCCAATCGATGGTGAACGTCAAGGACCAACAGCATAATCAAGAACAAGATGGAGCATGGACCCTTACTAGTCTATCAAGGTGTAGTCCACCTTCCTCTTGCTGATCTTGAAGTCCGAGAGCCTCGTGGCCTGGGGCACAGCTGCAAGAGGTCCAGGAGCAGAAGAAGGTGCAGCAAAAGGGCTGGAGGTGGCTCCAGGCGGCGCCCGGCCAGAAGCAGCCTCACGGGAGATCAGTGATGACCTGCTCTTCGTCGGAACCTCGGCTGGAGGCCCCTCCAGGAGTCGAGCCTTGGCTTGCAAGGGACCCCCTGCCGCGAGTGGCTCTTTCGTCCCTAGGGGGGCATCGTCATTGTCATCCTCATCGTCGTCTGGCAAGGTGCAGAGGATGTCGGCCCTACGCAAGGGGGACGTATTCCCTGTCCCCTCGAGGGTCACCTCCGAGTCGCGCTCCTCGTCTTCTTCCTCTCCTCCTCCTCTGTGGGAGTCGCCCGAAGACATGTCCAGCGGTGTCGTCGCCTCCCGGACCACAAGGAGCTCCGCCGGCACCAAGCTGCGTCCATCAAAGGAGGGCATAGAAGCCACCACCTGCGCCCTGTCCTCGCGAAGGAACAAGGGGACAGGGGCATTCGACGGATACTCCTGGTCGTCCCCAACTAAGAGGCGGAGAGCTGCGGCCAGATCCTCGTCATCCAAAGGCACCGGATTCAGGCGAAGCTTGTCGTATGCACCCTCAAGCATCCATAAGGGGCGCGAGCGCGCCTGAAGCGGAGCCACCCGCTGTGTTAAGAACTCCCTCAGGAGCACGCCCCCCGTTAGCTTCGCCGCCTTCGTGTTGCCCGGCTTCAGGTCGGCGTTCATCTTCTCCAGCACCAACTTCGCTCGATCGTCAGCGAGCTTCACGCGAGACCACCATTCGTCAGGCTGGGGCATCTCCGTTGGCAGCGCCAACGGGGGGTGGACACGCTTGGCATCCATCATGACCAACTTGCTCTGGAAGCCGTCAACCCTCTTCCCGGCCTTCGAGATTGCGTTGGCCTTGCCGTACGCGATGAAATTGGCGCACGTCGAGGGGTGGTCGCCGTTGGTTTGGAGGAGGAAGAAGTGGCATAGCAGAGCCACGGATGGCATCACCCCAACATGCGCCTCTCAGTAGTGGGTGAAAATTGACAAGAGAAGAATGGAGTTGGGATGGAGATGAAGGGCCTGCAACCTGTAATGGCGGAGGACGGTGTATAAGAATTCAGAGAAGGGAGGAACCAGGCCTGTGACGATGGCATTCGTGAAGAAGGGATAGAAAGTGCTCCCCTGAGCCTCCGGCACAGCGGAGCCAACCCGGAGTTTGGTCTTCCCCTTTTCGTTGCTCTACACCGCCGTCAGCAGGCGTGTGTGTTATGTCTCCAACGTATCTATAATTTTTGATTGTTCCATGCTATTATATTACCCCTTTTGGATGTTTATGGGTTTATTTTACACATTTATATCATTTTTGGGACTAACCTACTAACCGGAGGCCCAACCCGTATTGCTGTTTTTTTGCCTATTTCAGTATTTCGAAGAAAAGGAATATAAAACGGAGTCTAAACGGAATGAAAACTTCGGGAGCATGATTTTTGGAACGAACGCGATCCAGAGGACTTGGAGTGCAAGTCAAGAAGTGATCGAGGCGGCCACAAGGGTGGAGGGCGCGCCCCCTGTCTCGTGGGCCCCTCGGGCGGCCACCGACCTACTTCTTCCTCCTATATATACCCACGTACCCCGAAAACATCCACGGAGCCAACAAAAAACAATTCCCACCGCCGTAACCTTCTGTATCCGTGAGATCCCATCTTGGAGCCTTCGCTGGCGCTCTGCCAGAGGGGGAATCGACCATGGAGGGCTTCTACATCAACACCATAGCCCCTCCGATGAGTTGTGAGTAGTTTACCACAGACCTTCGGGTCCATAGTTATGAGCTAGATGTCTTCTTCTTTCTTTTTGGATCTCAATACCGTGTTCTCCCCCTCTCTTGTGGAGATCTATTCGATGTAACTCTTTTTGCGGTGTGTTTGTCGAGATCCAATGAATTGTGGGTTTATGATCAACTTTATCTATGAGAAATATTTGAATCTCCTCTGAATTCTTTCATGTATGATTGAGTTATCTTTGTAAGTCTCTTTGAATTATTAGTTTGGTTTGGCCTACTAGATTGATCTTTCTTGCAATGGGAGAACTGCTTAGCTTTGGGTTCAATCTTGCGGTGTCCTTACCTAGTGACAGCAGGGGTTGCAAGGCACGTATTGTATTGTTGCAATCGAGGATAAAAAGATGGGGTTTATATCATATTGCTTGAGTTTATCCCTCTACATCATGTCATCTTTCTTAATGCGTTACTCTGTTCTTAACTTAGTACTCTAGATGCATGCTGGATAACAGTCGATGTGTGGAGTAATAGTAGTGGATGCAGGCAGGAGTTGGTCTACTTGTCGCGGACGTGATGCCTATATACATGATCATGTCTAGATAATCTCATAATTATTCACTTTTCTATCAATTGCTCGACAGTAATTTGTTCACCCACCGTAATACTTATGCTATCTTGAGAGAAGCCACTAGTGAAACATATGGTCCCCGGGTCTATCTTTTATCGTATAAGCTTTCAAACTACTTTTATTTGCATCTTTAGTTTTCCAATCTATATTATAAAATACCAAAAATATATTTATCTTATCATACAATCTTTATTAGATCTCAGTTTCGCAAGTGGCCGTGAAGGGATTGACAACCCCTTTATTCCGTTGGTTGCGAGTTCTTTGTTTGTTTGTGTAGGTGCGTGGGACTTTTGAGGAGCCTCCTACTAGATTGATACCTTTGTTCTCAAAAACTGAGGGAAATACTTACGCTACTATTGCTGCATCACCCTTTCCTCTTCAAGGAAAACCAACGCAAGCTCAAGACGTAGCAAGAAGGATTTCTTGCGCCGTTGTTGGGGAGGTCTTCGCTCAAGTCAAGACATACCAAGTACCCATCACAAACTTGATAGAGGCGGGGTGTCCCGATCTTTCAATGAGATGATAACTATCGATTTGGTGGAGACGACTTTGACGATCCGACTACAAACGTGCACGACGTTGCGCCTTAGCAATCGCTAAACCAATCTCCTGAGGTTACTGACGATGCCGGAAGCACGGTCAGCCTGACCACGAAGGTCTATTCCTGCAAGCAATCGAAGAACGAGCAAGAATATGATAAAGCAATCTGAATATTGCAAATATATATGAGGTATTGATAATGGTGGGGATCCGTAAGCGGTCTTGGTCTGGTCGTTGGACACAAACGAAGTACACGAAGTTGCAATGGCTAACTTTTAACTAAACAAATCCCACGGAAAAGCTACTAGATGGATCTACTTATATAGGAGCAAGGGGTGGCGGCCAAGGAGGTGGGAGGACGTCCCAAGGCAGCCTAAAACTAAATCTAGGTCGTACAAGGCCAATGGGCCCAAGTGGAGGTGATGTAACACCTTTGGACTTGTAGTTTGACTCGGATTCTGCTGCAGCATCAGATTGTTTCGTCCACAACTCAACGCTCCGGACGAATTTGAAGGTGATTCCAATTGGGTTGGAAAGTGCACGAAATCTAGTTTCCAACAAAAAAAAATCACCCAATTCGGAGTTCGTATGAAAAACTTGTGTGCGTTTTGAGTCAGGTGTGTCTGTGCAGTCCGAATCTGAATCCAAAACGTGAGAGACTTGGACTCTATCTTCTCTTGGGCCAAAAGTGACGTGAGAGAACTTTTTGGACAGCAAATAAACATCTCTTTCTTCCTTATCTTCATATGTGGATTGTACAAATGTCCCATACACCTGCAATTAGACAAAACACAAAAGTGTGTGAAGTATTTTTGTTCTGGATAACATAAATAGATTATTGAATAGTTTGCACTAGAAATCACCTGACAAATATGCATATATGCAATATTTTTGGTCATATCCAAGATAGTCATGTCCTCATCATCCTCCCCTTCTTGAAAATAAAGCCGTCCTCGGCGTTGCTTAATCTGAAATGTGGCTAACAAAAGAGACAAGGTGTACATGTTGTATATGTATATGTCATCCATTTTTACTTCCCTTGATTTTTGCATATATGACACTTGAATAGATGAGTAACTTGCATAGTTCATAAAATCTAAAGCCAAAAAATTAGCACAAGAAGTAGAAGGCATGAAAATATTGCAACTCAGTTTGCACATATAAGTGAAGCTCTTATTCATTTCAAAAGATTGACAATGTTCATCATTAAACCATCCCAACATTGGTGAATAAACCTTACTTGCATCAAATTTACATGCTACAACATGCTTAAATAAGCAAACATGCAATAAGTCATTCAACACAGAATCATCACCAAGATTAGAGGTCATATCAAAATGATTAAACATTGGTTTTTTTGCATCAATAGTTAATTCAATGGGTGCACTCAAAATTGTTGGTATTTCAGTTGTTTGATCACATGGCAAAGTCAAATTATCAACGTAGTCCTCTAAAATAGGTGGTGTGATCAAAGTAGTGGGTAGCTCATCAGATGGTGCATTCAAATTGACAAGGCATTCATCATTCTCATATAGAGATGGAAGATCAGTACCTTTGTCATTACCTCTTATGATCAACTCAGATGATGTAGCCACTCTCGGGGGCGATGTGTCACATGGTGGAGGTGATGTAGTCCTGACAACAACGGATGTGGTTGTCATAGTATGCTTAGTAGTTGAAGGAACAATCATATCAACTCTTGGAATGTGCACCGTGTGCTTGTTCTCCTCGTGGCCAACACGTCGTTTTATTTCCTGTTCAGCTTTGCAAGCAAGATGAAACAAATGGTCCATAGGATAACACTGTTCATGAATTAGTATCTCTTGAATATCACGGTTTAATCCTCCCCAAAATCTATCCATAAAATCATCTTCACTTTCTTCTAAAGAGGAATGCAACAAGGTAGTTTGTAAATCATCATAATATTTTGTTACAGTTTCACTACCTTGTTTTAAGTGTTGCAACTTCTTAATCATGTCACGAGTATAATAAGCAGGGACGAAAGTATGTCGCATGGCAAGTTTCAAATCATCCCAAGTAGTAGGTATATAATCAGGGTGTAACCGACAATATTCACTCCACCAAACCAAAGCATAACCAGTGAAAGAACCAACCGCAACCTTAACCTTTTTATGTTCATTGAAATTATGGGAAGCAAATATATTTTTTATGTCGAACTCCCATTCAATATATAAAGCAGGTTTAAAACGGCCATTAAATGGTGGTATAGATACATTAACCTGATCATGTGCATTTGGATATTTGTGCACCTCTCGTGACGGTTGTGATATTTGCAAAGGTGGTGGCACGTCTCCCGCGATCGACAAAGCCCATGAATTGACTCTGGATCCTGTCATGATTAGTAGAACAAGAAACAAAACCCAAAAATAATGTTCCTATAACTACTAGGATGTGGTGGTAAAACGCTCACAGTAAAGCAAATATCAATGTCTTACAAGTTCTTACCATGCAGCAGGCGGTGATCGGCAACCAGCGGTGTCAAGTAACTCCGAATATTGAGTAAAGCGATTGCCAGGGGAGCGTACGTATACACGGTGTCGAAATATGTGGAGCTGGGTTGGCTATATATGGTAGCAAAAGATTAGCAATAATCAATTCAAAGATGCAATGTTGAATAAACGCTCAACGACGGTACTGTGCTGGTCCTAGGCTAGACCGGACTAGAGACGCGAGCCTAGAACACTAATGAGGTCACGGCGTAGCACAACTAGCATCAATGAAGGATACTAAGTAGCTCTTTACAGCAAGATATAAGTGAAGATCACAACGGCAGTGAAGATAATGATGAAAAACAACTGCCAAGCAGGATATACAACAACTCTCTCTCCAACTTTCCTCTTGAAAAGTTTGAGACAATTTTCTGATAAATTCTTTCAAAGAATGCTACTAGCTCAAGCTTTCCAATGCAAAAAGAATCACTCAATTCCGAGTTGATATGAGGAGTCAAAGAATTCTAAAACTGGCCTAAAAAATTGGAACAAGCTGTGTTCACGAACTTCAGAGGGCAAAAAGACCTATTTAGAAGCCGATTTTGAGGTGTCAAATATTGAACAAGCTTCTGCAACTATTTAGATGCGGCTCGTCGCTAGCTTCAATTTGAGTACTCACGGAGCCAAAACGGACTTCGTATGAGAAAGATACACCTGTTTTACTGAACAGTGTGCAAAACAGATTCCAATCCGAATTCAGGTACGAGATTGATTCTAGATAGATCCGATTTTTTTTCTTCTCTTTTTTTTTTCTCACGCTTTTTTTTTCTTTTTCTTCTCTCTTTTTCTTTTTTTTCCTCTCTTTTTTTCCTCTATCTTTTTTTTCTCCCTCTTTCCAAGACAAACCAGATAAGATGCAGATTGGATCAGACGAAGATGTGAATGACCTCAACTATGATTATGACAATGAACAGTGCGTAGCACGTGGTTGATATGGTGGACAGCGGAAGGGATAATGATGCAGCGGCGGCGTGACTAATGTGAACAGAACTCGAAACTCTAAAGGAACTAGACACTAAGACCAGCAACTAACACGACGATGCAACCGATAATTCAACTATGCAAGCAATGAATAGAAAATTGCAAAGGCTCAGACTGGCTTGGATAAAGGATGTACAGATCTAACTTTTTTATGGCTTTTTCATGGACTGTAGGTATGAATGACAGATGCGATCTAAACTATGAAAAACTGTAAAATCTCACCGAGCAACCTGAAAACTGATACCACTTGATAGAGGCGGGGTGTCCCGATCTTTCGATGAGATGATAACTATCGATTTGGTGGAGACGACTTTAACGATCCGACTACAAACGTGCACGACGTTGCGCCTTAGCAATCGCTAAACCAATCTCCTGAGGTTACTGACGATGCCGGAAGCACGGTCAGCCTGACCACGAAGGTCTATTCCTGCAAGCAATCGAAGAACGAGCAAGAATATGATAAAGCAATCTGAATATTGCAAATATATATGAGGTATTGATAATGGTGGGGATCCGTAAGCGGTCTTGGTCTGGTCGTTGGACACAAACGAAGTACACGAAGTTGCAATGGCTAACTTTTAACTAAACAAATCCCAAGGAAAAGCTACTAGATGGATCTACTTATATAGGAGCAAGGGGTGGCGGCCAAGGAGGTGGGAGGACGTCCCAAGGCAGCCTAAAACTAAATCTAGGTCGTACAAGGCCAATGGGCCCAAGTGGAGGTGATGTAACACCTTTGGACTTGTAGTTTGACTCGGATTCTGCTGCAGCATCAGATTGTTTCGTCCACAACTCAACGCTCCGGACGAATTTGAAGGTGATTCCAATTGGGTTGGAAAGTGCACGAAATCTAGTTTCCAACAAAAAAAATCACCCAATTCGGAGTCCGTATGAAAAACTTGTGTGCGTTTTGAGTCAGGTGTGTCTGTGCAGTCCGAATCTGAATCCAAAACGTGAGAGACTTGGACTCTATCTTCTCTTGGGCCAAAAGTGACGTGAGAGAACTTTTTGGACAGCAAATAAACATCTCTTTCTTCCTTATCTTCATATGTGGATTGTACAAATGTCCCATACACCTGCAATTAGACAAAACACAAAAGTGTGTGAAGTATTTTTGTTCTGGATAACATAAATAGATTATTGAATAGTTTGCACTAGAAATCACCTGACAAATATGCATATATGCAATATTTTTGGTCATATCCAAGGTAGTCATGTCCTCATCAAAACTCATCTCCCTCGCATTTACATTATTTGCCATTTGCCTCTCGTTTTCCTCCCCCCCACTTCACCCTTGCCATTTTATTCGCCCTCTCTTTCCCAAGCTTCTCCTCTCTCTGTCCTTTGCCTTTTTGTTTGCTTGTGTCTCCATGTGCCTTCTTTTTGCTTGCATCTTCGCTTGCTAAAAGTTTATGTATCCTCATACACTTGCTAATCTGTTTAAGAGATCCAATTATGATGAACCTATTTCTAGTGAGTTGAGTGCACTAGATTATCTTTATGAGATTTTTCTTGAAATTTGTGAACCTGAAAATTGTGATGAAGTACTTTATGAAGCGATTCATGATAGATCTTTGAATAGAAATCATGATTGCAATGATTTTACTATAAATTCTCTTGATTTCAATTGTGCTAATAATATGCAAAACCCTAAGCTTGGGGATGCTAGTTTTGCTATGTCTACTACTTGTTGCAATGAACATGATTGGGCTGATTCTTCCTATGATCTTGAATATTTATTTAGACCCCATGATGAATATGAGATTTATAATAATGTTTGCAATAATATTGAAAGTGGGTTTGGAAGAGTGTCAACTTTAGATCCCACATATTTGGAGAATGTTCAATCTTATGAAGTTTTTGATAAAAGTGGGTTTGGAGAGGTCATGACTTTAGTTAATGTTAATCCCAGTTTTTTGGAAGAGTGTCAACTTTGCATGCATGTGGATTGTGTTGAGAATATCTTTTGTGATAGATATATTGTTGAATTTGCTTATGACCCTACATGTAATAATTATGAGAGAGGAAAATATGGTTGTAGAAATTTTCATGTTACTAAATTACCTCTCGTCATGTTGAGATGGCTATCGTCTCTTTCTTCTTCCTTGCATATGCTAGTTTTTGCTTGCCTTGCAAATTTGTTTGCTTATAATATGCCTATGCAGAGGAAATATGTTAGACTTAGATGTGTTTGTCACGTGTTTCATGATGCTCTCTTTGCGCTTCAATTCTTGTCTTTCATGTGAGCATCATTAAAATTATCAATGCCTAGCTAGGGGCGTTAAACGATAGCGCTAGTTGGGAGGCAACCCAATTTTATTTGTGTTTTTATTTTTGTTTCTGTTTAGTAATAAAAGTTTGCATCTACCTTCTGTTTAGATGTGTTTTTATGTTTTAATTAGTGTTTGTGCCAAGTAGAACCTATAGGATAACCTACGGTGATAGTTAATTTGATTCTGCTGAAAAATAGAAACTTTGCACGCACGAAATTAGTTTTGTTAAATCACATAAACGTGCTTTTGCGTTGATTCTTTTTGCTGTAGATCAATACACAAATTTTCCAGGACTTCCTATTTTGGTAGGAGTTTTAGAGTTCCACAAGTTTGCGTTAGTTACAGATTACTACAGACTGTTCTGTTTTTGACAAATTCTGTTTTTCGTGTGTTGTTTGCTTATTTTAATGCATCTATGGCTAGTATTAAGTGGTATTAACCATAGAGAACTTTAAATACAGTAGGTTTAACACCAATATAAATAAAGAATGAGTTCATTATAGTACCTTATGTGGTGGTTTGGTTTTCTTTCACTAATGGAGCTTATGAGATTTCCTGTTGAGTTTTGTGTTGTGAAGTTTTCAAGTTTTTGGGAAAGATTTGATGGACTATGGAATAAGGAGTGGCAAAAGTGTAATCTTGGGGATGCCTATGGCACCCCAAGATATTCAAGAGTAGCCAAAAGCCTAAGCTTGGGGATGCCCCCGGAAGGCATCCCCTCTTTCGTCTTCGTTCATTGGTAACTTTACTTGGAGCTATATTTTTATTCGCCACATGATATGTGTTTTGCTTGGAGCGTCGTGTATGATATTAGTTTTTGCTTTTTAGTTTTCCACAATCATCCTTGCTGTACACACCTTTTGGGAGAAGCCTACTTGATTGAAATTTATTGGAATAATCTATGTGCTTCACTTATATCTTTTGAGCTAGATAGTTTTTGCTCTAGTGCTTCACTTATATCTTTTAGAGCACGGCGGTGGCTTAATTTGTTAGAAATTGCTAGTCTCTCATGCTTCACTTATATTATTTTGAGAGTCTTTTAGAACAGAATGGTATTTGCTATGGTTATAAAATTGGTCCTAGAATGGTAGGCATCCAAGTTGGGTATAATAAAAACTATCATAGGAAGTGAATTGGATGCTATGATGAATTTGATACTTAATAATTATTTTTAGATATGGTGGTAGTGATATTAAAGTCATGCCAGTTGGGTGATTATGAATTTAAAGAATGCCTGTGTTGAAGTTAGCAAGTCCCGTAGCATGCTCGTATGGTTAAAATTGTGTAACAAATTTGAAACATGAAGTGTCCTTGGAATGTGCATCCTTATTGATGAGGACATCAATACAATTGTTACACCCACAGCCCCTGCTGCTATACATACTGGACCAATTACTAGAGCTCGTGCACGCCAATTAAATTACCAGGTACTTTCGTTTCTTGGTAATGATTCTAATGTTCATGAGAATATGATGCTGCCTAAATTGGATACATTTGTTTTGCTTACAAATGAAGGGCCTAGCTTGGAGAAGGATGAACATTGGAGCAAGAACAAGCATGGAGATGATGGCATGCGCAAGGGGAACAAGAACGGAGTTACAAGTGATGATTTTAGGACTTTGAAGCCACCATAATGGGTGCATGAAGCCTTGGACGAAATATACAAGATGCCACTTCATAAATTTCGTCCCGAGGCTATTTTAGGTGCTGCGTCACCTTTTTATTGGGCCAGGCCCATGTAATTTCAAAATACATAAGTATAGGCTATTTTTAGAGTCCGTATGTGTGGGGAAACAAGAGATAGGGTTGATTTCGGACCCCTCCACCAAGGGCCACGAAATTCCCCCTCTCTTCCTCCATATATACAGCCCTTAGCGCATCGTTTAGACTTTGGGTTTTGTTTAGATTAAAAGTTCGCCATAGCTGCAACTTCGCGTACTTCGTTTGTGTTCAACGACCAGACAAAGGCGTCACAGAACCCCACCTTGATCAATAAAGCTTTCATCTTATATTCGCAATATCCAGATTGCAATCTTAGTTTCTTGCTTGTTCTTCGTTTGCTCGCAGGAAACAGACCCTCGTGGTCAGGTTGATCGTGCTCCGGCGTGGTCAATAACCTCTCGGAGTTGGTTTAGCGATTGCTAAGGCGCGACGTCCTCGCACGTTCGTAGTCGGATCGTCAAAGTCGACTTCCACCAAAGCGAAATCCACCATCTCATCGAAAGACGGGACACCTCCGCCTCTATCACCCACCGTAATACTTATGCTATCTTGAGAGAAGCCACTAGTGAAACCTATGGCCCCCGGGTCTATCTTTTATCATATAAGCTTTCAGTCTACTTTTATTTGCATCTTTACTTTTCCAATCTATATTATAAAATACCAAAAATATATTTATCTTATCATACTATCTCTATCAGATCTCACTTTCGCAAGTGGCCGGGAAGGGATTGACAACCCCTTTATTGCGTTGGTTGCGAGTTCTTTGTTTGTTTGTGTAGGTGCGTGGGACTTTTGAGGAGCCTCCTACTGGATTGATACCTTGGTTCTCAAAAACTGAGGGAAATACTTATGCTACTATTGCTGCATCACCCTTTCCTCTTCAAGGAAAACCAACGCAAGCTCAAGACGTAGCAGTGTGACGGCGAGATTCGTCCAGGGCCGGCGCGTACCAAGCCGGCAGCACATCAACCTTGTCCTTGCGGGGCGCCATCGCTCGCTGAAAGGGAAAGGAGTGAAGCGGATCTGGAGATTTCGGGAGCAAGGAGCAAGGAAGGGGATCTGGAGCAAGACTAAGGAGAGCAATGAAGGCAAGCCTTGCCCGCGCTAGCCTTTTGTCAGGCGGGCAGTTGCCGAGGCAGTGTGGGGAAGCGGAGACGCCCACGTCCAATCAGTAGGCCGCAGGCTATTGGGGCCTGCGGTGCTCCGCACTTGCCCTTTGGCTTCGATGCTAAGCCAAGTCCGAGCGTGCCTCGGGCCCGGGGGGCTACTGTCACCGTTCTGGGAACGGGGGTTCCCAGACTTGCCTGCCTGCGGCTCGCGGCATGGCTCCACCAGTGGCCGAGTACGACCGGTCTTCAATAGACAACACTCAAGACCCTCGCGAGGGGCCAAGCCTTGCGGGACAGACAACACAAGGCCTCCTCAGGAGTGGCCTCACCAGGCAGGCTCACGAGAGAGGCAGAGAGATCAAGGCAAGGGGTACCTCGCGAGGTTCCCGTGACGCAAGCCATGACGACCAAGGCCAGGCGAGCGCCAGTGCGCGTAGTGTCCTCGTTTCCCCTTTGGTGCTAAGGGGGCAAGCACAAGCACGGAGTACCGAGGCATCAGGCAAAAGTTACCATATCGGTGCCACAAGACCAAGACCAGTAGGACAGAAGGACGGAGGTCACCTTAGAGCCCAAGACGGCGTCACCACCAGCGCCTTTGACAGGCGAAGACCACCTTCAGTCAGGATAGTTGTTACTTGCTGTCCCCTTTCAAATTGGCCGTTGTGGAATCCCTTCCCGCTCAATATTTGGGGAGAGGACCAGGGCCTCTATAAATAGGACTAGCCACCACAGTAGCAAGGGAGATCGACTCCTCCCCGAGCAAACCACCCACCAAGCACAAGAACACCACTCCTCAGGAGGCTGTTCTTCCCTTGTACTGTTGATCAGCAGCCCAAGAGGCAATCCACCACCACACAGGAGTAGGGTATTACACCACAACGGTGGCCCGAACCTGTATAAATCTTGTGTCTCTTGTGTTATGAGTTCATCGAGCTAAGCTTAGGGATCACAGCGAGGCTGAGAGCAAGATCCGGTAGGGGGAAACCTTCGTGTGCACCCTAGTGTTCGAGCCTCAAGGGTTTTGCCGGAACCCGATATCCGACAGTGTGGTGGAGCTGGTTCTTGGGCAAGTACAACTGTGATTCTATCTGCATAAACTGGTAGCACTATCTTTTCTGTAGACCGTGTTGTTACTCCCTTCGATACTGCCATCACCACTACAAAAAAAAGACACATCCGTGACATTTCTATTACGATAATTGTGACAAAACCCGGTATCGTCATAGATGTGGTGGGCTCCTACTTCTATGACAAAAAATCATGACAGAAAATGGGCTTTTCGTCCTAGGCGGGCCGGAGACGCAGCTGCATGACATTCTTTGGGCCGCCCATGACGGAAAAAACCATGGTAGAAGCGAGGGCGAGGAAAATTTTAGGGAGTTCCCGGTTATGGTGGGAGGTCGGGGGCCGAGCGATGCATGTTTCTCTCGTACACGTACGCGCGTGTGTGCGAGGCGTTGGCTCTAACTGAACCCGAGTGAGGCGTTGGGCTCTAACTGAGGTCGTGCGATTGCACTGCAGGCTACGCGTTACTGAACCCGAGCGATCGATCGATGGCTGTTAACTGAACCCGATCGAGCGATTCCTTCGCTACTGCTGCTAACTGAAGCCAATTGATTGGATG
>NC_041383.1:367919415-367926366 GCF_002162155.2 Triticum dicoccoides
AATTGCAGGTGTATGGGACATTTGTACAATCCACATATGAAGATAAGGAAGAAAGAGATGTTTATTTTCTGTCCAAAAAGTTCTCTCACGTCACTTTTGGCCCAAGAGAAGATAGAGTCCAAGTCTCTCACGTTCTGGATTCAGATTCGGACTGCACAGACACACCTGACTCAAAACGCACACAAGTTTTTCATACGGACTCCGAATTGGGTGATTCTTTTTTTGTTGGAAACTAGATTTCGTGCACTTTCCAACCCAATTGGAATCACCTTCAAATTCGTCCGGAGCGTTGAGTTGTGGACGAAACAATCTGATGCTGCAGCAGAATCCGAGTCAAACTACAAGTCCAAAGGTGTTACATCACCTCCACTTGGGCCCATTGGCCTTGTACGACCTAGATTTAGTTTTAGGCTGCCTTAGGACGTCCTCCCACCTCCTTGGCCTCCACCCCTTGCTCCTATATAAGTAGATCCATCTAGTAGCTTTTCCTTGGGATTTGTTTAGTTAAAAGTTAGCCAACGCAACTTCGTGTACTTCATTTGTGTCCAACGACCAGACCAAGACCGCTTACGGATCCCCACCATTATCAATACCTCATATATATTTGCAATATTCAGATTGCTTTATCATATTCTTGCTCGTTCTTCGATTGCTTGCAGGAATAGACCTTCGTGGTCAGGCTGACCGTGCTTCCGGCATCGTCAGTAACCTCAGGAGATTGGTTTAGCGATTGCTAAGGCGCAACGTCGTGCACGTTTGTAGTCGGATCGTCAAAGTCGTCTCCACCAAATCGATAGTTATCATCCCATCGAAAGATCGGGACACCCTCGCCTCTATCAAGTGGTATCAGTTTTCAGGTTGCTCGGTGAGAATTTCCAGTTTTTCCTAGATTAGATCTTTTTTCTTACCTATTGTCCAAGAAAAAGCCACAAAAAAAAGTTAGATCTGTTCATCCTTTATCCAAGCCAGTCTGAGCCTTTGCAATTTTCTATTCATTGCTTGCATAGTTGAATTATCGGTTGCATCGTCGTGTCAGTTGCTGGTCTTAGTGTCTAGTTCCTTTAGAGTTTCGAGTTCTGTTCACATTAGTCACGCCGCCGCTGCATCATTATCCCTTCCGCCGTCCACCATCCCATCTATTAATTTCCACCACGTGCTACGCACTGTTCATTGTCATAATCATAGTTGAGGTCATTCACATCTTCGCCTAATCCAATCTCCATCTTATCTAGTTTGTCTTGGAAAGAGGGAGAAAAAAAAGAGAGAGAAAAAAAAAGAGAAAAAAGGAAAGAAAAAAAAGAAAAAGAGAGAGAAGAAAAAGAAAAAAAAGCGTGAGAAAAAAAAGGAGAGAAAAAAATTGAATCTATCTAGAATCAATCTCGTACCTGAATTCGGATTGGAATCTGTTTTGCGCACTGTTCAGTAAAACAGGTGTATCTTCCTCATACGAAGTCCGTTTTGGCTCCGTGAGTACTCAAATTGAAGCTAGCGACGAGCCGCATCTAAATAGTTGCAGAAGCTAGTTCAATATTTGACACCTCAAAATCGGCTTCTAATAGGTCTTTTTGCCCTCTGAAGTTCATGAACATAGCTTGTTCCAATTTTTCAGGCCAGTTTTAGAATTCTTTGACTCCTCATATCAACACAGAATTGAGTGATTCTTTTTGCATTGGAAAGCTTGAGTTAGTAGCATTCTTTGAAAGAATTTATCAGAAAATTGTCTCAAACTTTTCAAGAGGAAAGTTGGAGAGAGAGTTGTTGTATATCATGCTTGGCAGTTGTTTTTCATCATTATCTTCACTGCCGTTGTGATCTTCACTTATATCTTGCTGTCAAGAGCTACTTAGTATCCTTCATTGATGCTAGTTTTGCTACGCCGTGACCTCATTAGTGTTCTAGGCTCGCGTCTCTAGTCCGGTCTAGCCTAGGACCAGCACAGTACCGTCGTTGAGCGTTTATTCAACATTGCATCTTTGAATTGATTATTGGTAATCTTTTGCTACCATATATAGCCAACCCAGCTCCACATATTTCTACACCGTCTATACGTACGCTCCCCTGGCAATCGCTTTACTCAATATTCGGAGTTACTTGACACCGCTGGTTGCCGATCACCGTCTGCTGCATGGTAAGAACTTGTAAGACATTGATATTTGCTTTACTGTGAGCGTTTTACCACCACATCCTAGTAGTTATAGGAACATTATTTTTGGGTTTTGTTTCTTGTTCTACTAATCATGACAGGATCCAGAGTCAATTCATGGGCTTTGTCGATCGCGGGAGACGTGCCACCACCTTTGCAAATACCACAACCGTCACGAGAGGTGCACAAACATCCAAATGCACATGATCAGGTTAATGTATCTATACCACCATTTAATGGCCGTTTTAAACCTGCTTTATATATTGAATGGGAGTTCGACATAAAAAATATATTTGCTTCCCATAATTTCAATGAACATAAAAAGGATAAGGTTGCGGTTGGTTCTCTCACTGGTTATGCTTTGGTTTGGTGGAGTGAATATTGTCGGTTACACCCTGATTATATACCTACTACTTGGGATGATTTGAAACTTGCCATGCGACATACTTTCGTCCCTGCTTATTATACTCGTGACATGATTAAGAAGTTGCAACACTTAAAACAAGGTAGTGAAACTGTAACAAAATATTATGATGATTTACAAACTACCTTGTTGCATTCCTCTTTAGAAGAAAGTGAAGATGATTTTATGGATAGATTTTGGGGAGGATTAAACCGTGATATTCAAGAGATACTAATTCATGAAGAGTGTTATCCTATGGACCATTTGTTTCATCTTGCTTGCAAAGCTGAACAGGAAATAAAACGACGTGTTGGCCACGAGGAGAACAAGCGCACGGTGCACATTCCAAGAGTTGATATGATTGTTCCTTCAACTACTAAGCATACTATGACAACCACATCTGTTGTTGTCAGGACTACATCACCTCCACCATGTGACACATCGCCCCCGAGAGTGGCTACATCATCTGAGTTGATCATAAGAGGTAATGACAAAGGTACTGATCTTCCATCTCTACATGAGAATGATGAATGCCTTGTCAATTTGAATGCACCATCTGATGAGCTACCCACTACTTTGATCTCACCACCTATTTTAGAGGACTACGTTGATAATTTGACTTTGCCATGTGATCAAACAACTGAAATACCAACAATTTTGAGTGCACCCATTGAATTAACTATTGATGCAAAAGAACCAATGTTTAATCATTTTGATATGACCTCTAATCTTGGTGATGATTCTGTGTTGAATGACTTATTGCATGTTTGCGTATTTAAGCATGTTGTAGCATGTAAATTTGATGCAAGTAAGGTTTATTCACCAATGTTGGGATGGTTTAATGATGAACATTGTCAATCTTTTGAAATGAATAAGAGCTTCACTTATATGTGCAAACTGAGTTGCAATATTTTCATGCCTTCTACTTCTTGTGCTAATTTTTTGGCTTTAGATTTTATGAACTATGCAAGTTACTCATCTATTCATGTGTCATATATGCAAAAATCAAGGGAAGTAAAAATGGATGACATATCCATATACAACATGTACACCTTGTCTCTTTTGTTAGCCACATTTCAGATTAAGCAACGCCGAGGACGGCTTTATTTTCAAGAAGGGGAGGATGATGAGGACATGACTACCTTGGATATGACCAAAAATATTGCATATATGCATATTTGTCAGGTGATTTCTAGTGCAAACTATTCAATAATCTATTTATGTTATCCAGAACAAAAATACTTCACACACTTTTGTGTTTTGTCTAATTGCAGGTGTATGGGACATTTGTACAATCCACATATGAAGATAAGGAAGAAAGAGATGTTTATTTGCTGTCCACAAAGTTCTCTCACGTCACTTTTGGCCAAAGAGAAGATAGAGTCCAAGTCTCTCACGTTCTGGATTCAGATTCGGACTGCACAGACACACCTGACTCAAAACGCACACAAGTTTTTCATACGGACTCCGAATTGGGTGATTCTTTTTTTGTTGGAAACTAGATTTCGTGCACTTTCCAACCCAATTGGAATCACCTTCAAATTCGTCCGGAGCGTTGAGTTGTGGACGAAACAATCTGATGCTGCAGCAGAATCCAAGTCAAACTACAAGTCCAAAGGTGTTACATCACCTCCACTTGGGCCCATTGGCCTTGTACGACCTAGATTTAGTTTTAGGCTGCCTTGGGACGTCCTCCCACCTCCTTGGCCTCCACCCCTTGCTCCTATATAAGTAGATCCATCTAGTAGCTTTTCCTTGGGATTTGTTTAGTTAAAAGTTAGCCATTGCAACTTCATGTACTTCGTTTGTGTCCAACGACCAGACCAAGACCGCTTACGGATCCCCACCTTTATCAATACTTCATATATACTCGCAATATTCAGATTGCTTTTATCATATTCTTGCTTGTTCTTCGATTGCTTGCAGGAATAGACCTTCGTGGTCAGGTTGATTGTGCTCCGGCGTGGTCAATAACCTCTCGGAGTTGGTTTAGCGATTGCTAAGGCGCAACGTCGTGCACGTTTGTAGTCGGATCGTCAAAGTCGTCTCCACCAAATCGATAGTTATCATCTCATCGAAAGATCGGGACACCCCGCCTCTATCAAGTGGTATCAGAGCTGATATTCAAGATTTTGGGGAGGATTAAACCGTGATATTCAAGAGATACTAATTCATGAAGAGTGTTATCCTATGGACCATTTGTTTCATCTTGCTTGCAAAGCTGAACAGGAAATAAAACGACGTGTTGGCCACGAGGAGAACAAGCGCACGGTGCACATTCCAAGAGTTGATATGATTGTTCCTTCAACTACTAAGCATACTATGACAACCACATCCGTTGTTGTCAGGACTACATCACCTCCACCATGTGACACATCGCCCCCGAGAGTGGCTACATCATCTGAGTTGATCATAAGAGGTAATGACAAAGGTACTGATCTTCCATCTCTACATGAGAATGATGAATGCCTTGTCAATTTGAATGCACCATCTGATGAGCTACCCACTACTTTGATCTCACCACCTATTTTAGAGGACTACGTTGATAATTTGACTTTGCCATGTGATCAAACAACTGAAATACCAACAATTTTGAGTGCACCCATTGAATTAACTATTGATGCAAAAGAACCAATGTTTAATCATTTTGATATGACCTCTAATCTTGGTGATGATTCTGTGTTGAATGTCTTATTGCATGTTTGCGTATTTAAGCATATTGTAGCATGTAAATTTGATGCAAGTAAGGTTTATTCACCAATGTTGGGATGGTTTAATGATGAACATTGTCAATCTTTTGAAATGAATAAGAGCTTCACTTATATGTGCAAACTGAGTTGCAATATTTTCATGCCTTCTACTTCTTGTGCTAATTTTTTGGCTTTAGATTTTATGAACTATGCAAGTTACTCATCTATTCATGTGTCATATATGCAAAAATCAAGGGAAGTAAAAATGGATGACATATACATATACAACATGTACACCTTGTCTCTTTTGTTAGCCACATTTCAGATTAAGCAACGCCGAGGACGGCTTTATTTTCAAGAAGGGGAGGATGATGAGGACATGACTACCTTGGATATGACAAAAAATATTGCATATATGCATATTTGTCAGGTGATTTCTAGTGCAAACTATTCAATAATCTATTTATGTTATCCAGAACAAAAATACTTCACACACTTTTGTGTTTTGTCTAATTGCAGGTGTATGGGACATTTGTACAATCCACATATGAAGATAAGGAAGAAAGAGATGTTTATTTGCTGTCCAAAAAGTTCTCTCACGTCACTTTTGGCCCAAGAGAAGATAGAGTCCAAGTCTCTCACGTTCTGGATTCAGATTCGGACTGCACAGACACACCTGACTCAAAACGCACACAAATTTTTCATACGGACTCCGAATTGGGTGATTCTTTTTTTGTTGGAAACTAGATTTCGTGCACTTTCCAACCCAATTGGAATCACCTTCAAATTCGTCTGGAGCGTTGAGTTGTGGACGAAACAATCTGATGCTGCAGCAGAATCCGAGTCAAACTACAAGTCCAAAGGTGTTACATCACCTCCACTTGGGCCCATTGGCCTTGTACGACCTAGATTTAGTTTTAGGCTGCCTTGGGACGTCCTCCCACCTCCTTGGTCTCCACCCCTTGCTCCTATATAAGTAGATCCATCTAGTAGCTTTTCCTTGGGATTTGTTTAGTTAAAAGTTAGCCAACGCAACTTCGTGTACTTCGTTTGTGTCCAACGACCAGACCAAGACCGCTTACGGATCCCCACCATTATCAATACCTCATATATATTTGCAATATTCAGATTGCTTTATCATATTCTTGCTCGTTCTTCGATTGCTTGCAGGAATAGACCTTCGTGGTCAGGCTGACCGTGCTTCCGGCATCGTCAGTAACCTCAGGAGATTGGTTTAGCGATTGCTAAGGCGCAACGTCGTGCACGTTTGTAGTCGGATCGTCAAAGTCGTCTCCACCAAATCGATAGTTATCATCTCATCGAAAGATCGGGACACCCTCGCCTCTATCAAGGGCTGGATGAACAGTAGACGGTGGAGGGGTGCCCGTGGAGGGGTGGTTGAACACTAGCCGGTGGAGTAGCACGCGGTGGAGGCTGGATGAACAGGAGCCCGTGGAGGCTGGAGGAGGTCGAAGGTAGCCCGTGGAGGCTGGTGGAGGTCAACGGTGGAGATGAACAGTATCCCGTGGAGTCCCGTTTTGCGGTACGCCACACCCCTCCCGATGAACAGGACCCCCGTTTCGACCGTAGCGCTCCAACACAAGTCCGTTTCGTCCGTTTTGCGGTACGCCACACCCCTCCCGATCAACAAGACCCCCGTTTCGATCGTAGGAGGTCCGTTTCGTCTGTTTTGCGGCACACCACATCCCTCCCGA
>NC_041383.1:367926450-368037960 GCF_002162155.2 Triticum dicoccoides
CATCCCTCCCGATCAACAGGACCCCCGTTTCGACCGTAGGAGGTCCGTTTTGTCCGTTTTACGGTACACCACACCCCTCCCGATCAACAGGACCCCTGTTTCGACCGTAGGAGGTCCGTTCCCTCCATTTTGCGGTACGCCACACCCCTCCCGATCAACAGGACCCCCGTTTCGACCGTAGGATGTCCGTTTCCTCCGTTCTGCGATACGCCATGCCTTGTTTCCATCGGCTGTTCCGTCCAAGCCCTCCCGATGAACACGACCACGCATTCCATTCCGACCCAGCTGGTTGGCTCCCACGCGTTCTGTTGCCTCCCCATGAACATGACGCATTCCGTTGCCTCCCATGAACACGACGCATTCTGTTGCCTCCCCATGAATACGACGACGATGTTGTTTCTCTGTTCCGACCCAGCCATGTCAACGAGCCCTCGCCGTACGTATGCGCAAGTAGGCATTCGAGACCCCGCCCATATGTACACATACGTGGCCGTATTTTCTTTCTTGCACCCTGGCCGCTGTACGTACGTGTACATGCTACGTGCGCGCCTCTACTACGACACGTGCGCGCCTCTATATCCACTAGTATACATTTACGTACACGTTCGTGACCAGAATGACAATGCTACGTACGCTTTGACCAGGTGGGTCCCGACTGTCAGGCACTTCCTTGCGTGCGAAGATGTAGCTGGTGGGTCCCAGCAGTCAGGGGGGCAAATTTTTTTGCCCGGACGCACTTCCTTGTGTGCGACGATGTAGCTGGTGGGTCCCAGCAGTTAGGGGGGCGAATTGTTTTTTTTGCCCGGACGCACTTCCTTGCGTGCGAAGATGTAGCTGGTGGGTCCCAGCAGTCAGGGGGGCGAATCGTTTTTTTGCCCGGACGCACTTCCTTGCGTGCGAAGATATAGCTGGCGGGTCCCAGCAGTCAGGGGGAAATGTTTTTTTGCCAAATACGATGGCCTGTCCGGTGGGTCCCCGCTGTCACGTGGAGGAATCATTATTTTGCGCGTAATAAGGAGGCACTTCCTTGCTGTGGCCGTGGACCCAGCTGTCAGCCTCTCCACGTACAGTCCACGTCCGATGGAAGTCGTTCCTTGACCATTGTCGGTGTCAAAACCGGCGTATCTCGGGTAGGGGGTCCCGATCTATGCGTCTTAGGCTAATGGTAATAGGAGGCAAGGAACACAATGTTTACCCAGGTTCGGGCCCTCTCGATGGAGGTAAAACCCTACTTCCTGCTTGATTGATATTGATGATATGAGTAGTACAAGAGTTGATCTACCACGAGATCGTAGAGGCTAAACCCTAGACGCTAGCCTATGATGGTTATGATTGTGATCGTCCCTCTAAGGACCGAACTCTCCGGTTTACATAGACACCGGAGAGGGCTAGGGTTTACATGGAGTCGGTTACAAGGAAGGAAATATAATATCCAGATCGCCAAGCTTGTCTTCCACGGAAAGGAGAGTCCCATCCGGACATGGGACGGAGTCTTGAGTCTTGTATCTTCACGCTCCAATAGTCCGGACAAAGTATATAGTCCGGCTATCCGGATACCCCCTAATCCAGGAGTCCCATAGTAGCCCCTGAACCAAGCTTCAATGACGATGAGTCCGGCGCACAGTTTTGTCTTCGACATTGCAAGGCGGGTTCCATCTCCGAATACTCCAAAGTATTTATCGAACACTTAGACCGTGTCTGGATCTGCAAGATGATCTTCACATACCACCGTAGGGGGCATAACATAAATCTGATCTGCTGGCAATCTTGGTGCGTCGTGCCCTTGTATCGTGGCCCGGCCCAACACGAACCGGTTTTTCTTAGCCCACCTCGACAAACGTTGCGAGGCAGTTTTATTGGCACGCCCTGCCAAAGTAGAGATCGTGTTCCCCTTATTAGGGGATCTTCCATCAATACGGGCGTGCGCCACCCCACGTCGACTGTTGGTATGACTCCGTGTTTTTACATAAGTCTCAAGCGGTCACGCTGAGGACTCTTGATATTCACCCCCTTTATAAAGGGCCCGAGACCTATACCTCTTTTCCACCACCCTTGCGCCCTTTCGCATCTCGAGTTCTAACACCCGAGACCCAAACTCAAACACCCCAGATCCTCCAATATGTCCGGATCCAACCTTCAAGGCTGGTGGGTGGCTTCCTCGATCAAAGAGGAGGACATTGCGAGGCTTAGGGAGGTCGGATATTTTACTGCCGACATCCAGCACAGGCTTCCTGCTCCACGGCAGGTCATCCCTACTCCTGAGCCTAATGAGAGCGTCGTGTATGTTCCTCACTTCCTCCGCAGCTTGGGCCTCACCCTTGATCCCTTTGTGAGGGGGCTCATGTTCTATTACGGGTTAGATTTTCACGATCTAGCTCCGGACACTATCATCCATATCTCGTCGTTCATCATTGTGTGTGAGGCTTTTCTCCACGTCACTCCACACTTTGGCTTATGTCTCAAGACCTTCAACGTGAAGCCGAGGCTGATCGAGGGGCGACATGAGGAGTGCGGAGGTGCCATAATAAGCAGGAACACCGATGCCCCATGTCCAGAGGGTTCTTTCCCAGAGGTATCCGATTTATGGCAGCAGAGGTGGTTTTACGTCACGGCTCCCAGAGGCACAAAGTGGGTGGCTGCCCCCGACTTCCGCTCAGGCCCTCCATCACAACTGGCATCATGGACCAATGTGGGACGGGATTGGGGGTCTGCTAGTGATGTACCAACACTGCATAGCCGTATCCGGGAGCTTCTTGAAAGGGAAATTAACCTTGTCAGCATAATTCAGGTAATGCTAATCTGACGGATGTTGCCATGCAAACGCCGGCCTCTCCGGATGTGGGAGTTCAATCCAGAGGGTCCGCGGACTATCAAGCACTTCTTCGGCCTGAAGCTCAAAGGGATGCGTCAATTATTATTCGGACCACAAGTAAAGTGTCCGGACACCATCGAGGATGCGGGCCTAAGCTGCAATCGCCTAGATACCCAAGTAAGTAACCCCAAAACCGGACACTTTGTTTATATTTATCATAATAATCATTCTGAAAATCCTCCATGGCCAGGAACGGCTCAGCAAAGCGGAGAGAATCAGGTGTCCGGCGCCACTTCCCGAAGGCTCGCCTAGTCCTACCGTAGCTAAGATGCTTGTCTGGGTGCTTAGCAAAATGCCCTCAGGGAAAGACGAAGGGTAGAATAGGGAAGCTGAACTTCACACACTGTGCATCCGAGCCGGGGAGTTGCTACCTTCCCTAAGGAGGATAGTCGGGGAGGGGAGTCTAAAGCCTCCTCTCCGCGCGGGAAGAAGAGGGCCGCCTCCGATGACTTGGATACGGAGGTGCCCAAGCAGGGGAAGAAGACGTCACCAGCGGGCCCTGCCCCGGAGGGCGCCCTTACCGCGTCATGACCGCCGATGGGCCAGGCCTCAACCGAGCTGTGAGTTAATCGTTCAATTCGTATGTACTACATTTCTTCGAGGACATTAACCAAGATTCATTTTTTTTTTTGCAGTCCGGCTAGCAACTCTTCTCGACAGAGTTCATCTTCGGGGGACCTCCCTCCGGAGATGATGGAGAGTGAGACCCCACCAACCTCTCCGCCTCACGAGGCGGGCGACCCCGAGGTGTCGTCATGGAGGAGTCCGGATCTGCCGAAGCCAGAAGCTACTCCTTCGGCCGCCCTGAGCCTGGAGCGGTCGGCTCCCACGGGGGGCGATGAGAAGGGTACGACACAGGTTGATGTCCGGCCGAACATACTGACGGGCCTTCTGGAACAAGCTGCACTCTCGGAGGAGCACCGCTCACTAATGAGCATGGTGCTCAAGAAGATTTCATCCGCCACAAGCGGTTTGAATGAAGCATTTACGAGCCTGCTCAGAGGCTTCAAGGTATGTAATGAAAAATACATAATTTCTTGGCTGTGAGGCACGCGCTAGGTGTGCTCCATATGGATAGTAGCCCCTGAGACTCTGGTTGCCCGCCCTAGGCGGCAAACGGAGGATCATATTTTGTAAGTAATGAATGCGTTGTATATGTGCGCAGGTGTCTAAGGATCCGGCAGCCGACCAATCCGTTGAAGTTGCCGAACTAAGGAGGTAGATTGGAGCTATTGATGCCGATATCACACTGGTGAATGAGCGGCTGAACGAGTCATAAGGTATGTGCTCTGCTTTCCTAAATATGTTTTATAGGAAATTTTGAGAGGGGCATAATATTAATGCGATATGTTTGGACTGCAGACGGTGCTGCTGCCGTGTAAGCCCTCAGGGCGGAACTTGCCCAGGCCAAGGAACAAGCTCGGGCTAGCAATGTGGCTGCCCTAAAGGCGGCCGAAGAGTTGAAAGCCGAACAGGCTACTCATCGCCGAAGCGAGGACAAGATAGCCGAAATGGATGTAGAGTTGAAGAATGCGGCTGACCGGTATGAGCTCCTTAAAAAGGAGAATCGGGTTAATTGGGCTGATCTGAACAAGGCACTTAATGCAGCCAAGGAGATGCAGACCGAAATTAGGGATGTGCGGGAGGAGCTTCGACAGGCCGGGAAAATCACGGCTGGGAGCCCCTACTTATTGCGGATGAAGTTTTTGGATCCGAAGTATGCTCCCTTGGATCGACGCTGGAGTCCTACAGACGCGTATGCGGACTTGGCGAAGAGTACAGCTGATGCGGCCAAGTTTTTCGAGGATCAAGGTGATAAAGAAGTGGAGAAGCTGTTCTGGTTGCAATTCAATGCTCCCGCGCGCCCGTTCCCGTTGAGTGAAAAGATGGCTGCTGTGGCGGAGCTTCATAGGCTGCCTGGGCTTGCAATGCGGTTTGTAATAGACTGTCTTTGGCCGAAGGGCCTAAGCCGGAAAGTTACTTCGGTTTGGTGCAACAATTCCTAGGTGCCGTATCTCAGATCGATGCTATGAGGAGGTCGGCGTGTATAGAGGGTGCACGGATGGCACTTGCCCGTGTTAAAGCATATTGGACGGATATGGAGGCCACCATCATTGTGACCCAGAATCTGGCGGGAGGCCAGGATCCGGCTGAGCACTACTTGGAGCAGGTAACAGAAGGTGCCCACTTAATAGAGGCGCAATGCTCGAAGAATGTCTTGTTCGAGTGACAAATCGTGTCATTGTAAAAACAATGTTATTTTGATTACAAGGCTATATTTATACTTTTTGCCCAAAAGTATTAGTGTCTCCTGGGCGGCCGTTTTTATGTACATGCGTAATTTGAAAGTTAGCAGTCATTGGCTTCAACCCCCACACATACAATGCGGGGGTGTTTGATACGTCTCCAACGTATCTATAATTTTTGATTGTTTCATGCTATTATATTACCCCTTTTGGATGTTTATGGGCTTTATTTTACACATTTATATCATTTTTCGGACTAACCTACTAACCGGAGGCCCAACCCATATCGCTGTTTTTTTGCCTATTTCAGTATTTCAAAGAAAAGGAATATCAAATGGAGCCCAAACGGAATGAAACCTTTGGGATGTGATTTTTGGAACGAACGTGATCGAGAGGACTTGGAGTACAAGTCAAGAAGCAGCCGAGGCTCCCACGAGATAGGAGGGCGCCCCCTCCCCCTATAGGGCATGCCCCCTGTCTCATGGGCCCCTCGGGCGTCCACCGACGTACTTCTTCCTCCTATATATACCTACGTACCCCGAAAACATCCAGGAGCAAGACAAAACACAATTTCCAACACCGTAACCTTCTGTATCTACGAGATCTCATCTTGGAGCCTTCGCCGGCACTCTGCCGGAGGGGGAATCGATCACGGAGGGCTTCTACATCAACATCCTTGCCCCTCCGATGAGTTGTGATTAGTTTACCATAGACCTACGGGTCCATAGTTATTAGCTAGATGGCTTCTTCTCTCTTTTTGGATCTCAATACAATGTTCTCCCCCTCTCTTGTGGAGATCTATTCGATGTAAACTCTTTTTGCGGTGTGTTTGTCGAGATCCGATGAATTGTGGGTTTATGATCAAGTTTATCTATGAATAATATTTGAATCTTATCTGAATTCTTTTATGTATGATTGAGTTATCTTTACAAGTCTCTTCGAATTATCAGTTTGGTTTGGCCTACTAGATTGATCTTTCTTGCCATGGGAGAAGTGCTTAGCTTTGGGTTCAATCTTGCGGTATCCTTACCCAGTGACAGAAAGGGTTGCAAGGCACGTATTGTATTGTTGCCATCGAGGATAACAAGATGGGGTTTATATCATATTGCTTGAGTTTATCCCTCTACATCATGTCATCTTGCTTAATGCGTTACTCTGTTCTTATGAATTTAATACTCTAGATGCAAGCAGGAGTCGGTTGATGTGTGGAGTAATAGTAGTAGATGCAGGCAAGAGTCGGTCTACTTTTTGCGGACGTGATGCCTATATACTTGATCATGCCTAGATAATCTCATAATTATTCGCTCTTCTATCAATTGCTCGACAGTAATTTGTTCACCCACCGTAATACTTATGCGATCTTGAGAGAAGCCACTGGTGAAACCTATGGCCCCCGGGTCTATCTCTTATCATATTTGCTTCCAATTTACTTTTATTTGCATCTTTACTTTTTACATCTATATTATAAAATACCAAAAATATATTTATTTTATCTTACTATATTTATTAGATCTCACTTTCGTAAGTGGCAGTGAAGGGATTGACAACCCCTTTTATTGTGTTGGTTGCAAGTTCTTTGTTTGTTTGTGTAGGTGGGTGGGACTTTTGAGGAGCCTCCTACTGGATTGATACCTTGGTTCTCAAAAACCAAGGGAAATACTTGCGCTACTATTGCTGCATCACCCTCTCCTCTTAGAGGAAAACCAACGCAAGCTCAAGACGTGGCAAGAAGGATTTCTGGCGCTGTTGCCGGGGAGGTCTTTGTTCAAGTCAAGACATACCAACTACCTATCACAAACCCATCTCCCTCGCATTTACATTATTTGCCATTTGCCCCTCGTTTTCCTCTCCCCCGCTTCACCCTTGCCGTTTTATTCGCCCTCTCTTTCCCAATCTTTTTCTCTCTTTTCCCGTTTGCCTTCCTGTTGCCATGGCCGAATAAAAAAGAACTAAGGGCTCTTTCCTAGGTTCTGGTGCCTTGGATAACCCTTCTATCTTCTCTAAGCTCATAAATAATGATGCTATAGAAAGACCCACCGGGGTCACCAATGAGACCTTGAATGATTTTTATGAGGATGACTCTAGAATTTTTTGCTGTTTACTTGATGAATCTTTAAAAGATGCTTGGGATATGTTATTAAGGATTCGGGCTAGCTATGTGCCACAATACCAAATTGAAGTTTACTTAAAAAGTTTCTATGTTGGCTTGCCCGCTTCTTTCAAACAAGTTTTAGATTATATTTTTGAAGAAGGTTTTCTTGAGGGGGATGCTATTGATACTTATGAAAAAATGAAAACCATGTTTGGGCACCCTATGAATGATAAGGTTGAATCAACTACTCTCTTGTGCTTTTATCAAAATGAAATTATCAAACAGATGAAGTCTAGTTTAGAGGCAAACTTCTGTAACATGCTTAATCTTACTTCATCCATTAACGGCCATGTTCTTACCCTAAATAGAAGAATGATTGCGATATAAAGAATATCCTCTTTTTCCTCTCCAAGTGCCAAAGATGGCACTACTTAGATCTATCTTCGCTTTTATGCCTAGCTAGGGGCGTTAAACGATAGCGCTAGTTGGGAGGCAACCCAATTTTCTTTATGTTTTTTTGTTTTTGCTCCTGTTTAGTAATAAATCTTGCATCTACCTTCTGTTTAGATGTGTTTTTATCTTTTAATTAGTGTTTGTGCCAAGTAGAACCTATAGGATAACCTATGATGATAGTTGATTTGATTCTGCTGAAAAACAGAAACTTTGCACGCACCAATATAATTTTGTTAGACCACAGGAATGTGCTTTTGCGTTGATTCTTTTTGCTGCTGATCAATAAACAAATTTTCCAAGACTTCCTATTTTGGTAGGAGTTTTAGAGCTCCAGAAGTTTGCGTTAGTTACAGATTGCTACAGACTGTTCTGTTTTTGACAAATTCTGTTTTTCGTGTGTTGTTTGCTTATTTTGATGCATCTATGGCTAGTAAATTAGTTTATAAACCATAGAGAAGTTGGATTACAGTAGGTTTAACACCAAAATAAACAAATAATGAGTTCATTACAGTACCTTATGTGGTAGTTTTGTTTTCTTTCACTAACGGAGCTTATAAGATTCCTGTTGAGTTTTGTGTTGTGAAGTTTTCAAGTTTTGGGTAAAGCTTTTATGGACTATGGAATAAGGAGTGGCAAGAGCCTAAGATTGGGGATGCCCAAGGCACCCCAAGATATTCAAGAATATCCAAAAGCCTAAGCTTCAGGATGCCCCGGAAGGCATCCCCTCTTTCGTCTTCGTTCATTAGTAACTTTACTTGGAGCTATATTTTTATTCACCACTGGATATGTGTTTTGCTTGGAGCGTCGTGTATTATATTAGTCTTTGCTTTTTAGTTTACCACAATCATCCTTGCTATACACCCCTTTTGGAAGAAGCCTATTTGATTATAATTTTCTAGAATACTCTATGTGCTTCACTTATATCTTTTGAGCTTGATAGTTTTTGCTCTAGTGCTTCACTTATATCTTTTAGAGCATGGTGGTGACTTATTTTTGTAGAAATTATTAGTCTCTCATGCTTCACTTATATTATTTTGAGAGTCTTTTAGAACAGCATGGTATTTACTATGGTTATAAAATTGGTCCTAGAATGGTAGGCATCCAAGTTGGGTATAATAAAAACTATCATAGGAAGTGAATTGGATGCTATGATCAATTTGATACTTGATAATTGTTTTGAGATATGGAGGTAGTGATATTAAAGTCATGCTAGTTAGGTGATTATGAATTTAAAAATGCTTGTGTTGAAGTTAGCAAGTCCCGTGGCATGCACGTATGGTTAAAGTTGTGTAACAAATTTGAAACATGAAGTGTACCTGGCTTGTGCATCCTTATGAGTGGCGCTAGGGGATGAGCGATGGTCTTTTCCTACCAATCTATCCCCCTAGGAGCATGCGCGTAGTAATTGATTTTTGATGACTTCTAAATTTTTGCAATAAGCATATGAGTTCTTTTGACTAATGTTGAGTCCATGGATTATACGCACTTTTACCTTTCCGCTATTGCTAGCCTCTTCGGTACCGTGCATTGCCCTTTCTCACCTTGAGAGTTGGTGCAAACTTCGCCGGTGCATCTAAACCCCGTGATACGATACACTCTATCACACATAAACCTCCTTATTTGTTCCTCAAAACAGCCACCATACCTACCTATTATGGCATTTCCATAGCCATTCCGAGATATATTGCCATGCAACTTTACACCATTCCGTTCATCATCATCATGACATACTTTACTTTTGTCATATTGCCATTGCATGATCATGTAGTTGACATCGTATTTGTGGCAAAGCCACCATGCATTATTTTTCATACATGTCACTCTTGATTCATTGCACCATCCTGGTACTCCGCCGGAGGCACTCATATAGAGTCATATCTTGTTCTAGTTTCGAGTTGTAATTCATATGTTGTAATCAATAGAAGTGTGATGATCATCATTATTAGAGCATTGCCCAAAGAAAAAAAAAAGAAGAAAGGCTAAAAGAAAAAAAGAAAGGCCCAAAAAAAGAAAAAGAAAGAAAAAGAAAGAAAAAGAAAAAAAGAAAATAAATGAAAAGGGCAATGTTACTATCTCTTTTTCCACACTTGTGCTTCAAAGTAGCACCTTGTTCTTCATGTAGTGAGTCTCATATATTGTGCTTCAAAGTAGCACCATGTTTTTCATATAGTGAGTCTCATAAGTTGTCTTTTACATACTAGTGGGAATTTTTCATTATAGAACTTGGCTTGTATATTCCTACGATGGGCTTCCTCAAATTTCCCTAGGTCTTCGTGAGCAAGCAAGTTGGATGCACACCCACTAGTTTTCTGTTGTGGAGCATTCATTTATAGCTCTAGTGCATCCGTTGCATGGTAATCCCTACTCCTCATGTTGACATCAATTGATGGGCATCTCCATGGCCCGTTGATTATCCTTGTCAATGTGAGACTTTCTCCTTTTTTGTCTACTCCACACAATCCCCATCATCATATTCTATTCCACCCATAGTGCTATATCGATGGCTCACGCTCATGTATTGCGTGAAGGTTGAAAAAGTTTGAGATTATTTAAGTATGAAACAATTGCTTGGCTTGTCATCGGGGGTATAGAAGTTGGGAACATCTTTATGTGACGAAAATGAAGCATAGCCTAACTATATGATTTTGTAGGGATGAACTTTCTTTTGTCATGTCATTTTGAGAAGACATGATTACTTTGATTAGTATGCTTGAAGTGTTACTATTTCTTTTATCAATATGAACTTTTATTTTGAATCATTTGGATCTGAACATTCATGCCACAATAAAGAAAATTACATTATGAATTATGCTAGGTAGCATTCCACATCAAAAATTCTCTTTTTATCATTTACCTACTCGAGGACGAGCAGGAATTAAGCTTGGGGATGCTTGATACGTCTCCAACGTATCTATAATTTTTGATTGTTCCATGCTACTATATTAGCCCTTTTGCATGTTTATGGGCTTTATTTTACACATTTATATCATTTTCGGGACTAACCTACTAACCGAAGGTCCAACCCATATTGTTGTTTTTTGCCTATTTCAGTATTTCGAAGAAAAGTAATATTAAACGGAGTCCAAACGGAATGAAACCTTCGGGAGCATGATTTTTGGAACGAACGTGATCCAGAGGACTTGGAGTGCAAGTCAAGAAGCAGCCAAGGCTCCCACGAGATAGGAGGGCACGCCCCCCTGTCGCATGGGCCCCTCGGGCGTCCACCGACGTACTTCTTCCTCCTATATATACTTACGTACCCCGAGAACACCCAGGATCAAGACAAAACACAATTTCCACCACCGTAACCTTATGTATCCGCGAGATCTCATCTTGGAGCCTTTGCCGGCACTCTGCCGGCGAGGGAATCGATCACGGGGGGCTTCTACATCAACATCCTTGCCCCTCCGATGAGTTGTGAGTAGTTTACCACAGACCTACGGGTCCATAGTTATTAGCTAGATGGCTTCTTCTCTCTTTTTGGATCTCAATACAATGTTCTCCCCCTCTCTTGTGGAGATCTATTCGATGTAAACTCTTTTTGTGGTGTGTTTGTCGAGATCCGATGAATTGTGGGTTTATGATCAAGTTTATCTATGAATAATATTTGAATCTTATCTGAATAATTTTATGTATGATTGAGTTATCTTTGCAAGTCTCTTTGATTATCAGTTTGGTTTGGCCTACTAGATTGATCTTTCTTGCCATGGGAGAAGTGCTTAGCTTTGGGTTCAATCTTGCGGTGTCCTTACCTAGTGACAAAAAGGGTTGCAAGGCACGTATTGTATTGTTGCCATTGAGGATAACAAGATGGGGTTTATATCATATTGCTTGAGTTTATCCCTCTACATCATGTCATCTTGCTTAATGCGTTACTCTGTTCTTATGAACTTAATACTTTAGATGCAGGCAGGAGTCGGTCGATGTGTGGAGTAATAGTAGTAGATGCAGGCAGGAGTCGGTCTACTTGTTGCGGAATTGATGCCTATATACATGATCATGCCCAGATAATCTCATAATTATTTGCTATTCTATCAATTGCTCGACAGTAATTTGTTCACCCACCATAATACTTATGCTATCTTGAGAGAAGCCACTAGTAAAACCTATGGCCCCGGGTCTATCCCTTATCATATTTGCTTTCAATTTACTTTTATTTGCATCTTTACTTTTTGCATCTATATTATAAAATACCAAAAATATATTTATCTTATCTTACTCTCTTTATTAGATCTCACTTTCGCAAGTGGTCGTGAAGGGATTGACAACCCCTTTATTGCGTTGGTTGCGAGTTCTTTGTTTGTTTGTGTAGGTGTGTGGGACTTTTGATGAGCCTCCTACTGGATTGATACCTTGGTTCTCAAAAGCTGAGGGAAATACTTACGCTACTATTGCTGCATCACCCTCTCCTCTTCGAGGAAAACCAACGCAAGCTCAAGACATAGCAGTGTTTGCGAAAAATATGCGTAATCACACTTGATCCAACGTCTTGGTCCATTAAGGAGGTGATCGCACATCGAACTAGGCAACCGGACTATATAGCTGTAACACTTTCACTTAGCCATGGGAGTTTAACGGTGGGGCTACTATGTAGCCCCTGGTACCTTCGCGTGCATCCGAATACGGGCACATGTGTACATGACCGGGAAACGGTCCTTCGTTAATGCGGAGGAATCCTAAAGATTCTGATAAGTCTTCGAGTGGTTGAACAGTCTCTCACTATATTATGACAGTCAGTTTTCGGCCTTCTCTACTGAGGTGCTCATCCGAAATAATCAGGGCACAATTGCAGTAGTTCTCCTTTGGCCGCCTCAGCCGATAAGAACGGAACATAAGGCGGCAAACCCAGGAGCCAGGCAAACCCAACATTTAACCAAAGACATGATTTGGAGCTGATGCATATAAGGCCAAACTCGTGACGCCGAACACTCCCGAAGGTATTCGGACTTTGCAACATAAAATGGGCTGAAGAGTGCCCTTTCTTTATGAACCCTATAGTTCCAGGTACGTGCATTAATCCGTCGTGGTGAAATGCCAATAACGGCAGTAACCTATGTGGGTATAGTATCCATGGGATGTAAAAACAACAAGAGACAATAAAAAGGTTTACACAGGGGCTTAATCTAAAGAGAAACCTGTAAGCGGGGCGCTGCTGCATGTCTGCGCCTTTGCCTCTGTTGTGCCGTTTCCTGGAAGGGTATCGCACGAATTGTGTCTATAAAAAAGAAAAACTCGTGTAGAAGTGTATAACGTAAGCGTGCAGTGGATAGTAAAAGTGTAAGACATTGGCCTGCTAATAAGGTCAAGCCAAGAGTGGGGATGTATTAAATATCTAAAGCCCCTGGTGTCCTCTATGGGATTACATATATGGCGCCCCAGCTCAGGTTAATCTGGACTGCCGGACTCGTCTAACCGAGTCCGTGGTCTTAATGACCAGCCATGCTTTCTGGTATTGGAGGCTGCTTAGAATCCGGCCGACGGGGCCGCCGCATATTCCTCGGCACGTGAAGAGCGCTCTGTGTTTCCGTTAACGGTGATGACGCCTCGTGGACCGGGCATTTTGAGTGTGAGGTAGGCGTAATGCGGTACTGCATTGAAGCGGATGAAGGCCGTTCTCCCAAGCAATGCGTGATAGCCGCTCTGGAAGGGTGCGATGGTGAATAGTAGTTCTTCGCTTCTGGAGTTGCCTGGGGAGCTGAATGTTACCTCCAGTACGACGGAGCCCCTGCCGTAGGCTTCAACGCCTGGTATCACCCCTTCAAAGGTGGTGTTGCTTTGGTTGGTTCTTGATGAGTCTATCCTCATCCTGCGGACAGTGTCCTGGTATATTAAATTAAGACTACTGCGCCGTCCATGAGGACGCGAGTAAGATGGTATCCATCGATTATTGGGTCTAGCACCAAGGCATCTGTCCGTGCTGGATACTAGTCAGGCAGTCCGTGTGATCAAAGGTGATCGGACAAGCCGACCAGTGGTTAGGGGTGGGTACGACGGGCTCTATAGCGTATGCGTCTCTGAGTGCGCATTCGTGCCTTCTCGTGGATGTGTGAGTCACGTGGATCATGTTTACTGTTTTTACCTCTAGTGGGAATTTTTTCTGTCCCCCAGTGTTCGGCTGGCGAGGTTCATCCTCGTCTTCACTTGGTGTTTCCCTTCCCTTCTGTTCAGCATTTAATTTGCCGGCCTGCTTGAAGACCCAGCATTCTCTATGAGTGTGGTTCGCAGGTTTGTCGGGGGTGCCATGAATTTGGCACAGTCTGTCCAGGACTCTGTTCAGACCGAACGGTCCCTCTTTACTGCATTTAAATGGCTTCTTTTGTTCACCTGGTCGAGAGCCCCTGAATCCGGTGTTGACCGTTGTGTTGTCCGGACTCTCTTCCTTGTTTTGACGTTTGTTTTTATTACGCCGTGGCTTCCCGTTGCCATCCCTTATTTTGGATGTGCTTGGGTCGCTGGTGCCTTTACGGTCCAACCAGCTATCTTCACCCGCGCAAAAGTGGGTCATAAGGCCTGTTAAGGCTGCCATTGTCCTTGGCTTTTCTTGGCCGAGGTGTCTGGCGAGCCACTCGTCTCGGATGCTGTGTTTGAAGGCCGCTAAGGCTTTGGAGTCCGGACAATCGACAATTTGATTCTTCTTAGTGAGGAATCTGTTCCAAAGCTTGCGGGCGGACTCTCCGGGCTGTTGGATTATGTGACTTAAATCGTCCGCATCCGGAGGCCGGACATAAGTCCCTTGAAAATTGGCCCTGAAAGCGTCCTCGAGTTCCTCCCAACTTCCAATTGAATTTTCGGGGAGGCCTTTCAACCAGTGTCGAGCCGGTCCCTTCAGCTTGAGAGGAAGGTATTTGATGGCGTGGAGGTCATCCCCACGAGCCATGTGTATATGCAGGATAAAATCCTCGATCCAGACCCCTGGGTATGTCATTCCGTCGTATGCCTCTATGTTCACAGGTTTAAAACCCTGTGGAAATTCATTGTCCAGTACTTCTTCGGTGAAGCACAGGGGGTGAGCAGCCCCTCTGTATCTGGACGTGATGTGGCATGCCGTCGGCTGTTGTTGTGTCTGGTGTTTATTCCGAACTGGTATCCGATCGGTATGATCATTTTGGTGACCATAGTCCCGCGCCGGGGTGTGTCCTTTAGATCCATAGATGGACCTAGCCGCGCCGGCTTTCTTGTCCACGAGCTCGCGTAAATCGTGCGCAGCGTCGGTAGCTGCTCTATTGTGGTTATGAAGTGGTTTGTCCGTCCTCCTGGCCATGTTGTTCTTTGGTGGAACAGCCTCGTCGTCGAATTCTGGCAACAACTTGCATTTTGGATAGCTCTTTGTATGGCGATCGTCGCCGAACTTTTTGCTACCTCTTGAGCACTGCATTGGATTTCCCCGAAGAGGAGAGGATGATGCAGCAAAGTAGCGTAAGTATTTCCCTCAGTTTTTGAGAACCAAGGTATCAATCCAGTAGGAGACCACGCACAAGTCCCTCGTACCTACACAAAATGATAGCAACTCGGAACCAATGCTTAGGGGTTGTCAATCCGTTCACGGTCACTTACGAGAGTGAGATCTGATAGAGATAATATTTTTGGTATTTTTGATAGACAGATGCAAAGTAAAAAGTAAAAGGCAAAGTAAAAACAAAGCAAGTAAATAAAGTGATAGCGATTGATATGATGAGAATAGACCCGGGGGCCATAGGTTTCACTAGTGGCTTCTCTCAAGAGCATAAGTATTCTACGGTGGGTGAACAAATTACTGTTGAGCAATTGACAGAATTGAGCATAGTTATGAGTATATCTAGGTTATGATCATGTATATAGGCATCATGTACAAAACAAGTAGATCGAAACGATTCTGCATCTACTACTATTACTCCACTCATCGACCGCTATCCAGCATGCATCTAGAGTATTAATTTAAAAATAGAGTAACGCCGTAAGCAAGATGACATGATGAAGAGGGATAAATTCATGCAATATGATAAAAACCCCATCTTGTTATCCTCGATGGCAACAATACAATACGTGCCTTGCTGCCCCTTCTGTCATTGGGTAAGGACACCATAAAATTCAACCCAAAGCTAAGCACTTCTCCCATTGCAAGAACTACCAATCTAGTTGGCCAAACCAAAAAAGATAATTCGAAGAGAGTTGCAAAGATAACTCAATCATACATAAAGAATTCAGAGAAGAATCAAATATTTTCCATAGATAATACTGGATCATAAACCCACAATTCATCGGTCTCAACAAACATACCGCAAAAATAAGATTACATCGAATAGATCTCCACGAGAGAGGGGGAGAACATTGTATTGAGATCCAAAAAGAGAGAAGAAGCCATCTAGCTACTAGCTATGGACCTGAAGGTCTGAAGTAAACTACTCACACTTCTTCGGAGGGGCTATCGTGATGATATAGAAGCCCTCCGTGGTGGATGCCCCCTCCGGCGGAGCTCCGGAACAGGCCCCAAGATGGGATCTCGTGGATACAGAAGGTTGCGGCAGTGGAATTAGGTTTTTGGCTCCTGTTCTGATCGTACGGGGGTACGTAGGTATATATAGGAGGAAGGAGTATGTCGGTGGAGCTTCGAGGGGCCCACGAGGTAGGGGGCACGCCTAGGGGGGCGCCCTCCACCCTCGAGACCTCCTCGGGCACTGCTTGGAGTAGGGTCCAAGTCTCCTGGATCACGTTCGGTTGGAAAATCACGATCCCGAAGGTTTCATTTCGTTTGGACTCCGTTTGATATTCAGTTTCTTCGGAACACTGAAGTGGGCAAAAAATAGCAATTCTGGGCTGGGCCTCCGGTTAATAGGTTAGTCCCAAAAGTAATATAAAAGTGGAAAATAAAGCCCAATATAGTCCAAAACAGTAGATAAAGTAGCATGGAGCAATCAAAAATTATAGATACGTTGGAGACGTATCAGGCATCGCCAAGCTTAATTCCTGCTCGTCTTCGAGTAGGTAAATGATAAAAAAGAATTTTTGATGCGGAGTGATACTTTGGCATAATTTCAATGTAAATCTTCTTAATTTTGATATGAATATTCAGATCCGAAAGATTCAAGACAAAAGTTCATATTGACACAAAAATAATAATACTTCAAGCATACTAATCAAAGCAATCATGTCTTCTCAAAATAACATGGCAAAAGAAAGTTCATCCCTACAAAATCATATAGTTAGGCTATGCTTCATTTTCGTCACACAAAGATGTTCCCAACTTCTATACCTCCGATGACAAGCCAAGCAATTGTTTCATACTCAAATAATCTCAAACTTTTTCAACCTTCACGCAATTCATGAGCGTGAGCCATGGATATAGCACTATGGGTGGAATAGAATATGATGATGGGGATTGTGTGGAGAAGACAAAAAAGGAGAAAGTCTCACATTGACGAGGCTAATCAACGGGCTATGGAGATGCCCATCAATTGATGTCGACATGAGGAGTAGGGATTGCCATGCAACGGATGCACTAGAGCTATGAATGCTCAACAAAAGAAAAACTAGTGGGTGTGCATCCAACTTGCTTGCTCATGAAGACCTAGGGCATTTGAGGAAGCCCATCGTAGGAATATACAAGCCAAGTTCTATAATGAAAAATTCTCACTACTATAAAAAGACACTTATGAGACTCACTACATGAGGAACAAGGTGCTACTTTGAAGCACAATATATGAGACTCACTACATGAAGAACAAGGTGCTACTTTGAAGCACAAGTGTGGAAAAAGAGATAGTAGCATTGCCCTTTTTATTTATATTTTGTTTTATTTGGCCTTTTTTTGGCCTTTCTCTTTTTTTGGGCAATGCTCTAATAATGATGATAATCACACTTCTATTTATTACAACATAAGGATTACAACTCGAAACTTAGAACAAGATATGACTCTATATGAATGCCTCTGGCGGTGTACCGGGATGGTGCAATGAATCAAGAGTGACATGTATGGAAAATAATGCATGGTGGCTTTGCCACAAATATGATGTCAACTACATGATCATGCAATAGCAATATGACAAAAGTAAGGTATGTCATGATGATGATGATGGAAGTTGCATGGCAATATATCTCAGAATGGCTATGGAAATGCCATGATAGGTAGGTATGGTGGCTGTTTTGAGGAAGATATAAGGAGGTTTTATGTGTGATAGAGTATATCGTATCACGGGGTTTGGATGCACCGGCGAAGTTTGCACCAACTCTCAAGGTGAGAAAGGGCAATCCACGGTACCAAAGAGGCTAGCAAAGGCGGAAAGGTGAGAGTGTGTATAATCCATGGACTCAACATTAGTCAAAAGAACTCATATACTTATTGCAAAAATTTAGAAGCCATCAAAAATTCAAGTACTACGCGCATGCTCCTAGGGGGATAGATTGGTAGGAAAAGACCATCGCTCGTCCCCGACCGCCACTCATAAGGATGCACAAGCCAGGTACACTTCATGTTTCAAATTTGTTACACAACTTTAACCATACGTGCATGCTACGGGACTTGCAAACTTCGACACAAGTATTTCTCAAATTCATAATCACCCAACTAGCATGACTTCAATATTATCACCTCCATATCTCAAAACAATTATCAAGCATCAAACTTATCTTAGTATTCAACTCACTCAAAAGAAAGTTTCACATATCTTGAACACCAAGTATATTAACATTAAGCAAATTACCATGCTATTAACGACTCTCAAAATAATCTAAGTGAAGCATGAGAGATCAATAGTTCCTTAAAAACAAAGCCACCACCGTGCTCTAAAAGATCTAAGTGAAGCACTAGAGCAAAAATTATCACGCTCAAAAGATATAAGTGAAGCACTATGAGCAAAACTATCAAGCTCAAAAGATATAAGTGAAGCACATAGAGTATTCTAAAAAATTCCAAATCATATATGGATCTCTCAAAATGTGTGTACAGCAAGGATGATTGTGGTAGACTAACAAGCAAAGACACAAATAATACAAGACGCTCCAAGCAAAACACATATCATGTTGGTGAATAAAAATATAGCTCCAAGTAAATTACCAATGGAAGTGGACGAAAGAGGGGATGCCTTCCGGGGCATCCCCAAGCTTTGACTTTTTGGTGTCCTTGGATTATCTTGCGGGTTCCATGGGCATCCCCAAGCTTAGGCTCTTGCCACTCCTTGTTCCATAATCCATCAAAAGAATTCACACAAAACTTGAAAACTTCACAACACAAAACTCAACAGAAATCTCGTGAGCTCCGTTAGAGAAAGAAAACAAAAGACTACTTCAAGGTACTGTAATGAACTCATTCTTTATTTATATTGGTGTTAAACCTACTGTATTCCAACTTCTCTATGGTTTATAAACTATTTTACTAGCCATAGATTCATCAAAATAAGCAAACAACACATGAAAAACAGAATCTGTCAAAAACAGAACAGTCTGTAGAAATCTGTAACTAACGCAAACTTGTGGAACTCTAAAAATTCTACCAAACTAGTAAGTCCTTGAAAATTTGTTTATTGATCAGCAGCAAAAAGAATCAACGCAAAAGAACGTTCCTGTGATTTATCATAACTAAATTCATACGCGCAAAGTTTCTGTTTTTCAGCAAAATCAAATCAACTATCATCGTAGGTTATCCTATAGGTTCTACTGGGCACAAACACTAATTAAAACATAAAACCACATCCAAACAGAAGGTAGATGGATTATTAATTCCTAAACATAAGCAAAAACAAAAAACACAAAATAAAATTGGATTGCCTCCCAACAAGCGCTATCGTTTAACGCCCTTAGCTAGGCATAAAAGCAAGGATAGATCTAGGTAGTGCCGTAATAATAAGATAGATCTTGAAAGCTCATCTCGTATTCTCTATGTTCGGCAACAAGTTTCCTTTGAGGCAAGCAAAAATAATCGAAAGGGCTAAATTTAGCGGGACAAAAATCCCCAGGATCAATCACGGGAGGAACGGGTTCCTCCCTTGGCCCTTCATAGTGCACAACTATTTCATCACTGAAAGCATTCTTTTGGCAAAATCTTGTGAGCTTATACTCGAGAGAGTATCCTAGCTGATTATTTCTGAGGGCAAAATCATCATTAAGCTCGTTAATGCAATCAACCAAGACATTGATAGGGACCTTTTTTCTAAGGTTTTCATTAAAAGCGACATAGTCTGAAGATTGAAAACGTCTAATTTCCTCTTGATCATAGAGGATTGCTTCTATGGGTGGATGACGGCGTCCACCCTATAGTGCGCAAAGATTTCTTTGGCTTCTCTTATGATAAATCTAAATTCATGAGCAAAAAAGATGGTAACAGCGCGTTTAACAAAACAGTGCTCAATATTAGAGAATTCCAAGAAAATTCTCTGTATGCAAGGGTGCATATGCATAAATGTCTTTCAAGTTCAACCACAAGCATAGCTATAGCATCGGCAAGGCTACCAGTTCTATGAAGAATAGAACAACCCATGGAAGGTAAAGCACTGGCACAAGTAAAGAAATCTTGAATAACGCCTTTGCCAATGATGTTACATTTACCGATTCGAAACTTTTTGGTATGCAAGATAGGAGGTTCATCGGCCGAAGCCTCGGGATTTTCTGTGTTATCATTATTGTCCATATTGACGATAATCTCCCCAATTTCGGACATAGCGGCAATAGAAGCAAGGCGGAAGAAAGCAAAAAAGGGAAAGGCAGAGGAGATTGGGAAAGAGAGGGCAAATAAAACGGCAAGGGTGAAGTGGGGGAGAGGAAAACGAGAGGCAAATAGCAAATAATGTAATGCGAGAGACAGGGATTGCGATGGGTACTTGGTATGGTTGACTTGCTTGCGTGAGCCTCCCCGGCAACAGCGCCAGAAATTCTTCTTGCTACCACTTGAGCACTGCGTTGGATTTCCCCGAAGAGGAGAGGATGATGCAGCAAAGTAGCGTAAGTATTTCCCTCAGTTCTTGAGAACCAAGGTATCAATCCAGTAGGAGACCATGCACAAGTCCCTCGTACCTACACAAAATGATAGCAACTCGCAACCAACGCTTAGGGGTTGTCAATCCCTTCACGGTCACTTACGAGAGTGAGATCTGATAGAGATAATATTTTTGGTATTTTTGATAGATAGATGCAAAGTAAAAAGTAAAAGGCAAAGTAAAAACAAAGCAAGTAAATAAAGTGATAGCGATTGTTATGATGAGAATAGACCCGGGGGCCATAGGTTTCACTAGTGGCTTCTCTCAAGAGCATAAGTATTCTATGGTGGGTGAACAAATTACTGTTAAGCAATTAACAGAATTGAGCATAGTTATGAGTATATCTAGGTTATGATCATGTATATAGGCATCACGCCCAAAACAAGTAGATCGAAACGATTCTGCATCTACTGCTATTACTCCACTCGTCGACCGCTATCCAACATGCATCTAGAGTATTAAGTTAAAAACAGAGTAACGCCGTAAGCAAGATGACATGATGTAGAGGGATAAATTCGTGCAATATGGTAAAAACCCCATCTTGTTATCCTTGATGGCAACAATACAATACGTGCCTTGCTGCCCCTTCTGTCACTGGGTAAGGACACCGCAAGATTGAACCCAAAGCTAAGCACTTCTCCCATTGCAAGAACTACCAATCTAGTTGGCCAAACCAAAAAAAGATAATTCGAAGAGACTTGCAAATATAACTCAATCATACATAAAAGAATTCAGAGAAGAATCAACTATTTTCCATAGATAATACTGGATCATAAACCCACAATTCATCGGTCTCAACAAACACACCGCAAAAAGAAGATTACATCGAATAGATCTCCACGAGAGAGGGGGAGAACATTGTATTGAGATCCAAAAAGAGAGAAGAAGCCATCTAGCTACTAGCTATGGACCCGAAGGTCTGAAGTAAACTACTCATAGTTCATCGAAGGGGCTATGGTGATGATGTAGAAGCCCTCCATGGTGGATGCCCCCTCCGGCGGAGCTCCGGAACAGGCCCCAAGATGGGAACTCATGGATACAGAAGGTTGCGACGGTGGAATTAGGTTTTTGGCTCCGGTTCTGATCGTACGGGGGTGCGTAGGTATATATAGGAGGAAGGAGTACATCGATGGAGCTTCGAGGGGCCCACGAGGTAGGGGGCGCGCCCAGGAGGGGAGCCCTCCACCCTCGTGACCTCCTCGGGCACTGCTTGGAGTAGGGTCCAAGTCTCCTGGATCATGTTCGGTTGGAAAATCACGATCCCGAAGGTTTCATTCCGTTTGGTCTCCGTTTGATATTCGGTTTCTTCGAAACACTGAAATAGGCAAAAAAACAGCAATTCTGGGCTGGGCCTCCGGTTAATAGGTTAGTCCCGAAAGTAATATAAAAGTGGAAAATAAAGCCCAATATAGTCCAAAACAGTAGATAAAGTAGCATGGAGCAATCAAAAATTATAGATACGTTGGAGACGTATCACTTTTCTTTGGTGTCTTGCACTTTATTCCATCTGCGATTGAGCGTTTCCCGTGCGGCCTTTAGCCGTTGCTTCTGCTTCTTTAGACTTCTCGCAGTGGCCATAAGCCTTGTGTGGAGGTTATCTCGTTCCACGCGTGTTTTCGGGATGATGAATGCATCATCATCCGGACTGTGTTCTTGTCCTGGGGCGGTTTGGTGAACTCGTCCCTCGGGATCATTGTGATCGGGCGTCTGCTCCAAACTGTGTTCGGCGTGACCTGGCTCATCCTGCTCCATCGCTGGGTCCATATGGTCGTTGTTGCCTTCAGAGTTGACTGGGGTGTCGATGTTTCTGGCGCTTTTATCACTATTTTTACTATTGCTGGACTTGGAGCGGCGCCTGCGCCATCGTTTTGCCCGGGGGTTTTATCTTCCGGATTGTCGCCGTCCTCCTCCTTGGGCATGTCCACCATGTATATATTGTATGACGAGGTGGTAGTCCAGCGCCCCAGTGATTCTGAATCTTCTCCTGCATCATCGTCCATACCGTCGATGTCTTCGGAGTCGAAGTCAAGCACATCGGATATATCGCCGACAGTGGCAATGAAGTGGGTGGTGGGTGGGCAACGAATTCCTTCGTCGCCTGCTTCCCACTCGAGCCGGACATAGTTCGGCCAAGGTTCTCCTGACAAAGAGAGAGATTTTAACGAGTTCAGCACGTCACCAAAGGGCGAGTGCTGGAAGATATCCGCAGCGGTGAACTCCATTACTGGAGCCCGTCTAGGTTCGGCGGGCTCAGGAGCGCGCAGACTGGAACCTACAGCCGGATACGAGTCCGGGGACCCGGTGTCACAGGCTTCTTTATGGGTGAGGCCTGTGTTCGGCTCTAACACCGATAAGTGGGTGGCCCGCGGGACGGGGTCCATCCGCCCATCCTTGGGCAACGCTGTCTGCTCCAGATTTAGGTCCAGGGCTGCTGTAGGGGTGATATCCAGAGCATTGTCCTATAGCAGGTCTAAGCCGTGCTCATCGTGATTGTCCGACACTTCCGGCGCAGGCCCGAACCCGTTTAAGATCCAGTCTCCATGGATACCAGTCGTGTAGTTCAGGTTTCCGAACCTGACCTGATGGCCAGGGGTGTAGCTGTCGATCTGCTCCAGTTGGCCAAGTGATTGGCCCGCAGTGCGAAGCTGCCGAACACGAATATCTGTCCAGGGGGAAAGTCTCACCCTGGACCGTGTTGTTGACGATTGAAGGAGCCATCAAGCCTTGCAGCGACGACACAGAGGAACTCTCAATGAAAGCACCAATGTCGGTGTTAAAACCGGCGGATCTCGGGTAGGGGGTCCCGATCTGTGCGTCTTAGGCTAATGGTAACAGGAGGCAAGGAACACGATGTTTACCCAGGTTCGGGCCCTCTCGATGGAGGTAAAACCCTACTTCCTGCTTGATTGATATTGATGATATGAGTAGTACAAGAGTTGATCTACCACGAGATCGTAGAGGCTAAACCCTAGTAGCTAGCCTATGATGGTTATGATTGTGATCGTCCCTCTAAGGACCGAACTCTCCGGTTTATATAGACACCAGAGAGAGCTAGGGTTTACATGGAGTCGGTTACAAGGAAGGAAATATAATATCCGGATCGCCAAGCTTGTCTTCCACGCAAAGGAGAGTCCCATCCGGACACGGGACAGAGTCTTGAGTCTTGTATCTTCACGCTCCAATAGTCCGGACAAAGTATATAGTCCGGCTGTCCAGATACCCCCTAATCCAGGACTCCCACAACCATGCCGCGCCGAGAGCACCACGGTGGTGGACGACGGCGAGGACTAGGAAGGGGACGACTTGGAGCCGGGGAAGACACAGCAGTGGATGCCCACGCGAAGAGGAGTATGAGGGTTCACTGGTTTGGCTGCGGTGTGAGGCTGCTGTCGCCGCAGAATAACAGGGGTTGTGGGTGAGTAGAGGGATGGCCTGGCCAGCGGTGGGAGTAGTAGGGGGCGGTGAGGCCTCCGCGGCATCACAGCCGGCCACGGGAGGCAGGAGCACGCGGCACGATCGACGCTAGTTTGGGCGGCTGGAGCAAGAAGACCAGGGGTTGAAGAAACACTACGACTGTTGGATGAACATCGTACGGTAACAGGAGCTAGAACCGTTCCTATTGACTAAGTTGACAAAGCCCTCCGTCCCCGTCAACTTGGTAGGCCCACAAGTCAGCCTCCCACTATGCTGGGTTCCAGCTGGCAGGGGGAGTATTCATTTTTTTGTGCGTAATAAGGAGGCACTTCCTTGCGTGCGAAGATAGCTGGTGGGTCCGACATGTCAGCGGGGGCCATGTTTTTTTTGCGAAATATAGAGGCCCTTCCGGTGGGTCCCAGATGTCAGGGGGAGGAATCATTATTTTGCGCGTAATAAGGAGGCATTTCCTTGTGTGCGACCGTGGATCCAGCTGTCAGCCTCTCCATGCACAATCTAGTTCTGATGGTGTCGTTCGTTGACCACATTGACCACGCCGCGCCGAGCGCATCCAAGGTGGTGGACGATGGTGAGGCCCCAGATAGCAACGAGCCGGAGATGGGAAGACGCGGGAGTAGAGTCGCAGACGGAGAGGTGTACGAGGGTTAACTGGTTCTAGTGCGGTGTGGTTGAATAGTCGGTGGAGAAGAACAGAAGGTGTGGAGGGGTGGAGGGATGGCCTGGCCAACGGTGGAGTAGCGCTTCATAGCGAAGCGTGCTAAGCAGAGCTGCTAGCAGCAGGAGGTGGGAGGTGGTCCCGGTGGCGCTGGAGGAAGAAGACGAGAGATTGAAGATGGATGCCGGTCGTTGGATGTAAATCCAACATTTAACATGTCAGAATCATTTGTTGACTAAATTGACAACGACTTGCTTTGGCTTCGACCTATTGGCCCACATTTCAGCCTCCAAAAATGTGGCACGTATTCAACCCATTTTTTTAGAATTTACAGTATTTTTTTGCGAGGTAGAATTTACAGTCAATTTGATCTTTTTTTGAATTAGAGCCATTAGCTGGGCTGGGTGAACAAATAATGTAGCATCCATGTGGCCCATTTATTTTATTTCCTAAAAAATTACAGGCCATTTGCACTTTCTCGAAATACACGATTTTGCTGGGCTGATTCTAATTATAATGTTGGGTTGGGCCAGCAATGTTATCAAAAAATTAAAAGGGGTTGAGCATTTTGTTATAAATATATTTAAATAATAAGTGATATTATTACATTTGTCCTTAAATCTTACCAAGCTTTTGTACACAATCACTAGGATTTTTGTGCCAAAACAATCCAGGATTTTATTTGTTAAGAAATTATTTTTACAAGTTAATAAGATGTGGGATATTGTTTTCTTACATATGTAAGTATCTGTTAAATATATGATGACAATAAAACTAATATATAATAACATATAAAATAATTTAAATATATATAATATAGTTAGAAGGGAAAGAATAAGTTGGACCTGGCGTTCCTATTCTTATATAGAAAAATAGAACAAACCTCTGCATTTTCTTCAAAAAATACATAAATTGGGCTGCCAAAAATAAAACCTCGGATGGGAGGTCCATAGGCCGGTCGATACATGACAGCCCTAAGAAAATACAAGCAGGCCTACGGACCTCCCATCCGAGGTCGTGGGCTGCGCATGTTAAAAATGAAAGCCCAGACGGGGTAGCCCAAAACCACGTCCAACACTTGCCAAAACTTCGTCCCTCGTTTTCTGTGTGTTTTGCACACTCGACATTGTGTGGGCATTTTGACTATGCATCATATGAAGATGTGCTATGCATGAATGTTGATCAGCATGATGTTAACTGGCTGGTAGTTCCATTTTCGACCATGAATAAAACTTCCAACATGATGTTAACCATGTTTGAAAAGGCCGTGTTAATATAAATGCTCTGCCTTTGAAAGTTGCAGTTTCTTATCTGAAACTAAGCTTGCAGTTTCTTATCTGAAACTGAAACTTGTAGTTTCTTCTCTGAGAATCACATTGTCTGCACTTTTATACTCCTATGAAACTACATTTTTTAAGTGCTAAAAATAGATCTCTAGAATTCATAAAATACTTCATATGCTCAATACTGCAAATCTGAAATTCAAAAGACATTCATATCTGAAATTACTCTCAAAATACACAACACAAAACACAATTCACAACCTGCAAATACTGACAACCCTAAGCTCCTCCTGACAATTCACAACCTGCCCGACTATTGGGCTGGTGGGGGGCACCCCCTCCTATTCCTCAGCGGCAGACAGCCACCCCGTGAGACGATGTGAACGGCAAGGGAGACCATGGCGGGGAAGCGTCGTCGGGCCAACTGCTTTTCTCCTCTTGTAGTTGGGTTCGGTCGATGAAGAATCCACCGGCTCGCTCTGGCAGGATACCCTCACAAACGGCACCCTGTAGATGCTCGATCCTTCAATCTCTGGTGGATGCTCCATCTAGGATCGATACTCCCACCACCGCTCCCTCACGATCGGATTCGGTGAATCTGTTTGCTCCATGGCCCAGAGGAGCAGCTCTATGTACTTCGGCGCGACTCCCTCCGGTAGTATCACTGCCTTTTCGCTCTGTTGCAGATATTTGGCCATGGATGTCGCCATCGCCACTAGTTGGTCCTTGTTGTCAAACCAAGACTGTATCTCCAACATCCTAGCTAGCTTCACAGGGTCGCCGTCTGCGATCCTCACGTATTGGTTGTACTCCTCCATCGATCTACTTCTCCACAGCACCTTCACTCGCCGGCGGTGGTTTTTGAATGGAAGAGGAGAGGAGCAGCGCTGGTTTTGGATTAGAACGGGAGAGGATCGACGCTAGTTTTGGACTGGAACAGGAGAGGAGGGGCGGTGGTTTTGAAATGGAAGAGGAGAGGAGCGACGCTGGATTTAGATTGGAACAGGAGAGGAGCAACGGTCGTTTAAGAGGAGAAGAGCGGAAGAGCGGTGCTGGTCTTGGAAGTATTTTTTTGTTGTTTTGCGTATTTTGGGTCAAAGTTTGACCATGTACTGTATTTGACAAGCAAAATGTGAATTCATGTCACCAAAAATTGTATCGTTTGGTTCATATCTGAATGTACTTTCAAATTATATTATTTTTGCAACATATAACATATATTTTATGTGCGAAAATCATGGTCAATTATGACCCAGTATAAAAGGGAGACTAGTTAATGTGGGGTCGCTTTCTTAATTGAAGGGTAAATTGATTTTGATTTTGATCCAGTCACAGCGCTCCGGCCCTCTCGTCCAATCTTAAATCCCTGCCGCACGCTCCTCTCCCTCTTCTCCATTGCAAAACCACCTCCTCTCCTCTCCATCATCTCCATTCCAAAACCACCGTCTCGCCTCTCCCTCTTCTGATCTTCTCCATTGCAAAACCACCTCCTCTCCTCTCCATCATCTCCATTCCAAAACCACCGTCTCGCCTCTCCCTTTTCTGATCTTCTCCATTGCAAAACCACCTCCTCTCCTCTCCATCATCTCCATTCCAAAACCACCTTCTCGCCTCTCCCTCTTCTCTATTGCAAGACCACCGTCTCTCCTCCCATCTTCCAAAGCTAGCACCGGACCACTCAGAAAAACATCTATGGAGAGGATGTAGCAACGAATTAGGCAGATCGCCGGCGGTGACCAGGCAAAGTTAGCCAGGTTGAAGGAGATCCTTAGTTGGTTTGACAATGAGTGGGAGATTCCAAGGACGATGCAGGCCATGTGGCAATGTATGCGAAAGAGCGAGACGGCGGCGATGAGGGCGGCGATGTACATGTATTCCTCAGCGGCAGTCACGCCGTAGTCCTTCGAGTTCATCGAGTATCTCCTCTGGGCGATGGAGCAGACAGATTTGCCCGAGGCGATAGTCAGGCGGAGGTGGTGGGCTTACAGGTCGAAGATCCAGCACCCAGAGGATAACAAATCGATCGAGTATGGTGTGACGTTCGTGAGGGTGCAGAGCCAGCCGGAGCCACAGGAGTATTCGTTCTCCCACCGCAAGAGGAGGCCGGATGGCGCGACGTTGCTTCACCGCCGTTCTCCACGGTTCCCTCGATGCTCGCCTCATTTCAAGGGCGGCGGTAGGGTTTAAGGTAAGCTTTGCACTAACCTAATCTTCCACCTGCTCATGCTTACAATCAGTGTGACAGCTAATGAAAATCATGCTTACAATCAGTCTCTGAGTACTACGCCAATCACCCTAAAATAGCTTTGGACCTTTGGGTCAAAGTTGTGACACAGTGTACAAATAAAGAAAAATAGATTGGTGCTTCTTTTAGAAAAGAGTACTCCCTAGAAAACTGCCAATATAAGCGACTAGTATTTGGTTAGAGGATTTGCTGCCGAGAAAGATCAGTCTACAAAGAGCGCCACACATCCCACAGGTGGTGGTGGATGCCAATGCGTGTATGCAGCATGGTTGGTGTCGGTAATTTTTACTTGGCACACCTCGCACTCTGCATATATGCCGGTTCCATACTTACATTTGTGCGGTTCCACCAAAATGCAGCTGAATAACCCTATTTGCATAGATAATGAAAAAGCGTGATTACATTATAGTGGCACTAGTTGATGAAACACACGAAATAAATAGAAGAACATATTGCGATAGTATCATAGTATGCCATGCTGCGAGGGCGAAATGGGCCCTGCGACGCCTCATATGGTACGCCTCATACTGGAAATCGTCCCAAGTCTCCCAGATACACCTTCTGCCAGTGATGAACATCGGTGTACAGCGGTAGTACAAGGAGGCGCCTTGAGACATTCAAATCTCTATTTTTATACATATCAACTAAAATTAAACACCCCAGTTTGCAGAAACGCTTAAACATTAACAATGGGACTAGTTGATGAAACATACATTAACAAAGAGAAGGACTTTCTTTATCTACATTGGAAATGAAATGATAGAGATGACACTCGCTCTATTTTAACTGTATTATTACTTCATTTTATCAGTGACACTAGGGTCGAGCAGGTGGCAAACGAGGTGTACCGTGCATCGCAAGGATGGAGACCGGGGGTGCTTAGACTGGGATGCTGAAGCTGGCTCTTTCAGTCACCAACATGGATGATTCAATTCATGGGACCTTTTGGTGCAGTTCACCTAAAATGAAGAAATGTCCCATGAGCCAGCAGCTTCTTCTTCAAATTTTTTAAGAAAAGGGCTCCAGCCCCAGTTCCATTTCCATCAGAAAATGAAACCCACAGAGCTTCTTCGTCATTAGTTGCAATAAAATTGAGCAACATCAAGGTTGGTTGTGAAGCTCCTGGAATGCCCAACTATAATTTGGATATCATTTGTGCAGTTCAACTAAGATCGAGCGTGAAATGTATATCTCTATTTGCACAAAAAAGGTGGAAAGGAGGGTGACTAACAAGTGATGAAACATGCATCAAATGAAAAGAAGCATGTTCCTTATCTGAATGGCAATCCTACAAGGACAATAGCAATTTCTAAAGCAGTGGCATTGCTAGATATTAGTGTGGGCATTAGGATTAACTTTGACAATCGTTAAATACAACATTACTTTGGGCATGGGAGAGTAGGTGGACCAGGACAGTTGCATTTCTAACGAAAAGAACCAACTTATCTTAATGGGAAATTTTAGCAGGACATGTAAAGAAGTGCCATTGGTTCATATTACTGGAGGCATTACATTGAAATCAACATTTGTTTAATGTGTCCTTACTTTTAACAGTGCGACTGCTACATTTTACGAGTGGCATTACATAAGAGTGCCTCGGGGCAACAAACAGCAGAACAGGGTATCTGGGTTGGTCCCATTTTTGTTTGATATAGCCACCTTATACTGTGTGAGGCTAGCAAATCTAGTGTTGGACTTACTCTGTTGACTTGTCCCCCAGTCCCCACTTTCTTTCCTTTTTCAACCAATAGATCGGGTTTATATTGAGTTTGTACTGCATTTCCCTTTATTTCCCTATTAGACCTAGAGACCAGTTGGATAGCCAGTCTGTGGTACTTTTCGCCCCCATTTATTTCCTCTTTCGACCAAGTCCTAGATTCAGGTAACAAATCCTCCCCCACCCCACCCCCTTTCTTCCTTGTTTTAACCAAGTAGTACTAGATTCGAGTGCATGAACTAGTTTTACCTCTTAAGCCTAAAAAAATTAGGTGGTTTTCAAACAGCCGATCGATCCTATCTATGAGGGGGCCTGAGAAATAGTAAAAGATATATATGCAGCGAGGTCAGGAGCTCGGGAAGTAGAGAAAGGCCAGTTTCGAAGGAAGTTATACCTGATGGTCGCCGAGATGTTGCTAGGTGGACGGCGAGAGTCCGGATCTGCCCACACTACGACAGCGAGGAAGAAGGGGTCGGAGGCCCTCCCTTGCCAGCGGTGCTTGGGAGAGAACGGCAAGGCAGGCTGATCGGGACGCGCCCAGCAGTGGGTAAGAGCCGTCGCCGAGGACGACCGCGTGAACGTTGCACCCGCTCACCTTCCCCGGTGGAGAGGATCCGGCTGGATCTGTGACCAGCGGTGAGCAGAGAGAGACGGAGAGAGAGAGAGAGAGAGAGAGAGAGAGAGAGAGAGAGAGTGGCCACCTCTGTCGTGTTTAGATCTGGAGAGGATGAGACAGTGTGAAGAGAGCAACACTAGCAAGCAAGCGCGAAGGCTCCTGCCTATATAGTGGAGTAGTACTAGTTTTCTTTTCTCTACTGAAGCCGGCTTCACCTCGTCAATGACTGTCGAGAAGTCTTCATGCACGTGGCCCAGAGGCGCAGTTGTCGTCATTTTGATCTGAAGCGTCGGATTATAACATATAACACAAAAAAATGCCACATGACAAGAAATCATAACCTCACTGCCCAAAGGAGACAACATGAATCCCGACGGACAAACTAGATGAGGAACAAAGCTCAAATTAAAGATAAACTCGTAGAAAAGGGGTCCGTCGATAGATGTCCTAATTAACATAGCCGGCTTGATGTCAGGACCCCGACTCGATGCCGCATCGATCTAGCATGTAACACATCATATCACTTTGCGGCCTCACGCACGGTTTTCCCACGGGTGCCACCTTACCTGGCCCGGGACCGTTTGCGCCTTTTGGCTCACGTATATGGTAGTGCCGCTAGCATCCATATGACAAAGAACCCGGGCTGACATGGCTAGTCGTAAACCCAAAGTGGCACAGACTTACAGGGATAGGCATCCATGACCCAGCATCGAACGTGTCGGTCATCAACGACTGAATCCGAGCTGTAGCACTGGGCTAGCAGGACTCCGGTAAACCGGGCTGTAGCGGGCTAACAGGACTCCGGTATCCATCGCGTGACATTTCCCCGAAGGGACAGACACAGGAATGAAGAAGGACACATGCCGGCCAGCCTAAGTGTTCCGGAGCAGTAGCAAGCTACCAAGGCTCAGTGGAAACACTAGGAGACATTTCCCGGTAAGAGAGGCTACTAAGGATAAACAACTAGATAGTCAGATCCCACACATACCAAGCATTTCAATCATATACACAATATGCTCGATATGTGCAAATACAACAAGGCATCACAACATGACTCTACGACACAAGTACTTTATTTAAAGGCTCAGAGAGCCATACATATCATATACACAAGTATGGGTCACACGACCCAGCATTCAAGTCATACAGACATACAAGCCAATAGCGGAAGTAACTTGTCTGAGTACAGACAACTAGTAAAATAAAAGAGGCTTGGGGAAGCCTGGCTATACTACATGGTCCTTCACAAGCTCAGGATCACCACCTGGGCCTCAGTCTACTCATCGATGTCAACGTCTACGAAGAACCCATCAGAAGGGGTTGCAGTGTCTTCTGAAAAAGGTAAATTAAAGCAACATGAGTACAAAGGTACTCAGCACGACTTACATCAGATCCTACATACATGCACATTATCAAGAAGGGTTGGTGGGGTTATTGCAGCAAGCCAGCTTTGACTCTTGGCTAAGCTATCCTACGAGACACCAACTTGAAATGGTTTTGCGCACATGAGTCCACTACTCACCACTTCAATACACTACCGAGGATCCACCTCCGTCTTCCTATGGAAGAGCCATCCTCGGCACTCACGCTTATCTTGAGAGTTTTAGTAGTATCCATTTACTTGTCTATGAACTGTATAGGCAACCAAGTAGTCCTTTACCGCGGACGTGGCTATTCGAATAGATGATGTTAACCCTGCAGGGGTGTACTTCTTCATACACGCTCTCACCACTTACCGCCGTTTACACGACATGTACTCGGCAACCTTCAAGCGGAAGCCCAACGTGGGTGTCGGCCACGACCTACCTAAACACCTAAGTCTCTAGTCCAGGTTTATCGCCTATTCAGGTTCCATCCGCAGGGAGTCCGGCCGAGGTTTCCACATACGGCCCCGAACGATGTGTACAGGGTTCCAAGACACCTAACGGGTGCCCTTGTACCCGGCCACGTACCTACCGCATCATAGCCCACCCCGCGGGTCAGCGCTGTCCACGGCCTCCAGTAGGCTACAAACACCAGAAACTACTTGCAACTCCTGGACAGAGGACTAGGGTGAATAAGAAGCCGAGACGGTCCATTGGTTTCGGGCCCAATGCATGGTAGTAGCTGATCTTAAATCACACATACAGATCTCAGTGCTTAAGGTCGGCTTCAATGAAACAACCCACCATGTACTCCTACATGGCATCTCATTGATACCTTTACCAAATCGTGTTCAACACATCACTCTCATTACCGGCATGATCATTTCACTCTAGCCCATCACCCAGATGAACCAGACCTGACACGACTCTAAGCATAGCAGGCATAACAAGGTAGGAACAACACATACATGTGGCTCAATCAACTCCTACATAATAGAGGCGGGGGTGTCCCGATCTTTCGATGAGATGATAACTATCGATTTGGTGAAGATGACTTTGACGATCCGACTACAAACGTGCACGACGTTGCGCCTTAGCAATCGCTAAACCAACTCCGAAAGGTTATTGACCACGCTGGAGCACAATCAACCTGACCACGAAGGTCTATTCCTGCAAGCAATCGAAGAACAAGCAAGAATATGATAAAAGCAATCTGAATATTGCGAGTATATATGAAGTATTGATAAAGGTGGGGATCCGTAAGCGGTCTTGGTCTGGTCGTTGGACACAAACGAAGTACACGAAGTTGCAATGGCTAACTTTTAACTAAACAAATCCCCAGGAAAAGCTACTAGATGGATCTACTTATATAGGAGCAAGGGGTGGCGGCCAAGGAGGTGGGAGGACGTCCCAAGGCAGCCTAAAACTAAATCTAGGTCGTACAAGGCCAATGGGCCCAAGTGGAGGTGATGTAACACCTTTGGACTTGTAGTTTCACTCGGATTCTGCTGCAGCATCAGATTGTTTCGTCCACAACTCAACGCTCCGGACGAATTTGAAGGTGATTCCAATTGGGTTGGAAAGTGCACGAAATCTAGTTTCCAACAAAAAAAGAATCACCCAATTCAGAGTCCGTATGAAAAACTTGTGTGCGTTTTGAGTCAGGTGTGTCTGTGCAGTCCGAATCTGAATCCAGAACGTGAGAGACTTGGACTCTATCTTCTCTTGGGCCAAAAGTGACGTGAGAGAACTTTTTGGACAGCAAATAAACATCTCTTTCTTCCTTATCTTCATATGTGGATTGTACAAATGTCCCATACACCTGCAATTAGACAAAACACAAAAGTGTGTGAAGTATTTTTGTTCTGGATAACATAAATAGATTATTGAATAGTTTGCACTAGAAATCACCTGACAAATATGCATATATGCAATATTTTTGGTCATATCCAAGGTAGTCATGTCCTCATCATCCTCCCCTTCTTGAAAATAAAGCCGTCCTCGGCGTTGCTTAATCTGAAATGTGGCTAACAAGGTGTACATGTTGTATATGTATATGTCATCCATTTTTACTTCCCTTGATTTTTGCATATATGACACATGAATAGATGAGTAACTTGCATAGTTCATAAAATCTAAAGCCAAAAAAATAGCACAAGAAGTAGAAGGCATGAAAATATTGCAACTCAGTTTGCACATATAAGTGAAGCTCTTATTCATTTCAAAAGATTGACAATGTTCATCATTAAACCATCCCAACATTGGTGAATAAACCTTACTTGCATCAAATTTACATGCTACAACATGCTTAAATAAGCAAACATGCAATAAGTCATTCAACACAGAATCATCACCAAGATTAGAGGTCATATCAAAATGATTAAACATTGGTTCTTTTGCATCAATAGTTAATTCAATGGGTGCACTCAAAATTGTTGGTATTTCAGTTGTTTGATCACATGGCAAAGTCAAATTATCAACGTAGTCCTCCAAAATAGGTGGTGTGATCAAAGTAGTGGGTAGCTCATCAGATGGTGCATTCAAATTGACAAGGCATTCATCATTCTCATGCATCATGGTGATGTAGTCCTGACAACAACGGATGTGCTTGTCATAGTATGCCTAGTAGTTGAAGGAACAATCATATCAACTCTTGGAATGTGCACCGTGCGCTTGTTCTCCTCGTGGCCAACACGTCGTTTTATTTCCTGTTCAGCTTTGCAAGCAAGATGAAACAAATGGTCCATAGGATAACACTCTTCATGAATTAGTATCTCTTGAATATCACGGTTTAATCCTCCCCAAAATCTATCCATAAAATCATCTTCACTTTCTTCTAAAGAGGAATGCAACAAGGTAGTTTGTAAATCATCATAATATTTTGTTACAGTTTCACTACCTTGTTTTAAGTGTTGCAACTTCCTAATCATGTCACGAGTATAATAAGCAGGGACGAAAGTATGTCGCATGGCAAGTTTCAAATCATCCCAAGTAGTAGGTATATAATCAGGGTGTAACCGACAATATTCACTCCACCAAACCAAAGCATAACCAGTGAAAGAACAAACCGCAACCTTAACCTTTTTATGTTCATCGAAATTATGGGAAGCAAATATATTTTTTATGTCGAACTCCCATTCAATATACAAAGCAGGTTTAAAATGGCCATTAAATGGTGGTATAGATACATTAACCTGATCATGTGCATTTGGATGTTTGTGCACCTCTCGTGACGGTTGTGGTATTTGCAAAGGTGGTGGCACGTCTCCCGCGATCGACAAAGCCCATGAATTGACTCTGGATCCTGTCATGATTAGTAGAACAAGAAACAAAATCCAAAAATAATGTTCCTATAACTACTAGGATGTGGTGGTAAAACACTCACAGTAAAGCAAATATCAATGTCTTACAAGTTCTTACCATGCAGCAGGCGGTGATCGGCAACCAGCGGTGTCAAGTAACTCCGAATATTGAGTAAAGCGATTGCCAGGGGAGCGTACATATACACGGTGTAGAAATATGTGGAGCTGGGTTGGCTATATATGGTAGCAAAAGATTAGCAATAATCAATGCAAAGATGCAATGTTGAATAAACGCTCAACGACGGTACTGTGCTGGTCCTAGGCTAGACCGGACTAGAGACGCGAGCCTAGAACACTAATGAGGTCACGGCGTAGCACAACTAGCATCAATGAAGGATACTAAGTAGCTCTTGACAGCAAGATATAAGTGAAGATCACAACAGCAGTGAAGATAATGAGGTGAAATAACAGCCAAGCAGGATATATCAACAACTTTGTCTCCAACTTTCCTCTGAAAAAGTTTGTGCCGATTTTTTTGTTTTTTTTTCTTCTCTCTTTTTTTCACACTTTTTTTTTCTTTCTCTCCTTTTTTTTTCTCTGACTTTTTTTTTCCTTTTTTTTCTCTCGTTTTTTTCTCTCTTTTTTTCTCCCTCTTTCAAAACAAACTAGATAAGATGCAGATTGGATCAAGTGAAGATGTGAACGATCTCAACTATTATTATGACTATGAATGGTGGGTAGCACGTGGTGGAAATTGATGGATGGGTGGTGGACAGCGGAAGAGATAATGATGCAGCGGTGGCGGGACTAATGTGAACAGAACTCGAAACTCTAAACGAACTAGACACTAAGACCAGCAACTGACACGACGATGCAACCGATAATTCAACTATGCAAGCAATGAATAGAAAATTGCAAAGGCTCAGACTGGCTTGGATAAAGGATGAACAAATCTAACTTTTTTTTGTGTGGCTTTTTCTTGGACAATAGGTAAGAAAATAAATCTAATCTAGGAAAACTGGAAATTCTCACCGAGCAACCTGAAAACTGATACCACTTAATAGAGGCGGGGGTGTCCCGATCTTTCGATGAGATGATAACTATCGATTTGGTGAAGATGACTTTGACGATCCGACTACAAACGTGCACGACGTTGCGCCTTAGCAATCGCTAAACCAACTCCGAAAGGTTATTGACCACGCTGGAGCACCATCAACCTGACCACGAAGGTCTATTCCTGCAAGCAATCGAAGAACAAGCAAGAATATGATAAAAGCAATCTGAATATTGCAAGTATATATGAAGTATTGATTAAGGTGGGGATCCGTAAGCGGTCTTGGTCTGGTCGTTGGACACAAACGAAGTACACGAAGTTGCAATGGCTAACTTTTAACTAAACAAATCCCCAGGAAAAGCTACTAGATGGATCTACTTATATAGGAGCAAGGGGTGGCGGCCAAGGAGGTGGGAGGACGTCCCAAGGCAGCCTAAAACTAAATCTAGGTCGTACAAGGCCAATGGGCCCAAGTGGAGGTGATGTAACACCTTTGGACTTGTAGTTTGACTCGGATTCTGCTGCAGCATCAGATTGTTTCGTCCACAACTCAACGCTCCGGACGAATTTGAAGGTGATTCCAATTGGGTTGGAAAGTGCACGAAATCTAGTTTCCAACAAAAAAAATCACCCAATTCGGAGTCCGTATGAAAAACTTGTGTGCGTTTTGAGTCAGGTGTGTCTGTGCAGTCCGAATCTGAATCCAGAACGTGAGAGACTTGGACTCTATCTTCTCTTGGGCCAAAAGTGACGTGAGAGAACTTTTTGGACAGCAAATAAACATCTCTTTCTTCCATATCTTCATATGTGGATTGTACAAATGTCCCATACACCTGCAATTAGACAAAACACAAAAGTGTGTGAAGTATTTTTGTTCTGGATAACATAAATAGATTATTGAATAGTTTGCACTAGAAATCATCTGACAAATATGCATATATGCAATATTTTTGGTCATATCCAAGATAGTCATGTCCTCATCACTACACATGCTAGTGGGTTTCATCTAGTTACTGTGGCAATGACAGGTCATGCAGAGGAAATGGGTTCAACTACCGTAGCACACAGCAGTTTGAAACGCGTTGTCTTAATGTAGTAAAAGAGAGCAGAAGCGAGAACATGGGATTGTATCGATATGATCAAATGGTTGGTTGCTTGCCTGATGGGTCGATGCACTGATATTGTTCTTCGTTAGGGTAATCGTGGTACTCCTTGGAGGCAGAACCTGCCGCAAAGAGCACCGATACACAAACATCACCAAACAATATGCAACAATATGATGCATGCATGAGACATGGCAAAATGAGTGTATTGGGCTAATGCAACTAAGACCAGATGGGTTTGAACCATTTTGAATCAAAGATTCAAGTTTCAAACTCATAAATGGCCCTTTTAAGTGCTTTATCTCTTTCTGCACTAAACATCAGGTTAGCTTGCTTAAACATGCATGAAACCAGTACAGATGGATAGATTGGATTTTTCTGATCATTTTTCATATATAAAACTTTGCATTTGGAGTTACAGATTAATTTCTATGATTTTTTAAAGTTTGTGGTATTTACTGGAATTTCTTGTATAAAAATAATTCCAGTAAATAAATTACTGCGTCAGCATTACGTCAGGATGACGTCAGCGGTCAACGGAACAGTCTAGGTCAACCCTGACTAGTGGGTCCCGTGTGTCAGTGTAATTAGTTTAACTAAATATTAATTAAAACTAATCCTGACTAGTTAACAGGGCTGGGCCCCACCTGTCATTGACCCAGGGGGGTCAAATTGGGCCCACCCATGGTCAAACGAGGGGTCAGCGGGGTCAACTCGCTGGCGTTTAGCCGCCGGCGAGGCCGAACGCGGGGCGAGAGTGGTTTTGTGCATTTCGGCGACCAAAAGAGCCGCGGAGGGCATTTACGTGTAGCTGGGAGCAAGCCGCAGCTCTTGGTGGTGTTGGTTGAGCTCGGGGTGGCCGGAAACGGCGCCGGCGACGACCTTGGCGGTCCCGGAGTTCGGGTGATGATGAACCCGAAGCTACGGAGCACGGCGAGGCTCGTGGTGAGGTGCTACGGGTTCCTACGAGTGCGGTGAGTGCGTTGGACATGGTGGTGTGGCCAGTGGGTGGCCGGAGTCACGTCGGCGACAAGCTCCGTGGCGGCGCGTGCGGGTAAGCTACGTGCAGTCGCTACGGGGCTCGGAAGCGAGAAAGGAAAGGGGGGAGAGGTAGCTGGGCTCACGGCGATCTCGAGGAACCAGACGGCGCGGTCGGGGACGAGCTGGTGCGGTGGTGACGGCGAAGGGGATCTCCGGCGATGGCGGAGTCGGGTGAGGTCGGTGCAGAGGCCTCGGGGCAAGTGAGCGCTCGGGGCTCGGCTAGCTCGAAGAAGAGGAGGCGGCGGAGCTCCTGGACACGACGGCACGGCGCAAGGACGACGGAGAGCGCGACTACGACGACGGTGCGGCTATGGTGGCGTCGGCCATGGCATGGGAGAGCGAGGGAGAGAGGCAGGGGGAAATGGAAGTGTCCACTGGGTTCGGGGCGCGACGTGGAGCTCATACCGGTCAGCAGAGAGGCGAGGGGAGGAAGCAGGGCGGCGGGCAGCTGCGTGGCGCGCGCTGGTGCCGCCGTCGAGCACCTGCCTGCCTGCCTTGCGAAGGCAAGCAGCTCGCTGGAGCGGCTGCTGGGCTGGGCCGGCTAGGTGGGCTGGCTAGTTGGGCTGCCAGGTTAGTTCCCTCTCTCTCTCTTTATTTATCTTTTTTATTTATTTTGTAACTTTGTGGACTTACTAAAAATACCTAAACAACTCCAAAATTCACCAAACTGCTCATGGCCATTAACTGGAATATATCCAGCATGGAACATTTTAGTTTGGGGTTATTTGAGCATTTAAAATAATTTATATAATTTAAATGCCCAAATTCAAATACTTATGATTTAATTCAAAGACCTTAGGATGACCTAGAAAATTGTGCACCACTTTTGGCAGAGGTTCTGAACCAAGGCAAAAATGATGGACATTTTAGAAGGGCATTTCAGATTCATTGAAAATAATTTTAGTAAACCCTAGTTGGTTTCAGAGGGGGCTGGGGGTTCTGTCATCCCCATTTCAAGTTTGTGTTGAGAAAAATAGACATGATGCAACACTCTAATGTATGAACTAGCTAGGGTGTGACAACTGACCTAGATGGCAGCCGAGTAGTCACTGTTCATGCATGTGCCCCCAATGACTAGCCTAACTCAGTTGTCGCTGTTTAACCCTCGCAGTGATCCGAAGCACATGACACCTAATTTTGCGAGATGACAAGAAACCTTTTTGAGATTTCTCACCACAACTACAGCCATGTACAACACAGCCTGCATGATATGTAGACAATAGTCAATCCAGGCGTGTCTGCTTGAGTCTGGTCACATGCATGAACGAACTAATCTTCCGTGTCTTGTAGGGATCGTCCAGGCACCTACGTAGTACAACACTTCTCTAGTACTATCGCTCATATCCCTCTTCTATTAAGTCACCCGACTTGCGGGGCCGACGAGTGTGCCTATGGTCGGTTCTCAATTGCCGTCCCACATATGTGTGCAAACGCAATATGACGTGCGTTCCATTCGGTGAGCAGCGTGCCAGACCGACCGACCGTCTGGGGTGCGACGCTAACGCGACGGGCGTGTTGTATACTCCGTCCATGTGTACCGCTGTTTTCTACACGCTTTGCTCCATGGCGCAGGCGCAATCCATGGATACAAAATTAGTATACTGTATACTATTTAAAAGTCGAGGGCGGGGCTTTTCCTACGCGGTAGGCAACGGGGCAGTTCCGCCTAGTCGGTTCGACAGAGACGCGAGAAGACGAGGGAGTAGGCTGCTGCAAACGTAGGGCTGTGTGATTTGACAGCGAGTTACTGCTGGACAGGTGGGGCCCCGTGATTTGACTTGCCATTATCATTTTAACTGCGGCGCTATGACCGGCGTGAGTCCCCTGATTCCTGACCACCTCCATACATGTGCCTCTCCCAATGCTCCACCATGTAGTAGAGGCTGGCTCTTGCATGAGAGTCCACTTCTCCACTTTTTCCTTGCCTCTCTTTCCTCCACATATGCAAAACTGTCATGTAAAGCGCACTATTGTACTTACTTGTCCTACAAGTGCTTAAGCTTGCCACATAGGCATAAAGTCTGATGTGGAAAGTTAATCAAGAAGAGAGAGAGACTAGTTTGGTGACCCAAGGAAGAAACGGTGCTAAGAGCATGTACCTAGGTGAAAAGACAATTTTGAGTCTATAGCTAATTAAATGAAGCAAACTTAGCAACACCATTCATTGGAAGAGGTCACTCCTTGGAAAATGCAATAAATACTAGTACTCCCTGTGTCCCATAATATAAGAACATTTTTGGCACTACACTAGTGTCAAAAACGTTCTTATATTATGGGACGGAGGGAGTACGAAGAAAGAGATAGAGAGGAGTAAAAAAAATACACTTATAGCCAACCTTATAGCCAACCTTGTTGTAGTATGAGTGACTAAGTGATGACTATGTATGACATGCCAACATCAGATAGCCTAACGCACCGTGTTAAATCTCCAAGGGTGTGACCGTGCGAGCGACGCGACGGTCGTAGTAGGCCCGACCATGATACGGGCTGCTGGCAGCCCTTGGATCTGAGATCAAAGGGTTGCATACTAAGTTGCTGAAAATTTGCAGAATAACCCTCCAGGATAGGATATTCACCCATCGGTCTAGAATCACGCCATGCAACCATTTGATCTCAGATGCAAGGGCTCTCGGAATCCCGTATCATGGGAGAATGGAAAGCCACTACCCTACCGTTCACACGCTGGCAGTTCGCTCCTACTCGTCCCTGCGCGTCCTTCATTACTACGGCGGGTCGCTCCTAGTCGTCCCGTCCATTCACATTACGGTAGTTCCACTAATCCTAACCCTCCTCCCAAATCCATGGCTTCCCAAATCTCCATGATCGGCGGTGAGTACAAGGTTAGAACCATCACCGGTGATGAGTTCGACGTCATCTACACCCGTTCTTCCGCGACGGTGAAAGGATGCCGTTCTCGCTTCAGACGCATGTTCGAACACTCAGATGATGAGTGGGTCACTGGGCTAGATGTTGAGTACACCACAGTCCTGGGACGAGATAAGGATCTAAAGGACTAAGAGAGGAATAAGCCTACCTTGATCGAAGTTTGCGTGCATGACTTATGCTTGGTCTACCACATATGCCATGCCGACGTTGAGTGCCAGGATTTTAAGGACTTCCTCGAGAGCAACCTAGTAAAATTCTTTACTGTAGACATTGGTAACGACAAAGAAGTCCTGCGTCGGATAGGCCTCATTGTAGGAAACACCTTCGACCTCCAGAAGAATCGGCTGGTTTCCTCTCGTCAGCCTTCAATGCTGACCCTGGCAGGAGCCATGGTTCATCCTTCGTACGGTAAACTGGAGAAACCTCCATACACGTTTCATCGTCATGCATGGCAGCGGAATGTATTAGATATTGACCACATCCACTATGCTGCAATGGATGCCTACCTTTGCTTCAATATCTACAAGGGTTGGATGAAGAGCAACAACCAAGTGTGTGGTTCAAGCAAAGAAGTATCGGCCAAGAGGAAGAGGGACAAGGACGAAGTCGAGGACATGGACGAGGACTCCGAGTAAGGTGGCAGTGTCGTTGCTCATGGTGGTTCTAATGCAGTGTCTACCGGAATAGTTGCAAAGTTTAATTTCAGGTGTGCTTAATTTAATTTGAGGGGTGTGTTGTGCTGAGCCCCCAGCAGAACTATGTTATGTTTCTTCTTGTTACTTTAACTCTTCAGTACGTGCATACTAGTATTTCTTACATTTCATCTTTTACTTGGTATAGTACTACCACTCGTTTCTTCACATTATATATGTACAATATATATGGCCAACGTCATATAGCCAGCAGTTTAGTTGTCAAAGAATTTCAGGGTGCTTAGTTTTGTCAAAGAATTCCAGGATGCTTAGTTTTATTTGAGGGGTGGGTTGTGCTGGACACCATTATTGTGACTAGCCTTTTTAATAGTACTATATGCATAATTTGGCGACGAGCGCTCTCTATATGTACCACCTTTTTTTAATTTCAAGTTTTGCTCCATGGCGCAATCCATCGATACTACTGATGTACAAAAGTATACATTTTTAAAAGGCTAGAGGGCGGGGCAGTATAGCTTGGTCGGTTTCACGAGAGGCGAGGGCCTTTGTGATTTGATGGCTCATTACTGCTGGAAGGCGGGGCCTTGTGATTTGACTGCTCGTAATGCGCCGACGACCTGATCGAGGAGGAGCAAAGAACCATGCGGTATACTCAAGTTTTCCACTAGAGTTGTACTGTGACGGAGGAGCACGAAACACGGCAGCCCAGTGCCATATGGCGATAAAAATGATCTAATTTGCTAGTCATCTCATTGTTAGCGTGTTTTATTCATTCCCTCGAAAAAAACAATTGTTCTATTCATGCCTCGCGGAGAATGTGACACGTGCGGCGAAACACCCGAAGCAAAAGATGAAACAGAGGAGCAAAAGAAGAAGGAAGATTATCACCCCAAATGATCTAATTCGCCGCGGAGTCGTAACTGCTTCTTCATCGCCTCCACGACCTCCATCTCCTTGCGCGTCTCCTCCGCCATCTTCTTCATTCTATCCATGACGTGGGATTTCTCGATGCGAGCCTTCATCATCTGTTCCATGGCCACATTACGTACCTTAACTGCAGTCGGGTGCTCGATGCGGAGCTTCACCAACTCCTCCTTCTGTTCCATGACGAGGGCATGCAGCATCTTCATCGAGGAACTACTATTCTCATGCAGCTTCTTCCAGCCGGCGTTCTTCTCCTTCAACTGGTCGATCTCATGGCAGAGCTTCACCTTGTCCTCCTGAAGTCGTAGGATTTCGCCGGTCGCCTTCTTCTCCGAGGCAATGCTCTTCTTCAGCAGCATCACCAAGCTGGCTGATGAGGACATCAATACCATTGTTACACCCACAGCCCCTACTGCTACATATATGGGACCAATTACTAGAGCTCGCGCACGCCAATTAAATTATCAGGTACTTTCATTTCTTGGTAATGATTCTAATGTTCATGAGAATATGATGCTGCCTAAATTGGATACATTTGTTTTGCTTACAAATGAAGGGCCTAGCTTGGAGAAGGATGAACATTGGAGCAAGAACAAGCATGGAGATGATGCCATGCGCAAGGGGAACAAGAACGGAGTTACAAGTGATGATTTCAGAACTTTGAAGCCACCATAATGGGTGCATGAAGCCATGGACGAAATATACAAGATGACACTTCATAAATTTCGTCCCGAGGCTATTATAGGTGCTGCGTCACCTTTTTATTGGGCCAGGCCCATGTAATTTCGAAATACATAAGTATAGGCTATTTTTAGAGTCCGTATGTGTGGGGAAACAAGAGATAGGGTTGATTTCGGACCCCTCCACCAAGGGCCACGAAATTCCCCCTCTCTTCCTCCATATATACAGCCCTTAGGGCACCGTTTAGACTTTGGGTTTTGTTTAGATTAAAAGTTCGCCATAGCTGCAACTTCGCGTACTTCGTTTGTGTTCAACGACCAGACAAAGGCGTCACAGAACCCCACCGTGATCAATAAAGCTTTCATCTTATATTCGCAATATTCAGATTGCAATCTTAGTTTCTTGCTTGTTCTTCGTTTGCTCGCAGGAAACAGACCCTCGTGGTCAGGTTGATCGTGCTCCGGCGTGGTCAATAACCTCTCGGAGTTGGTTTAGCGATTGCTAAGGCGCGACGTCCTCGCACGTTCGTAGTCGGATCGTCAAAGTCGACTTCCACCAAAGCGATATCCATCATCTCATCGAAAGACGGGACACCTTTGCCTCTATCAAGTGGTATCAGATTTCCAGGATGCTCGGTGAGATTTTACAGTTTTTCGTAGTTTAGATCGAGTCTGTTCTTCATACCTATAGTCCACGAAAAAGCTAAAAAAAATAGGGTTAGTTCATCCCATCCGAACCAATCTGAGCCTTGCATAATCTTTTCTGTATTTGCTTTGTTGAATTTGCGGTTGCATCGTCGTGTCCAGTTGCTGGTCTTAGCGTCTAGTCTTTTAGAGTTTCGAGTTCTGTTCACAGGTTGTCACGTCGCCGCTGCCATATATCACCACCGCATCATCATCGTCGCTGTTGCCATATACCACCACCACATATTCACCGCCAATCCGAATCCATATACGCCACCACATATCCACCGCCATCACGCCAATCCGAGTTCACCTGCAACATATATCCGCCACCTGTCCGTGTTCCACCAGATTCATCTCCGCCACCAGTCCGAGTTCCACCAAATTCATCTCCGCCACCAGTCCTAGTCCGAGTCCAGTAATTGTTGCATTGTTCTCGATTTCCAGATCACGCGACACTACGAGTCGTGACAGAGAAGGACTCCCCAACTTCCGAGCCATCCGCAGAAGAAAAATAGTTCCAATTTCAAAAAAAAAACTAAGTCTGGAAAATTTTGGCTAGGCAGTTTTTAGACCATTTGTAGACTTTTTCGAAAAAAATTTGTTGCGGAGCAAAAAAAAAGAGGAAAAAAAAGTGCAAAAAAAAAGAGAAAAAAAATTCAGAGTGTGCTCCTCCCTTGTTTACGTGCCGCGCCGTGATTTTGTTGGTGTTCTAGGCTCGCGTCTCTAGCACAGTCTAGCCTAGGACCAGCACAGTACCGTCGTTGAGCGTTTATTCAACTTTGCATCTCTGAATTGATTATTGCTGACCTTTTTTGCTACCATATTATAAGCCTTCCCAGCTCCACATACATCTACGTCGTGCGTTTGACTCTCCCCGGTAATCGCTCTATCCAAGCTTTGAGAGTTTTGACTACAATGGTTGCCGATCACCGCCTGTTGCTGGGTAAGAACTGGTAAGAATTTGAGTTTTGCTTGACGGATTTGTGACACCCACCACCACCACTTGTTCGTAGTCTGTAGGATCATATTCTTGTGTGTTTCTATTGCTGCTAACCATGCCAGGATCACAAGCCGACGAGATTGACTGGGAGAATTTATCGAACAAGGAGCTTCATGATAAGTTTCAGCAAATGATGACTGAACAGGTGCAAGATGTGCTGAACAATTTTGAAGAGGCCATGGAGAAGATCACTGGCCTTGAGAAGATGTTCGAAACAAAGCTCGATAACAAGTTTAATGAATTGCTCGCCCGTCTTCCACCACCACCACCCGCTGCACCTAACGCACCTCTCCAACAACAACAACAACGACTACCTCCACGTCGCGAAACAGACCTCCGCCGAGCAAGCCGTGTTCCTCTTGCGTTTGGCCAAACTGTTGGTGCTGCTGTTGATACTTCTGTGGCTCCTGCTGCTGATGCGGAGGAGGATGATTATGTGGGAGATTATGAGGATGAGGTTGATCAAAATCAGCACTACGTGCAGCCACCTGTACCACTACCAGCAGGTCGACCTCAGGTATATATTCGTAATGGTAGGCCTGCACCACCACCTCAGGTACGAGATGATGTCCATATTCCTAAACTGAAATTGAATATTCCACCATTTGAGGGTAGATATGTTCCTGATATATATCTTACTTGGGAGTTAGAAACTGAACAACGATTTACATGTTTACAATATCCTGAGGAGAGACGAGTTGCTGCTGTTGTTTGTGCTTTCACTAGTTTTGCATGTGTATGGTGGTCTGAACATTGTAGATTATATCCTATTCCAACTACTTGGGCTGCTTTGAAAACTGCTATGCGTACGCGTTGGGTTCCACCATATTATCAACGTGAATTGCTTCAAAAATTGCAGTGTTTAAGACAAGGGAAAAATTCTGTAGAAGAATATTATCAGGAATTACAAACTGGCATGATTAGATTTGGTATGTTGAGGAGAATGAAGCTATGCTTGCACATTTTCTGGGTGGATTAAATAGAGAGATTCAGACCATTCTAGACTATAAGGAGTATACTAATATCACTCGTTTATTCCATCTTGCTTGTAAAGCTGAACGTGAAGTGCAGGATCGACAAGCATTGGGGCAAACTAGCTTTTCTGCAGGCCGACCTTCATCATGGACACCACGTGCATCTTCTACTTCGACTGCACCAGTACCTCCATCCGGTGCCACCTCCAGCCGTGATACAAGAAAACAGGCACAACCACCATTATCTGCCAAGAGCGCACCTGCGGGGCCTGCACAGCGTTCTTCTTCTTCCATGGCATCAACAGGGCACACAAGTGATATTATTTGTCGTCGTTGTAAGGGTGGAGGTCATTATGCGAGAGAATGCAAATCTCCGCGTGTGATGATTGCTACCGCGGATGGTGGATATGAGTCTGCTAGTGACTATGATGAGGAGACTTTGGCTCTTATTACACGTGAAGAACATGGTGGAGATGATTCTGATCATGAGACGCAATACATGGCTCCTGAAGACAATGACAGGTATGAATGTTTAGTTGCTCAACGTGTTTTGAGTGTGCAGATCACACAAGCTGAGCAAAATCAGAGGCATAATTTGTTCCATACCAAGGGAGTTGTGAAGGAACGTTCTGTGCGCGTCATCATAGATGGAGGGAGCTGCAACAACTTGGCTAGCATGGAGATGGTGGAGAAGCTTTCTCTCACCACAAGACCACATCCACATCCTTACTACATCCAATGGTTCAACAACAGCGGCAAGGTTAAGGTAACACATACTGTTCGTGTGCATTTTAGTATCTCTACATATGCTAATTATGTTGATTGTGATGTGGTACCTATGCAAGCATGTTCCTTATTACTTGGTAGACCATGGCAATTTGATAAAAATTCTATACACCATGGTAGAAACAATCACTATACTCTTGTTCATAACGATAAAAATATTACTTTGCTTCCTATGACTCCTGATTCCATTTTGAAAGATGATATTAATAGAGCTCATAAAGCAAAACAGGAGACGAATAAGAGTGAAAATCAGATTGTGGCAAAAGAATTTGAGCAACAAATGAAGCCTAATAATAAACCATCTAGTGTTGCTTCTGAAATTAAATTGAAAAGTGCATGTTTATTTGCCACCAAATCTGATATTGATGAGCTAGATTTCAGCAAATCTGTTTGCTATGCTTTTGTGTGCAAAGAGGCATTATTTTCATTCGAGGACGTGCCTTCCTCTTTGCCTCCTGCTGTCACTAACATTTTGCAGGAGTTCGCTGATGTCTTTCCACAAGACGTGCCACCGGGATTACCGCCTATTCGAGGGATTGAGCATCAGATTGACTTAATTCCCGGTGCTTCACTGCCAAACCGTGCACCATACCGTACCAATCCAGAGGAGACGAAGGAGATTATGCGTCAAGTACAAGAGCTTCTCGACAAAGGTTATATACGCGAATCCCTTAGTCCTTGTGCTGTTCCTATTATTCTAGTGCCGAAAAAGGATGGTACATCACGTATGTGTGTTGATTGTAGAGGCATTAATAATATTACTATTCATTATCGTCATCCTATTCCTAGGCTAGATGATATGCTTGATGAATTGAGTGGCTCTACAATATTCTCCAAAGTTGATTTGCGTAGTGGATACCATCAAATTCGTATGAAATTGGGAGATGAATGGAAAATAGCATTCAAAACTAAGTTTGGATTATATGAGTGGTTAGTCATGCCTTTTGGGTTAACTAATGCACCTAGTACTTTCATGAGATTAATGAACGAAGTTTTACGTGCTTTCATTGGACGATTTGTGGTAGTTTACTTTGATGACATATTGATTTATAGCAGATCTTTGGAAGAACATTTGGAACATTTATGTGCTGTTTTTATTGCTCTGCGTGATGCACGTTTGTTTGGTAACCTTGGGAAGTGCACCTTTTGCACTGACCGAGTATCTTTTCTTGGCTATGTTGTTACTCCACAGGGAATTGAAGTTGATAAAGCCAAGATTGAAGCTATTGAGAGTTGGCCGCAACCCAAAACGGTCACACAAGTGAGGAGTTTTCTTGGCCTCACTGGATTCTATAGGCGTTTTGTGAGAGATTTCAGCACCATTGCTGCACCTCTCAATGAGCTTACAAAGAAAGATGTGCCTTTTCTTTGGGGTACCGCACAGGAAGAAGCCTTCTCGGTATTGAAAGATAAGTTGACACATGCTCCTTTACTCCAACTTCCTGATTTTAATAAGACTTTTGAGCTTGAATGTGATGCTAGTGGAATTGGATTAGGCGGTGTGTTATTACAAGATGGCAAACCTGTTGCATACTTTTCTGAAAAATTGAGTGGGCCTAGTCTGAATTATTCTACTTATGATAAAGAATTATATGCTCTTGTTCGGACTTTAGAAACATGGCAACATTATTTATGGCCCAAAGAATTTGTTATACATTCTGATCATGAATCTTTGAAACATATTAATAGTCAAGCTAAACTGAATCGTAGACATGCTAAATGGGTTGAATTCATTGAGACTTTTCCTTATGTCATTAAACACAAGAAGGGAAAAGAAAATGTTATTGTTGATGCATTGTCTCGCCGCTATACTATGCTTTCACAACTTGATTTCAAAATATTTGGTTTGGAGACCATCAAAGATCAATATGTGCATGATGCTGATTTTAAAGATGTAATGCAGAATTGTAAAGAAGGAAGAATGTGGAACAAGTTCATCGTTAACGATGGATTTGTGTTTCGTGCTAACAAGCGATGCATTCCAGCTAGCTCCGTTCGTCTTTTGTTGTTGCAGGAGGCCATGGAGGAGGATTAATGGGACACTTTGGCGTGAAGAAGACGGAGGACATACTTGCTACACATTTCTTTTGGCCAAAGATGAGACGGGATGTTGAGCGTTTTATTGCTCGATGCACTACATGTCAAAAAGCTAAGTCACGACTCAATCCTCATGGTTTATATATGCCTTTGCCTGTACCTAGTGTTCCTTGGGAGGATATATCTATGGACTTTGTTTTAGGTTTACCTCGAACAAAGAAGGGGAGGGATAGCATATTTGTTGTCGTGGATAGATTCTTGAAAATGGCACACTTTATACCATCTCATAAAAGCGATGATGCTGTTAATGTTGCTGATTTGTTCTTTCGTGAAATTATTCGCTTGCATGGTGTGCCAAATACTATTGTTTCAGATCGTGATACTAAATTTCTTAGCCACTTTTGGAGATGTTTATGGGCTAAGTTGGGGACTAAACTGCTTTTTAGTACTACTTGTCACCCCCAAACTGATGGACAAACTGAAGTAGTCAATAGAACGTTGTCTACTATGCTTAGGGTTGTTTTGAAGAATAATAAGAAAATGTGGGAGGAATGCTTGCCTCATATTGAATTTGCTTATAATCATTCATTGCATTCTACTACTAAGATGTGCTGATGAGGACATCAATACAATTGTTACACCCACAGCCCCTGCTGCTATACATACTGGACCAATTACTAGAGCTCGTGCACGCCAACTAAATTACCAGGTACTTACGTTTCTTGGTAATGATTCTAATGTTCATGAGAATATGATGCTAACAATTGGTCCAGTAGAGCTCTAGTAATTGGTCCAGTATGTATAGCAGCAGGGGCTGTGGGTGTAACAATTGTATTGATGTCCTCATCAGCACATCTTAGTAGTAGAATGCAATGAACGATTATAAGCAAATTCAATATGAGGCAAGCATTCCTCCCACATTTTCTTATTATTCTTCAAAACGGCCCTAAGCATAGTAGACAACGTTCTATTGACTACTTCAGTTTGTCCATCAGTTTGGGGGTGACAAGTAGTACTAAAAAGCAGTTTAGTCCCCAACTTAGCCCATAAACATCTCCAAAAGTGGCTAAGAAATTTAGTATCACGATCTGAAACAATAGTATTTGGCACACCATGCAAGCGAATAATTTCACGAAAGAACAAATCAGCAACATTAACAGCATCATCACTTTTATGACATGGTATAAAGTGTGCCATTTTTGAAAATCTATCCACGACAACAAATATGCTATCCCTCCCCTTCTTTGTTCGAGGTAAACCTAAAACAAAGTCCATAGATATATCCTCCCAAGGAACACTAGGTACAGGCAAAGGCATATATAAACCATGAGGATTGAGTCATGACTTAGCTTTTTGACATGTAGTGCAGCGAGCAATAAAACGCTCAACATCCCGTCTCATCTTTGGCCAAAAGAAATGTGTAGCAAGTACGTCCTCCGTCTTCTTCACGCCAAAGTGTCCCATTAATCCTCCTCCATGCGCCTCCTGCAACAACAAAAGACGAACGGAGCTAGCTGGAATGCATAGCTTGTTAGCACGAAACACAAATCCATCGTTAACAACAAACTTGTTCCACATTCTTCCTTCTTTACAATTCTGCATTACATCTTTAAAATCAGCATCATGCACATATTGATCTTTCATGGTCTCCAAACCAAATATTTTGAAGTCAAGTTGTGAAAGCATAGTATAGCGACGAGACAATGCATCAGCAATAACATTTTCTTTTCCCTTCTTGTGTTTAATGACATAAGGGAAAGTCTCAATGATTTCAACCCATTTAGCATGTCTACGATTCAGTTTAGCTTGACTTCTAATATGTTTCAAAGATTCATGATCAGAATGTATAACAAATTCTTTGGGCCATAAATAATGTTGCCATGTTTCTAAAGTCCGAACAAGAGCATATAATTCTTTATCATAAGTTGAATAATTCAGACTAGGCCCACTCAATTTTTCAGAAAAGTATGCAACAGGTTTGCCATCTTGTAATAACACACCTCCTAATCCAATTCCACTAGCATCACATTCAAGCTCAAAAGTCTTATTAAAATCAGGAAGTTGGAGTAAAGGAGCATGTGTCAACTTATCTTTCAATACCGTGAAGGCTTCTTCCTGTGCAGTACCCCAAAGAAAAGGCACATCTTTCTTTGTAAGCTCATTGAGAGGTGCAGCAATGGTGCTGAAATCTCTCACAAAACGCCTATAGAATCCAGCGAGGCCAAGAAAACTCCTCACTTGTGTGACCGTTTTGGGCTGCGGCCAACTCTCAATAGCTTCAATCTTGGCTTTATCAACTTCAATTCCCTGTGGAGTAACAACATAGCCAAGAAAAGATACTCGGTCGGTGCAAAAGGTGCACTTCCCAAGGTTACCAAACAAACGTGCATCACGTAGAGCAATAAAAACAGCAGGTAAATGTTCCAAATGTTCTTCCAAAGATCTGCTATAAATCAATATGTCATCAAAGTAAACTACCACAAATCGTCCAATGAAAGCACGTAAAACTTCGTTCATTAATCTCATGAAAGTACTAGGTGCATTAGTTAACCCAAAAGGCATGACTAACCACTCATATAATCCAAACTTAGTTTTAAATGCTGTTTTCCATTCATCTCCCAATTTCATACGAATTTGATGGTAGCCACTACGCAAATCAACTTTGGAGAATATTGTAGAGCCACTCAATTCATCAAGCATATCATCTAGCCTAGGAATAGGATGACGATAACGAATAGTAATATTATTAATGCCTCTACAATCAACACACATACGTGATGTACCATCCTTTTTCGGCACTAGAATAATAGGAACAGCACAAGGACTAAGGGATTCGCGTATATAACCTTTGTCGAGAAGCTCTTGTACTTGACGCATAATCTCCTTCGTCTCCTCTGGATTGGTACGTATGGTGCACGGTTTGGCAGTGAAGCACCGGGAATTAAGTCAATCTGATGCTCAATCCCTCGAATAGGCGGTAATCCCGGTGGCACGTCTTGTGGAAAGACGTCAGCGAACTCCTGCAAAATGTTAGTGACAGCAGGAGGCAAAGAGGAAGGCACGTCCTCGAATGAAAATAATGCCTCTTTGCACACAAAAGCATAGCAAACAGATTTGCTGAAATCTAGCTCATCAATATCAGATTTGGTGGCAAATAAACATGCACTTTTCAATTTAATTTCAGAAGCAACACTAGATGGTTTATTATTAGGCTTCATTTGTTGCTCAAATTGTTTTGCCACAATCTGATTTTCACTCTTATTCGTCTCCTGTTTTGCTTTATTAGCTCTATTAATATCATCTTTCAAAATGGAATCAGGAGTCATAGGAAGCAAAGTAATATTTTTATCCTTATGAACAAGAGTATAGTGATTGTTTCTACCATGGTGTACAGAATTTTTATCAAATTGCCATGGTCTACCAAGTAATAAGGAACATGCTTGCATAGGTACCACATCACAATCAACATAATCAGCATATGTAGATATACTAAAATGCACACGAACAGTACGTGTTACCTTAACCTTGCCGCTGTTGTTGAACCATTGGATGTAGTAAGGATGTGGATGTGGTCTTGTGGTGAGAGAAAGCTTCTCGACCATCTCCATGCTAGCCAAGTTCTTGCAGCTCCCTCCGTCTATGATGACGCGCACAGAACGTTCCTTCACAACTCCCTTGGTATGGAACAAATTGTGCCTCTGATTTTGCTCAGCTTGTGTGATCTGCACACTCAAAACACGTTGAGCAACTAAACATTCATACCTGTCAGCGTCTTCAGGAACCATGTATTGCGTCTCATTATCAGAATCATCTCCACCATGTTCTTCACGTGTAATAAGAGCCAAAGTCTCCTCATCATAGTCACTAGCGGACTCATATCCACCATCCGCGGTAGCAATCATCACACGCGGAGATTTGCATTCTCTCGCATAATGACCTCCTCCCTTACAACGACGACAAATAATATCACTTGTGTGCCCTGTTGATGCTATCGAAGAAGAAGAACGCTGTGTAGGCCCCGCAGGTGCGCTCTTGGCAGATAATGGTGGTTGTGCCTGTTTTCTTGTATCACGGCTGGAGGTGGCACCTGATGGAGGTGCTGGTGCAGTTGAAGTAAAAGATGCACGTGGTGTCCATGATGAAGGTCGGCCTGCAGAAAAGTTAGTTCGCCCCAATGCTTGTCGATCCTGCACTTCACGTTCAGCTTTACAAGCAAGATGGAATAAACGAGTGATATTAGTATACTCCTTATAGTCTAGAATGGTCTGAATCTCTCTATTTAATCCACCCAGAAAACGTGCAAGCATAGCTTCATTCTCCTCAACAATACCACATCTAATCATGCCAGTTTGTAATTCCTGATAATATTCTTCTACAGAATTTTTTCCTTGTCTTAAACGCTGCAATTTTTGAAGCAATTCACGTTGATAATATGGTGGAACCCAACGCGTACGCATAGCAGTTTTCAAAGCAGCCCAAGTAGTTGGAATAGGATATAATCTACAATGTTCAGACCACCATACACATGCAAAAGTAGTGAAAGCACAAACGGCAGCAGCAACTCGTCTCTCCTCAGGATATTGTAAACATGTAAATCGTTGTTCAGTTTCTAACTCCCAAGTAAGATATATATCAGGAACATATCTACCCTCAAATGGTGGAATATTCAATTTCAGTTTAGGAATATGGACATCATCTCGTACCTGAGGTGGTGGTGCAGGCCTACCATTACGAATATATACCTGAGGTCGACCTGCTGGTGGTGGTACAGGTGGCTGCACGTAGTGTTGATTTTGATCAACCTCATCCTCATAATCTCCCACATAATCATCCTCCTCTGCATCAGCAGCAGGAGCCACAGAAGTATCAACAGCAGCACCAACAGTTTGGCCAAAAGCAAGAGGAACACGGCTTGCTCGGCGGAGGTCTGCTTCGCGACGTGGAGGTAGTCGTTGTTGTTGTTGTTGGAGAGGTGCGTTAGGTACAGCGGGTGGTGGTGGTGGAAGACGCGCTAGCAATTCATTAAACTTGTTATCGAGCTTTGTTTCGAACGTCTTCTCAAGGCCAGTGATCTTCTCCATGGCCTCTTCAAAATTGTTCAGCACATCTTGCACCTGTTCAGTCATCATTTGCTGAAACTTATCATGAAGCTCCTTGTTCGATAAATTCTCCCAGTCAATCTCGCCGGCTTGTGATCCTGGCATGGTTAGCAGCAATAGAAACACACAAGAATATGATCCTACAGACTACTAACAAGAGGTGGTGGTGGGTGTCACAAATCCGTCAAGCAAATCTCAAATTCTTACCAGTTCTTACCCAGCAGCAGGCGGTGATCGGCAACCGCTGTAGTCAAAAACTCTCAAAGCTTGGATAGAGCGATTACCAGGGAGAGTCAAACGCACGACGTAGATGTATGTGGAGCTGGGAAGGCTTATAATATGGTAGCAAAAAGGGTCAGCAATAATCAATTCAGAGATGCAAAGTTGAATAAACGCTCAACGACGGTACTGTGCTGGTCCTAGGCTAGACTGTGCTAGAGACGCGAGCCTAGAACACTAACAAAATCACGGCGCGGCACGTAAACAAGGGAAAAGCACACTCTGAATTTTTTTTTCGCTCTTTTTTTTTGCGCTCTTTTTTTTTGCGCTGCTTTTTTTTTTGCGAAAAATCACTATAATGGCGAGTGTCTCAAAACTCTTCTTAGCTCAAACTGACAGGATGGGCACGAAATTTTTTCGACCAATTTTTTTTTTTTGACTGCCTGGACCCAAAAACTGGAAACGGGTCAAAAAAACTTCCTATAATGGCACCTGTCTCAAAACACTCAGAAACACCTAAAAATAGGATAGCCAGAAAATTTTTCGAAAAATGCGTTTTCGAAAAATTTTGGGCCTAAACGGAGCGTGGCTACCCGACTCTTTTTTTTTTCCGAAACCTACTCCGGCAAGGAAACACGAATCGGAAACTAGATGGATCTCGAAAACAACCCTAATAAGCAAGGAACTCGGATTGGTGGTGGATATATGGCGGTGGTATATGGCAGCGGTGGTGGTAGCGGTGGTAGTATATGGATATGGATCGGTGGTGGTATATGGACACATATTGGTGGTGGTATATGGATACGGAGTCGGAGCGGTGGCGGATAAGCGGTGGTGGTAGATGGCAGGGGCGATGATGATGGTGCGGCGGCGGCGTGACAACTTATGACCAGAACTCGAAACTCTAAAAGACTAGACTCTAAGACCAGCAACTAGACACGACGATGCAACCGCAAATTCAACAAAGCAAAACCCTAAAAAGATTATGCAAAGGCTCAGATTGGTTCGGATATGATGAACTAACCCTAATTTTTTTTTGTGGCTTTTTCGTGGACTATAGGTATGAAGAACAGACTCGATCTAAACTACGAAAAACTGTAAAATCTCACCGAGCAACCTGGAAATCTGATACCACTTGATAGAGGCAAAGGTGTCCCGTCTTTCGATGAGATGATGGATATCGCTTTGGTGGAAATCGACTTTGACGATCCGACTACGAACGTGCGAGGACGTCGCGCCTTAGCAATCGCTAAACCAACTCCGAGAGGTTATTGACCACGCCGGAGCACGATCAACCTGACCACGAGGGTCTGTTTCCTGCGAGCAAACGAAGAACAAGCAAGAAACTAAGATTGCAATCTGGATATTGCGAATATAAGATGAAAGCTTTATTGATCAAGGTGGGGTTCTGTGACGCCTTTGTCTGGTCGTTGAACACAAACGAAGTACGCGAAGTTGCAGCTATGGCGAACTTGTAATCTAAACAAAACCCAAAGTCTAAACGATGCCCTAAGGGCTGTATATATGGAGGAAGAGGGGGGGAATTTCGTGGCCCTTGGTGGAGGGGTCCGAAATCAACCCTATCTCTTGTTTCCGCACACATACGGACTCTAAAAATAGCCTATACTTATGTATTTCGAAATTACATGGGCCTGGCCCAATAATAAGGTGACACAGCACCTAAAATAGCCTCGGGACGGAATTTATGAAGTGGCATCTTGTATATTTCGTCCAAGGCTTCATGCACCCATTATGGTGGCTTCAAAGTCCTGAAATCATCACTTGTAACTCCGTTCTTGTTCCCCTTGCGCATGCCATCATCTCCATGCTTGTTCTTGCTCCAATGTTCATCCTTCTCCAAGCTAGGCCCTTCATTTGTAAGCAAAACAAATGTATCCAATTTAGGCAGCATCATATTCTCATGAACATTAGAATCATTACCAAGAAACGAAAGTACCTGGTAATTTAGTTGGCGTGCACGGGCTCTAGTAATTGGTCCAGTATGTATAGCAGCAGGGGCTGTGGGTGTAACAATTGTATTGATGTCCTCATCAAACCTGGAAATCTGATACCACTTGATAGAGGCAAAGGTGTCCCGTCTTTCGATGAGATGATGGATATCGCTTTGGTGGAGGTCGACTTTGACGATCCGACTACGAACGTGCGAGGACGTCGCGCCTTAGCAATCGCTAAACCAACTCCGAGAGGTTATTGACCAAGCCGGAGCACGATCAACCTGACCACGAGGGTCTGTTTCCTGCGAGCAAACGAAGAACAAGCAAGAAACTGAGATTGCAATCTGGATATTGCGAATATAAGATGAAAGCTTTATTGATCAAGGTGGGGTTCTGTGACGCCTTTGTCTGGTCGTTGAACACAAACGAAGTACGCGAAGTTGCAGCTATGGCGAACTTTTAATCTAAACAAAACCCAAAGTCTAAACGATGCCCTAAGGGCTGTATATATGGAGGAAGAGGGGGGAATTTCGTGGCCCTTGGTGGAGGGGTCCGAAATCAACCCTATCTCTTGTTTCCCCATACATACGGACTCTAAAAATAGCCTATACTTATGTATTTCGAAATTATATGGGCCTAGCCCAATAATAAGGTGACGCAGCACCTAAAATAGCCTCGGGACGAAATTTATGAAGTGGCATCTTGTATATTTCGTCCAAGGCTTCATGCACCCATTATGGTGGCTTCAAAGTCCTGAAATCATCACTTGTAACTCCGTTCTTGTTCCCCTTGCGCATGCCATCATCTCCATGCTTGTTCTTGCTCCAATGTTCATCCTTCTCCAAGCTAGGCCCTTCATTTGTAAGCAAAACAAATGTATCCAATTTAGGCAGCATCATATTCTCATGAACATTAGAATCATTACCAAGAAACGAAAGTACCTGGTAATTTAGTTGGCGTGCACGAGCTCTAGTAATTGGTCCAGTATGTATAGCAGCAGGGGCTGTGGGTGTAACAATTGTATTGATGTCCTCATCAAACCTAATATGACAAGAACTCGGATTGGTGGTGGATATATGGTGGTAGATGGCAGCGGTGGTGGTATATGACAGCTGTGGTGGTATATGGATACGGATTCGAAGCGGTGGCGGATAAGCGGTGGTGGTAGATGGCAGGGGCGATGATGATGGTGCGGCGGCGGCGTGACAACTTATGACCAGAACTCGAAACTCTAAAAGACTAGAATCTAAGACCAGCAACTAGACACGACGATGCAACCGCAAATTCAACAAAGCAAAACCCTAAAAAGATTATGCAAAGGCTCAGATTGGTTCGGATATGATGAACTAACCCTAATTTTTTTTGTGGCTTTTTCGTGGACTGTAGGTATGAAGAACAGACTCGATCTAAACTACGAAAAACTGTAAAATCTCACTGAGCAACCTGGAAATCTGATACCACTTGATAGAGGCAAAGGTGTCCCGTCTTTTGATGAGATGGTGGATTTCGCTTTGGTGGAAGTCGACTTTGACGATCCGACTACGAACGTGCGAGGACGTCGCGCCTTAGCAATCGCTAAACCAACTCCGAGAGGTTATTGACCACGCCGGAGACGATCAACCTGACCACGAGGGTCTGTTTCCTGCGAGCAAACGAAGAACAAGCAAGAAACTGAGATTGCAATCTGGATATTGCGAATATAAGATGAAAGCTTTATTGCTCAAGGTGGGGTTCTGTGACGCCTTTGTCTGGTCGTTGAACACAAACGAAGTACGCGAAGTTGCAGCTATGGCGAACTTTTAATCTAAACAAAACCCAAAGTCTAAACGATGCCCTAAGGGCTGTATATATGGAGGAAGAGGGGGGAATTTCGTGGCCCTTGGTGGAGGGGTCCGAAATCAACCCTATCTCTTGTTTCCCCACACATACGGACTCTAAAAATAGCCTATACTTATGTATTTCGAAATTACATGGGCCTGGCCCAATAATAAGGTGACGCAGCACCTAAAATAGCCTCGGGACGAAATTTATGAAGTGGCATCTTGTATATTTCGTCCAAGGCTTCATGCACCCATTATGGTGGCTTCAAAGTCCTGAAATCATCACTTGTAACTCCGTTCTTGTTCCCCTTGCGCATGCCACCATCTCCATGCTTGTTCTTGCTCCAATGTTCATCCTTCTCCAAGCTAGGCCCTTCATTTGTAAGCAAAACAAATGTATCCAATTTAGGCAGCATCATATTCTCATGAACATTAGAATCATTACCAAGAAACGAAAGTACCTGGTAATTTAGTTGGCGTGCACGAGCTCTAGTAATTGGTCCAGTATGTATAGCAGCAGGGGCTGTGGGCGTAACAATTGTATTGATGTCCTCATCACTTAGCCACTTTTGGAGATGTTTATGGGCTAAGTTGGGGACTAAACTGCTTTTTAGTACTACTTGTCACCCCCAAACTGATGGACAAACTGAAGTAGTCAATAGAACGTTGTCTACTATGCTTAGGGCTGTTTTGAAGAATAATAAGAAAATGTGGGAGGAATGCTTGCCTCATATTGAATTTGCTTATAATCGTTCATTGCATTCTACTACTAAGATGTGCCCTTTTGAAGTTGTGTATGGTTTCCTACCTCGTGCACCTATTGATTTGTTGCCTCTTCCATCTTCGGAGAAGGTTAATTTTGATGCTAAACAACGTGCTGAATTGATTTTAAAAATGCATCAGTTAACTAAGGAAAACATTGAGCGTATGAATGCTAAATATAAACTTGCTGGAGATAAGGGTAGAAAACATGTTGTGTTTGCACCTGGAGATCTTGTTTGGTTACATTTGCGTAAGGATAGATTTCCTGATTTGCGCAAATCAAAGCTAATGCCACGTGCTGATGGTCCCTTTAAGGTGTTAGAGAAAATAAATGATAATGCATATAAACTTGAGCTGCCTGCAGATTTTGGGGTTAGTCCCACTTTTAACATTGCAGATTTGAAGCCTTATTTGGGTGAGGAAGATGAACTTCCGTCGAGGACGACTTCATTTCAAGAAGGGGAGGATGATGAGGACATCAATACAATTGTTACACCCACAGCCCCTGCTGCTATACATACTGGACCAATTACTAGAGCTCGTGCACACCAACTAAATTAGCAGGTACTTTCGTTTCTTGGTAATGATTCTAATGTTCATGAGAATATGATGCTGCCTAAATTGGATACATTTGTTTTGCTTACAAATGAAGGGCCTAGCTTGGAGAAGGATGAACATTGGAGCAAGAACAAGCATGGAGATGATGGCATGCGCAAGGGGATCAAGAACGGAGTTACAAGTGATGATTTCAGGACTTTGAAGCCACCATAATGGGTGCATGAAGCCTTGGACGAAATATACAAGATGTCACTTCATAAATTTCGTCCCGAGGCTATTTTAGGTGCTGCGTCACCTTATTATTGGGCCAGGCCCATGTAATTTCGAAATACATAAGTATAGGCTATTTTTAGAGTCCGTATGTGTGGGGAAACAAGAGATAGGGTTGATTTCGGACCCCTCCACCAAGGGCCACGAAATTCCCCCCTCTTCCTCCATATATACAGCCCTTAGGGCATCGTTTAGACTTTGGGTTTTGTTTAGATTAAAAGTTCGCCATAGTTGCAACTTCGCGTACTTCGTTTGTGTTCAACGACCAGACAAAGGCGTCACAGAACCCCACCTTGATCAATAAAGCTTTCATCTTATATTCGCAATATCCAGATTGCAATCTTAGTTTCTTGCTTGTTCTTCGTTTGCTCGCAGGAAACAGACCCTCGTGGTCAGGTTGATCGTGCCCCGGCGTGGTCAATAACCTCTCGGAGTTGGTTTAGCGATTGCTAAGGCGCGACGTCCTCGCAGGTTCATAGTCGGATCGTCAATGTCGACTTCCACCAAAGTGAAATCCACCATCTCATCGAAAGACGGGACACCTTTGCCTCTATCATTTCCTATGGTACTACTTTTCATAAATTTGGTGCAAAGGAATGGAGCAAAGGAAAACTGTAGGATTTGTTCCTTTAGTGTCTCCTTGAAAGAAAAACTGTAGGAATTCTAATTTCCACTTCTCCTCCTTTTCATATTCCTATTCATCAAGCACAAGACTAAGAGATAGTAGCATAATAGCATTATAACCTTACATTTTCCTGTGGTTTGACTTAATCGCACTATGCTTTTTTGCATCCTGTGATCTTCCAATTGTTGTGAATCAAACAACTAGATTGGCAGAAATCCTGTGTTTTTAAATTCTCTGTTTTGCCCATGCATTCCTATCCTATTCCTGTCTATTTCCTATCCCTGCATTGTTAGAATCCTCAAATTCAAACAAGCTCTTACTCAATTACTTCTATTACAGATATGTGTCGAAGGAAACCTTGTGTAGTTTGTCCTGCTCCTGCGGCGCTGTGTTCCACCCCAGCTCAGCTGCTCCAACAACGGAAGGGTTCACCACAGCAGGGATCCGCTCTACAGACTGTCTTTTGCCGCCTCCGATCTTCTTCCCCGCCGCCGGCAGTCACGACAACTGCATTACCATCATCAACTGAGCAGATGACCTTGAGGACTACACGGGTGTGCAAGAGAGGTCGCACTCTTCCGTGTTTGCTTATGTTATGCGTCGCTTAATATGATGACATGCTACATTATCCTCGTGTTCACCTATTAGACTCCGAGTCAGGTCCAAACTAATGCTGAAACTTGAGTTTTTAAATGGTTGTGGGGTACATATTGGGGCAGCAATCAGTACTATCTGTCTACTAGCTGGTTAATCTCCGGTGTGCACTATGAGTTTCATGTTGGGTGCAAACAAACATTAAAGGAGCCATTATCTATATTTTTTAACTAAAGCTATTATCTGCCTGCTATCATTGGTTTTGGGTCTATCCACAGTTTGCTACCATCACTCTGGATTTGTGCATGCACTCCTTACATAATCTCACTATGTTTTATTCCTATGCATGCCAGTTATTGTACACAATGGAACTGATCATGTAGAGCAAAATAGACGAGCCTTGCGTGGCAATAAAATTTTATGCAGACGTTGTTCCATGGTGGGCACAAAGGCAGACCCCCTCCACCCATTTCGGATCGTAATCAAGAGGAAGATAACTGTTCTGAGGGGGATTCAGAAGGAGAAGACCACTCCTATTTACCCCATGAGGTCTTCGCTCTAACTTGGCATGCTGATGTTGGTAATATCATGCATATGGTGCCTTGCATTGCTTACTGTATACATTAAAGATGTCATCTGCTTAGTTTAGACATGCTTTGTATCAATGCCATCTATTTATTTTCTTTATCATATATGTGAATCATGCAATGCCATCTTGTCTAGCCAGGCATCATATATTTGAATTTTTCAATGCCACCCTGGTTAGCCAGTCATCTTATATGTGAATTATATAATGCCATCATTTTTTATTACGTGTTAAATTTGTCAACAATTTTAGTGCATTCAATTACTCTTCCTGTGCATCAGCCATTCGACATGGTCATGGAAAAATTTAGAGTGGAAACAAGGTATTCAGAGCAGACAATGCTATCTGACGAAGCGCATGTCTTGCTGGTTACCGATAGCTCCTCAAAGGAGGATTCAAAGACACATGACCGGTCATATCCCCCCCCCCCCGAAGTGCATGCCCTAACTTGGCAGGGTTATGTTGCTCATATCGTGTGTATGGTATCTTGCATTGCTATGTCATTTGCTTAGTTTAGACATGCTTTGTTTGAATGCCACCTATTTAGTGTCTAATTACCATATATGTGAATTATGCAATGCCATCTTCTTGCAAGACATTATATATGTGAATTATGCAATGTTATCTTGTTGCAAGGCATTATGTATGTGAATTATACAATGCCATGTTGTTTAGGCAAGCGTCATATATGTGAATTATATCATGCCGTCCTTTGTTTTGTATTTCTCATTGCTTTTGTCGACAATGTTTGTATATTCAACTACTCTTCCTGTGCATCAGCCTTTTTAATTGGTGATGGAGAAATCTGGAGTGAAAACAAGGTCTTCAGAGCAGACAATGCTACCTGCTGAAGCAGATATCTTGCTGGTTACAGATAGCTCTTCAGAGGAGGATTCAGAGGCAGATGACCAATCCTATTATCCCCCTGAGGTGTATGCTCAAACTTGGCAGGGTTATATTACTCATATAATGCATATGTTGTATTGCAATGCTTAGTTTTTACATCATATACACAATATTGAATGCCATCTCCTTAGTTGACACATCATATATGCGATTGCCCTCTGCTCACTTCCTTAGTATATAAATCATATATTTGAATTATGTCATGCCATGATGTTTACATAGACAACATTTATCTGAATTATGGCATGCCAACCCATTTTCTAAAGACATAATATAGCTATATCATCTCATCCTATTTACATAGTCATCATATTTTAAATTATGTCATTCTATCCGTGAATTATATCATGCCATCGTGTTTCCATCAACGACATGTTTGTGATTTATGGCATGCCAACCACTTTAATAGACACATTGTATAGTTATATCATGTCATCATGTTTACATAGTCATCATATTTTGATGTATGTCATTTTATCCTGTTTAGTTAGCCATCATACATGTGAAATTGTGTCATGATATCCTGTTTAATTAGCCATCATATATGTAAAATTATGTCCTGCTATTCTGTTTTCTTAGACAACATAAATGTGAATTATTTCATGCCCTGTTTTCTTCCCTACTATCCATTGAACCTGTCTATCTTACAATGTCTGTACATTCATTTACTTTTCTTGTTTATCAGCTATTTCAATTGGAGGGAGTGATGGCAGTATCTGCGGGAGTAAAAACACGGTCTTTAGAAAAGATCGTGCTACCTGTCGATGTAGATAGAACCACGGTTATACTTGCCCAAGAACCAGCCCCACCACACATAACCCACAGTCATGCAGATTGTACCCCTACCCAGTTGGACAGAGAACCAGCTACACTCCTTCTAACCCCAACCCCAGTAGATAGACACCCAGTTCCCGTTGACACAACACCACCTCCACCACAGAGTACCCAAACACGAGCAGTTAGTAAGGCAACTGCAGTGCCCAAATCACGAGGACCACCACTCCGAACCCGAAGTCAATGCTTAAAGCAGAAGAAGAATTGTTCTCATGTCAGGTTCCGCAGCTATGGTTCATACTACTTTGCTCTTGCATCACTGTATTTACTGATACCAACTAATTTCAAATTTGAAGGATGCAATTGAAACTCCAATGGCGCAACAGGTATGTTTTAAACCTGTTTCTTCAACGTGTTTGGTTGTTTGCTGTTGTAACTTGCTCTATGTTGATTTCAGTTTCAATTGAATAAACAGTTATGTTCTCATGCCATGCACATTACAAGTGTTGTTGTTGCTGTGTAGTTTCCCACACTTATATTCTGTCTATGCTACTTTGTCTTAAATAGATATGATTCGAACTGTATCTATCTTGATTTGGAAACATAAACTAGAATGATATAGACCATATAGTGACCATACTACATAGATATATGTTTGTTTCATGCTGTTATCCTGTCCACCTTACTACTGAACTGGTTTACCAAAATGAGTTTCATATACTACATTGTAAACCTGAGATGTGTTTGTTTGTTTCTCTTTTAGAACGCGGATAAAATATTGGAGAAGAGTACCCTGTTACACTCGGCCCGTTTTCATAGCGTCATCAAATACGGCCTATTAATATTGGAGAAGAGTACCCTGTATTAACGGACCACAAACGGGCCGAGTGTAACCACGGACTGAATTTGGCCCACAAGCAGAAAATGACAGTAACGGGCCGTAAGTAAACGAATGTTGGAAATGAGCCCAAGAATAAACGGGCTCTGAGAAGGCCGAAAGATAACATGGGCTGGAAATGGCCCAACGGAATAACGAGCCGTTAATGGGTATAAAGTGATACACTGTTCTTTACGGGCCAGTTTCACCATGGGCCGTTAATGGGTGTAAAGCGATACACTGTTCATTACGGGCCAGTTTCACCACGGGCCGTTAATAGGCCAAGAGTTACATAGGGCCTCATATGGGCCAAAAGACGTCATCGGCCATAGATGGGCCAGAAGTGAAAACAGGCTGGAATCATATTTGATGGCCCAGATGACGCTACTAGGCCTAATTCGAATAGGGCATAACGGGCCTTGGGTTAGCAGGCTGTAAATGGGCTATATGCGAACAGGCCGTTAACAGGCTTTCCATGGGCCGGCCTGCCACCTTTTGACCAAGTCAAATGGGTTGGCCTTTTCACAGGAATGGGCCTCTGTTGGGCCGTGCCACGTGTCGATGTATGATAGGCGCCTTCTGTCCAATGAGTGGATGACATATGTCCCAGCGATGAGCCGACACGTGTTTCCTCCAGCCAATGATGATTTTACACGTGGAAAATCCCCATTGGTCGGGGCTGTTAACGGGTTATCGGATCCAAAACCCGACCCGATAGCTTAACGACGTTCCGTTACGGTGGATGCCACGTGTTGGTCAACCTTGACGAAAGCTCTTCTGTGATGCGCGATTTATCGTCATGGAAGTGGACACTTCCGTGATGATAATTTTGGTAATGTCATGGAACACTTCTACGACAGCACAGGTATGACTATCTTGATTTTGTCATAAAATCGTCATGGATGTACATGCATGACAGCAAACGCGACCTACTGTGACAAACACGTATCATCACGGAAGTTTATTTTTTTTGTAGTGCACCCTCTCTAATTCAAATGGCTGATAAACAAGAAAAGTAGTTGAAAGTACAGACATTGTATGATAGACAGGTGCAATGTATAGTGGGGAATAAAAGAGGGCATGAAATAATTCACTTTTATGTTGTCTAACCAAACAGGATAGCATGACACAATTTCACATATATGATGGCTAACTAAACAAGATAGCATGACACAATTTCACATTATGATGGCTAACTAAAAAAGATGGAAAGACACAGTTCAAAATATGATGACTATGTAAATAGTCTGACATGATATAACTATATAATGTGTTTATTAAATAGGTTGGCATGCCATAATTCACATACATTCACGGATAGAATGCCATAATTCAAAATATGATGACTATAAACACTAAATAGGATGAGATGATATAACTATATGATGTGTTTATTAAATGGGTTGTCATGCCATAATTCAGATAGATGTTGTGTATGTACTATGTAAACATTATGGCATGATATAATTCAAATATATGATTTATATAGTAAGCAAGTAAGCAGATGGCAATCCATATATGATCTAAAAACTAAGCAATGCAAGACAACATGCATGACATGGGTAATATAACCCTGCAAAGTTTGAGAGGGGGGAAATAGGACTGGTCATCAGTCTCTGAATCCTCCTCTGAGGAGCTCTCTGTAACCAGCAAGATGTCTGCTTTAGCAGGTAGGATTGTCTGCTCTAAATACCTTGTTTTCACTCCAGATACTTCCATCACTGCTTCAAATGGCTGATGCACAGGAAGAGTAGTTGAATACACAAATGTTGTCGACAAATGGAACACGTAATACAAAAAAATGATAGCATGATATAATTCACATACATGATGATTGGCTAAACAGCATGGCATTGCATAATTCACATATATAATGCCTTTGCAACAAGATAGCATTGCATAACTCACATATATAATGTCTTGCAACAAGATGGCAATGCATAATTCACATATATGGTAATTAGACACTAAACGGGTGGCATTCACACAAAGCATGTCTAAACTAATCAAATGACATAGCAATGCAAGACACCATAGCATGATATGAGCAACATAACCCTGCCAAGTTAGAGCATATACCTCGGGGGGGGGGGGGAATAGGACTGGTCATTTGTCTCTGAATCCTCCTCTCAGGAGCTATCCGTAACCAGCGAGATATGCGCTTCGTCAGATAGCATAGTCTGCTCTGAAGACCTTGTTTTCACTCTAGAATTTTCCATCACCGTGCCAAATGGCTGATGCACACAAAGAGCAGTTGAATGTACTAACATTGTTGACAAATCTAATACGGAACAAAAAAAGGATGGCCTGATATAATTTACATATAAGATTACTGGCTAAGCAGGATGGCATTGCAAAATTCACATATATGATGCCTAGCTAAATAAGATGGCATTGCATAATTCACATAAACGATGAATAAACTAAACAGATGGCATTCGCACAAAGGATGTCTAAACTAAGCAGATGCCATATTTGATGTGTAAAGTAAGCAATGCAAGGCACCATATGCATGATATAACCAACATGAGCATGCCAAGTTAGAGCGAAGACCTCAGTGGGTAAATAGGAGTGGTCATCTCCTTCTGAATCCCCCTCAGAACAAATATCTTCCTCTCCATTACAATCTGAAATGGGTGGAGGGGGGCTGCCTTTGCGCCTACCATGAAGCGACGTTTGCATGAAATTTTATTGCCATGCAAGGCTCGTCTCTTTTGCTCTACATGTTCAGTTCCATTGTTTACAATAACTGTCATGCATAGAAATAAAACATAGTGAGATTATGTAAGGAGTGCATGCAAAAGTCCAGAGTGATGGTAGCAACCTGTGGATAGACCCAAAACCAATAATAGCATGCAGACAATGGCTTCAGTTAAAAATACAGATAATGGCTTCTTTACTGTTTGTTTCCCACCCAACATGAAACTCATAGTAGACACCAGAGATTAACCAGATAGTAGATAGATACCATTGATTGCGGCCCCGATATGTACCCCACAACCATTTAAAACTCAAGTTTGACCATTAGTTTAGAGCTGACTCAGAGTCTAATCGGTGAATAGGATGATAAAGTAGCATGTAATATTAAGCGATGCATAACGTAAGCACACACAAAAGAGTGGGACCTCTCTTGCGGACCCGTGTAGTCCTTGAGGTCATCTGCTCAGTTGATGATGGTAATGCAGTTTTCATGGCTGCCGGCAGCGGGGAAGAAGATCTGAGGCGGCGAAAGACAGTCTGGAGGTCGGATCCCTACTGTGCTGGACCCTTCTGTCATTGGGGCAGCTGAGCTGGGGTGGACGACGAAGCAGCAGGAGCGGGACAAACCACACAAGGTTTTCTTTGACAACTATGTGTAAGAGAAGTAATTTTGTAAGGACTTGTTTGAATTGGAGGATTCCAACAATGCAGGGAAATAGACAGGAATAGTATAGGAATGCACGTGCAAAACAGAGAATTTAAAAACACAGGATTTCTGCCAATTTGGGTGTTTGATCACAAGAATTGGAAGATCACAGGATGCAAAGAAGCATGGTGAGATTAAGTCAAACCACAAGAAAATGTATGGTTATAATGCTATTATGCTACTATCACTTAGTCTTGTGCTTCATGAATAGGAATTTGAAAAGGAGGACAAGTGGAAATTAAAATTCCTACGGTTTTTCTTTCAAGGAGAAACTAAAGGAAAAAATCCTACAGTTTTCCTTTGCTCCATTCCTTTGAACCGAATTCATAAATAGTAGTACCATAGGAAACTTTCCAATTCCTATGTTTTTCATTCACTTTTCCTTTCAAGCACTGGTGATTCTAGTAGGCAGGCTTGAGCAAGGAAAATCCTACACTAAAAAATGTTTTTGTGCTACTTCTATTACTTTGGACCCAGGCCACTGCCCAACTCGCTCAACTCCCAGGCCCATCGACAAATGCACAGATAGCTAAGTTGCCTAGTACCTCACTCCTTGTCATATAGTCGGAAAAAATAATTGTATTTCACATTACTACATGTGCTCAGTGGACAATATATATAACATGTAGAGTAAAAAAAAGATGCAACAAGTGTACAACCTCTTTGGCGAAGCCATGTCGATCTCAGCGTGCTTGGGTTGGCCGGTGAGGATGCTCTGGCTGACTTGGCTGTCACAGGAGGGGAAGAAGATCTTAGGCGTCTGGAGATGGAGCCCGAGGTACTGCTCCACTGTGATGGAGGGTTTCGTCGTTGGAGCAGGTCCGGTGAGTTGTACGACGCCAAGGCTGAAGCAGGACAAGAGAGACAATGTTAATATGAGTAGAATTCTAATAACATTTCCAATAGATGACGTAAAATACATAACCACAAAGTGCTAGATGTAAAATACATTAGTCGCTCATCTCTGAACTGTAGCATCCCAAAATTCTAAATTTTGGAATGTTATATTAAATAAATAGTTTTGATTGATTGTTTGATTGTGGTGTGGTTGCTTGTGTGAACTTTTGTGGAATTTGAAACTTTATGAAAGTTAAATGAGAGAGAATAAAAGGACTTTCCCAAACTATCATTTTTTGCATTTATGATCTCCATGAATTCAAATTCATTTCATCACAAAAACCTTAAGCAACCATTTGGAACTATTTCAAATTTAGAAACTTTAAGCAACTCAACGATTTTCATGAGAGAAGATAACATGACTTCTTCGAAATATATGAAATATGAGTTGAAAGTTTAAAAGAATCAAATCGAAAGTCTCTTTGAAATTATTTTCAATTTGGAGTTATTTGGTTTTTATTCAAATTATTTTTCTCCACAAATAAAATATATGGTAATTAGGGTAAATGATTCCCTACATTAGAAAAATGGATAGAAATCAATTTGAAATCATTTTAATATTTTTAAAATGATTTTTATGAGGTTTTATTGCAATAGTCGCACTGTTTGCTATATTTGAATTTTTGAGAAACTTATTTGACTCTAGGAAAATGTTCCGGTTGTAGAAAATCTTTTTATGAAAATTTTGATATATAATATGCATATATAAAATTTTATTTTTATTTTCGTTATTCAGTTTTTCCTTTTCTGTTTCTATTTAAAAAACAAACAAACTGTGTGAGCGGCCTATAACTATCCGTCGCCCACGTGCGTAGCATAGTCAGCAGACAGGACGTAACTGTTTTTATTTATTTTTAGGTTATGCTTGGAGAGAAAAAAAATTATTTTCAGAAATATTTGTTTTTCATAAAAAAAAGTAAAAAAACTCTATGCACACACACATGCGCGCACACGCGCAGGCCGGCCGAAGGCCCATGTGGCGGTGTTTCCTTCTTTTGTTTTCCTAACTCTTTCGTCTCCCTTTTTCCCTATGTTTAGTCCCACATTGCCTATGATTTGACCCCTGAACCTCTTTTCCACCTATGAATATAGCCTATAGAGCCTCCAAAACATCAACTGATTCAGGAATTTTGGTTTTTCTAGATTTTTTAAAGAAAAAAAACATTTTTCTCCTCTTCGGCGGGACTTCTGGAAGTTGTCTTTTCTCTCTGAAGTCGTCTTTTCTCTATCTTATAAAGGTATATTTCTTCATATTTTTTATAGATACTTCTGTAGCTTATTATTTCTAGACTAGTATGATAGAATAACTAGATTTATATATTAGTCCCTGCATGTACATTTTAGGACTAGAATTCTTTTAGCCATAGCCCTTTTTCTTCTGTAAAACAGCTTGGCCCTGATTTTTCAAATAGCCATAACTTTTTACTCGTTCATTCAAATTAGACGAAATCAACGCCAATATTTTCGTCTTGATTCCACCTATCTAATGAATCTATCAAATAAACCTTTTGCAACTTTGAAATTTCGAAATTTGTTCAAATTCATAATCAAATTTCTTTTGATCATATCTTTTTATCTGTACCTCCGTTTTCGATGAAACCAATGCCTAAATCTTCGTAACGACCCCCTTTGTCCAGTAAACCAACTTGAACATGTTTTTGACAATTTAAAATTTGAGTTTAGCTCAGATTAGTATTCGATCTTGTTTCGTCTGTTTCTTCGTAACTCCGTTTGAGTTGATTCTTTTTGCAAATCATAGCTAATCACATGTACCTACTGTTAAGATCTAATACACATGAATAAAATGCTGTTAATATTTGTTTTCTGTTTAGATTCGTTATTTGCTTGTTTTCGAGCTTTATTTGGTTCTTTCCTCGATTTCCCTTTGCATCTTTTGCTTGAGTGCTTACGTATGTAATTGCTTGCTCGCGATAGATTGATCGGAGTGTGACGAGTAGAACTATCAGGAGTTATGAGTGTGAATCATCTTCATCAACAGTACAAGGCAAGTTCACACTTTGATCATATTTTTCATACCCAGTTTTTATGCATTAGTTTCAACCCTCAAACATTGCATGAGTAGGTTTGATAACATGTGGGTACTGGGAAGTAGTTGATGAGGTAGGAACCTATTGTCTTATATTCAAACCCTTGGGTGTTACTACGTTATGCTTATATTGCTATGCTATGCTCGTAGACGTGGTTTGGTTTGACGTAATTCGTGAAAGATGTGAGAGATATTGTTAATTACGGGTTTAACTTAAGGTGGCTACTTTAATTCACATCTGGGTGGAATGGTTTGGGGCACCCTGGGGATACCAGTGGCTTGCCCGGACACCTTGGAATCTAGTGTTGTCCTAGGAGATCCTAGGGTTACCGTGTGATCAACCTATGGTTCGCCACCCAGGCTCAAAGGGATCATAAGATTATCCATGCTAGAAACTTCCTTGTGCAGCCACAAGCCATTATGGGCTCTGGCATAGTTGAGTAAGTTGTGTAAGCTTTTGAAGAGGTGGACTAGCAGATGTAGGGGGATGTAGGTGGTACTGTCTACCCGGAGTAAAGAGTTAATGCTTCTGAAAGACTGTGTCTCGGTCATCCGTTTCTCAAACATCCTGTCGTGCAAGAAATCCAATGGAGGAGATCGAGTCTTGTGGGGAAAAGTGCGCAAACCTCTGCAGAGTGTACAAACTAATCATAATTAGTCGTGTCCCCAGTTATGGGCATCTTGAGTATCTGGTACTTGAATTATTGAATTGATCTCATCACTCTACTTATTAAATTTGTTGGGTTGTCCATGTTAATTTGGGATTGAGTTGGGGTTACCTTCTCAATATTTTCAACAAACTTTGTAGTTAAATAAAATATATTCCTTTGTTGTAGGGAAAAATTGGCTTTACGCAAACATTAAACTTAGAGCCTCCACCATCCAAATATGCATGTAGTGATAGCTATTATTCATCATTATCCTATCGTGTGAATTTGCCAGTACATTCAATGTACTCACCTACATGGCTGCAATGTCTCATGTTGCAGGAATCTTACGACGAGTAAGTCATACGTTAGGGTTATGATTTCTACACTAAACTTTGCCGTTGGTGTTGATGGGAATCCACAACCTTTGTTTCTTCCGCTTTATGGATTGAGGTAATAGTATTTAGGTTACTTTATACATGTGATTTACCTCTGTTATAAATCCTCAAGTACTGTGTGTGTCAGCATACCGATCCAGGGATGACACTTAAGCATAGAGACTTGACCGTTTGAAGTCTGGTCGCTACAAGATGGTATCAGAGCACATGTTGACTGTAGGATGTGACCCTAGAGACTGGCAAGCCCATAGGAAAGGTTTTATCTAAAAACTTTATTTTCAAAAAGATCTTTTACCTCTCTTCTTTTCTGAGATTTATCAAATATTCCCTTTTAGTTAGAACATACCCCTTTCCCCTTTTGACCACACGAAGATACGACTGATGAGACCACTCCAAGAAGTACAAGATATCAGACAACTAAGACCACCTTGGAATAAAGAGGATTTTTACCGTGCATTACATTGATGGAAACTACAACGGTTGAAGACTCCGAAAACTAGGAGAATTTGAAGATTCTGAAGAATTTCCAGATTAGTATGACCTAGGAAGGTTACTATTGTGGAATTAACACGTCAGCTGTCCTCATGAAAGGACTTAGTCGCAGAGCCATCGCAACGGGTTAGCTTGAAGGGGTTAAACTGGACAAGGGACACAAGAGTTTATACTAGTTCGGCCCCTTCGATGAAGGTAAAAGCCTACGTCTAGTTGTGATGGGATTGATTGGGTTTCGATGACCAGGGAGCAAATATGCTTTGCCTGAGTCTCGAGTTGTTGTTCCTTGTCGCTAAACCGCCGCCGGGTCATCCCTTTATATACATAGGTTGACGCCCGACCGGTCTATAGAGTCCCGAGGCCGCCTCATACAAGTGTCCGGCTCGGTCTCTCCTTCCCTAACTTACAACACAAGTTACATAACCATGGCAGTTTACCACTATGGGCCCTAATCGGCCTTTGGGCTCCGGGCCTCTAAACTTCATTAGTAAAACGCCATCTTCTGGATCTTCATGGGCTTCAACATAGTGGAGGGTGAACCGGGCCCTCCTGGCCGGTTTACACTCAGTAGTTATATCCCCAACATTAGGCCCCAGATTGATTTGAACTTGTTCATGTCAATCTTCAATACTTAGAGAAATCTTGTGAACATCTTCTTATATTCTCGTAAACCGCCATGTTGCCTTCTCCTTTAAACTTTGTTAAACCTCCAAGACGTCATCCTCTGGACACAGCAACAGACCATCATGACATCATCTCTGTATAAAAAGATTAAAAAGATTCCCTTCATTAATGGTATCCCGAAAATCGAGGCGACATGCACGCCATCTTTGCCGCTTTAGGCTCCTCGATTCTTGTGCCTGCCATTTATCCTTTTCTCCTTATAAATAAAGCCCGAGGGTCCTTTTCTTTCTTCCCCTTCCGTGCCTTCTTCTTCCTCCTCGCGACGCTCAAGCTCTTTAGCTCCGCCGCCGCCCTCGACCCTTGAGAACTGCATCGACAAAGGCAGCTGCATCAACCTGAAACGAACCAGAGTTCACGGCATCCCTCTGTGGTATATCTGCACTGGTAAGTTTTCTCTTTCCCGTATCTTTAGATCTATGCTAGGGTTAACGAGTTCATCCGTGTTCATAAGTGTTCATCCTAGTTCTTCGTTTTTCCTTCTATTGTGGTTACTTTGATCCAATAGTACCGTAGATCTTGTGCGGTAGTTACTCCGCATCCATTTTCAGTGCTAGTAGATCTTCCTTTTTGTAAAGAATCCCCAGTAGATCGCACAACCTTCTCTGTTCTGTTTAACACCACTACAGGTTGCAGAAAATTTTCTTTACTGAAGCATGGTAGATCCAAATAAATTTTATCATTGTGTGAAACCTGTTTCTGTCAACACTTAGCAGATTTCCATCTCTGACTCCTCCACCTAAGGGCGGTTTAAACTTTTAACAGTCGGTAATCCGCCATATGTCATTAGCCCTCACTTAAACCGCCGTCTTGTCTTGGATAATAAACTCCGGTTTATCTCACACATATGCCTTGATCAAATTTTCCGGTTTAACACCAACTAATACTTCTTGAACCGTCAATCATAAACCGGCCTTCATTTTACCTTTACTGTTTGTTGTTCAAGATGACCAAGCAATTCGCCGCTTGCAACTGGGTTCCATCCCGATTACAGAAACACAGATCAATGGATATGTAGTGACGGGCACTTTAGCATCAAAAAATGATCTTCACTGGTGAGTTCCTGGCCCGGAGTGCCCTCCCGAGCCTCAGGATTGCAAAGTTATTGTTTTTATGCAGCACTTAGACCGGGGATTCAGCCCTCCCAGATCAAAAAAATTCTGGGATGTCCTTGCGAGCTTACAACTCCACCCACAAGATATCGGTCCAAACTCCGTATCAAACATATGCAACTTTCAAGTATTTTGTGAAGTCTACCTTCAAGAAGAACCATCTGTAGAGATGTTCCGGGACTTCTTTCATCTAAACCGCCGAACTGACTTTTCTGATGGTCCTAACACGGAACTTGGCGGGGTATCAATCCAGAAGAGGAAGGAAGTTGATTTCCCACATGCATCACACCACAGTCATCCCAAAGACTAGAAACAAACTTGGTTTTATTGTCAGAACACAGCCCCTGCTGAAGAGAATCCCTTGCCGAGTTACCGCCCTCATCGACTTAGCAATGGCCAGCCATTACCTCGACGATTAACTGCCAAAGAGAGGCAAACTTATGCCCCTCAACTCGCCAAGCTCTAGGCTCTTATGGCCAGCGGTTTAACTGGCATTGATCTTGTTTGCTGCTGGGTTAAATGGCACATCCCGCCCTTAAGTCGCCGCTCCGGATTAATGCATGAGTATACCGGCAACGCCAATGATCCTCAACAGTTTACTGAGATAGAAGTGACTGATGACGAAGTCACCGAATCAGCGAAGAAGATGTTAGACGAACCCATCGCCATATGCAGTCAAACCGGGTTGGCTCCCTTTTACGCCACCAACAAACAGCCAGCAATAAGACTTTAATCTTGTACTTTCTTGATTCGACTCCGCTTTAACATTGTTCTAATAATCCTGTGTTTACCTTTCCAGGCCAACAACTCCTTTTGGAAAAAGAAGGCTTCAGATAAACCGACAAGAGCTCCTCGTGCCAAGAGCAAAGCTGTCAAGAAAGCAGCCAAGAAGAAGACTGGTGAAGCTGCTGATCCGCCCGAAGATGATGAAGAGTCGGATCAAGAGGTAGAACTTGACTCCCTTGGCTCCTTTTTCATACATCTTATTAACAATGACTATCATCAGGATGATGCAGAGGTGAGCCGTGCGGACCATGTTGAGGTAATCTCTCTTTCCTCTGATTCAGATCTCGTGCCGGTTCAAAGATTTCGCCGTACAGTTCGGAAAGTGAAACGCTCTCACCCTCTTGCTTATTTGGATCCAAAATTTTCTTTAAAGACACAGCAACCTGAAGGGCATCGCACAACCAGACATAGTGGCCAGCAAGTCACTTCTTCCGGTTTACCGGATACTCCAACCCGGAAGCGTCGTCCAGAGGTTATTTGTTCTCCCGGAAAACGTTATCCTTTGAAGGGTTTCTTCCGATACCCACTTAATCCGTCTGATCCGAATTACAGGCGTCTTCTAACTCGTCTAGCGGTTCATCAACCACTCAGCTACCTCCCCTCAAGACCGTCGCTGGGTAAGTGTATTGCTTTTTGGTTTGTTTCTTCATGCATCGGTTTATCATACTAATCTTTATTTTGATATCGCAGCACCAAGGCCCGATTGAGCAAGAAAGCCAAGACCAGCGGCCCCTCAGACGATGTTGAATCGGAGAAGACCCCAGACAATGGTGGTGAAAATCCTGATATTGTCCTGGATGACTCCGTCCCGCAAGACCCAGCTACTGATACCAATCCACCGGAGGCTGACCCGGAAACACATGTTGAAACATCAAGTCCACATGCCACGCCTTCAAGTCCAGTTCCTAATCCGTTGGGTTCGGCTGCTAAACCGCCAAGCCCTATCGCCAATCCATCAAGTCCTGCTGCCAAACCACCAAGCCCAGCTAAAGACAATGTCAATCTACTAAGCCCAGCCAAAGATGATGATGACGTTGTTGTCACTGGTATTGCTTATACCGCCCCAGGAAATCCAGTTGCTTTATCGAAGCACACTGCCAAAGACGAATTTGCTGCTATGGGCAAGGGAAAAGGGAAGACCGACTTGTCAGACTATGTTAACCTTTCTGCTCAGGATCTTCATTCCATATTCCTGAACCGGCTTTACACCAGCCGAGACTATGAGGCCGGTTTGGTGAATCTGATGAAGGAACGCTATGAGGTAATCTTCCAAACACCATCTTATTTCTGTACATTCATTGTATTGTAGCCCCCAAGGGCCGGTTTATCTCTTGTAGATAAACCGGGTCTTTAAAGATAAAGAACACTTCGATGTCGTAGCCCTCGAGGGCCGGTTTGTCTTGTGAAAACAAACCGGGACTTTTATATTCCATTCTGTACTTTGTTGTCTTTCCTTGTATTTTCTTGGATCAAACACACATTAGCCCCCAAGTGCCAAGATTTAAAACTTGTATTGATCCTTGGGACTTTAAACAATCAATAGTAAAGAAGCAATCCACATTAGCCCCCGAGTGCCAAGTGTATAACTTGTTGTATGCTTGGGACTTTCTGATAAATTAGTTACATGCTCCTCATCTGATTGTGACAGGCTGATATAAATCGCTAAGGCTCTCAAATTGCTGATCTTCAAGAAAACATCAAGTCTCAACAAGCAGAAATTCCAAGGCCAAGGATGAGCTCAAGACCGCTTTAGCAGCCATGGAGCAACTCAAAGAAGGGTTCAAGACAGAGCGTGTCAACTAGGAGACTGAGAAGAATGCATTGCTGAAGCAGGCTGAAGACGCCGAGTCTGCTCTTAAACCGGTGACGGAAGAGCTAACTGGGTTAAGCGCCAAGTGAATGCCATGACTTCTGCAGTGTTTGGTAAGTAATCTTGCCAAGGCTTCTTGAATGACCATGTTTGTAACTTACTGGTTTAACATGAAATTCTTAAACCGTTGTAGGTGGCCGCATTGCTCATCTAGGCACTGATATGCGGATGAAGCTGAAGGCAGCCTATACTTTGATTGAACAACTATATACCGGTGCCCAACGAGTTACCTGTGCAGCTTCATACAACAATCCGGCCCCAACATTGATCAAGGACACTCTAGCAAGGTTATCCATGACGCCAACACAGATAGAAGAGATGAATCGATTTGCTGCCAGGGCCGGCGCTTTGTTGGCACTTGATGAGGACATGACTACCTTGGATACGACCAAAAATATTGTATACATGCATATTTGTCAGGTGATTTCTAGTGCAAACTATTCAATAATCTATTTATGTTATCCAGAACAAAAATACTTCACACATTTTTGTGTTTTGTCTAATTACAGGTGTATGGGATATTTATACAATTCACATATGAAGATAAGGGAGAAAGAGATGTTTAAGTGTTGTTCAAAAAGTTCTCTCACGTCACTTTTGGGCCAAGAGAAGATAGAGTCCAAGTCTCTCACGTTCTGGATTTAGATTCGGACTGCACAGACATACCTGACTCAAAACGCCAACAACTTTTTCATACGGACTCCGAATTGGGTGATTCTTTTTTGTTGGATTCTAGATTTTGTCCTCTTTCCAGCACAATTGGATTCACCTTCAAATTCGTCCGGAGCGTTGAGATATCGACGAAACAATCAGACGCTGCAATAGAATCCGTGTCAAACAACAAGTCCAAAGGTGTTGCATCACCTCCACTTGGGCCCATTGGCCTTGTACGACCTAGGGTTAGTTTTAGGCTGGCTTGGGACGTCCTCCCACCTCCTTGGCCGCCACCCCTTGCTCCTATATAAGTAAATCCATCTAGTAGCTTTTCCCTTGGGATTTGTTTAGTTAAAAGTTAGCCATTCCAACTTCGTGTACTTCGTTTGTGTCCAACGACCAGATCAAGACCGCTTACGGATCCCCACCTTTATCAATACTTCATCTATATTCACAATATTCAGATTGCTTTATCATATTCTTGCTTGTTCTTCGATTGCTTGCAGGAATAGACCTTCGTGGTCAGGTTGATTGTGCTTCGGCGTGGTCAATAACCTCTCGGAGTTGGTTTAGCGATTGCTAAGGCGCAACGTCGTGCACATTTGTAGTCGGATCGTCAAAGTCATCTTCACCAAATCGATAGTTATCATCTCATCGAAAGATCGGGACACCTCCGCCTCTATCAAGTGGTATCAGTTTTCAGGTTGCTCGGTGAGATTTTACAGTTTTTCATAGTTTAGATCGCATCTGTCATTCATACCTACAGTCCATGAAAAAGCCACAAAAAAACGTTAGATCTGTTCATCCCTTATCCAAGCCAGTCTGAGCCTTTGCAATTTTCTATTCATTGCTTGCATAGTTGAATTATCGGTTGCATCGTCGTGTCAGTTGCTGGTCTTAGTGTCTAGTTCCTTTAGAGTTTCGAGTTCTGTTCACATTAGTCACGCCGCCGCTGCATCATTATCCCTTCCGCTGTTCACCATCTCATCTATTAATTTCCACCACGTGCTACGCACTGTTCATTGTCATAATCATAGTTGAGGTCATTCACATCTTCGCCTGATCCAATCTGCATCTTATCTAGTTTGTCTTGGAAAGAGGGAGAAAAAAAAAGATAGAGGAAAAAAAGAGAGAAAAAATAAATCGGATCTATCTAGAATCAATCTCGTACCTGAATTCGGATTGGAATCTGTTTTGCGCACTATTCAGTAAAACAGGTGTATCTTCCTCATACGAAGTCCGTTTTGGCTCCGTGAGTACTCAAATTGAATCTAGAGACGAGCCGCATATAAATAGTTGAAGAAGCTAGTTCAATATTTGACACCTCAAAATCGTCTTCTAAATAGGTCTTTTTGCCCTCTGAAGTTCATGAACACAACTTGTTCCAATTTTTCAGGCCAGTTTTAGAATTCTTTGACTCCTCATATCAACTCGGAATTGAGTGATTCTTCTTGCATTGGAAAGCTCGAGTTAGTAGCATTCTTTGAAAGAATTTATCAGAAAATTGGCTCAAACTTTTCAAGAGGAAAGTTGGAGAGAGAGTTGTTCTATATCCTGCGTGGCAGTTGTTTTTCATCATTATCTTCACTGCCGTTGTGATCTTCACTTATATCTTGCTGTCAAGAGCTACTTAGTATCCTTCATTGATGCTAGTTGTGCTACGCCGTGACCTCATTAGTGTTCTAGGCTCGCGTCTCTAGTCCGGTCTAGCCTAGGACCAGCACAATACCGTCGTTGAGCGTTTATTCAACATTGCATCTCTGAATTGATTATTGCTAATTTTTTGCTACCATATATAGCCAACTCAGCTCCACATATTTCTACACCGTGTATACGTACGTTCCCCTGGCAATCGCTTTACACAATCTTCGGAGTTATTTGACATCGTTGGTTGCCTATCACCACCTGCCGCATGGTAAGAACTTGTAAGATATTGATATTTGCTTTACTGTGAGCACTTTACAACCACATCCTAGTAGTTCATAGGAACATTATTCTCGAATTTTGTTTCTTGTTTCTACTAATCATGACAGGTTCCGGGGATAGAAGTTCTTGGACGACGGACACATCTTCACCATCACGAGAGTTGGGACAACACACACAAGTACACGGTCAGGTTATCTCTTTACCGTCATTTGAGGGTAGATTTAATCCTGCTATTTATCTAGCTTGGGAGTTTGAAGTAGAACAAGTTTTTAGTAACCATGACTTTTCTGAACTTGAGTGAGTACGAGCTGCCACTAGAGCATTTACTGGCTTTGCTTCTGTTTGGTGGAGTGTGCATTGTAAGAAAAACATTGATAACCAACCCACAACATGGAAAGATTTGAAACATGTAATGAGACAACAATTTTCCCTCCTTACTATCGTCGTGAATTGCTTCGCAAATTTGAACAATTTAAACAAGGCAATAACACTGTTCATGCTTACTACCAAGAGTTCAAATCTTATATGCATCATTGTGACATAGAAGAATCTGAGGATGATACAATGAATAGATTTTTTGGTGGTTTGAACCATGATATTCAGGCAAGATTTAGGTATATTCCTCGTTGCATTACTGGTATGTATGTTCGTGCTTGTACCTTTGGGAGACAGTTACAGGAGGATGCATTGGGTGACTACAACAACTACTATTCCAATTCATCCTCACTACCATCGGTTGATTCCTCCACCGTTGCACCTACTAGAGCAGCCACACCTCAGATTGTGAGTGCGACATCATCTCAAGTGTATGGTACATTGTCATTGTCCATACCGACATCAGCTACGTCTTTGCGACAAGGTAACAGTAAAGGTATTGATGATATAACTTCACATGAGAATGATGCATCCCTAATTAACTTAAATACATCATGTGTTGAGTTACCTGTTGATTTGAGCATGCCACCTATTTTAGAGAATCATGTTACTATCATGAATGCATCATGTGATCAAACAACTGAAATACCAACAATTTTGAGTGCACCCATTGAATTAACTATTGATGCAAAAGAACCAATGTTTAACATTTTGATATGACCTCTAATCTTGGTGATGATTCTGTGTCCAATGACTTACTGCATGTTTGCTTATTTAAGAATGTTGTAGCATGTAAATTTGATGCAAGTAAGGTTTATTCACCAATATTGGGATGGTTTAATGATGAATATTGTCAATCATTTGATAGGAATAAGAGCTTCACTTATATGTGCAAACTGAGTTGCAATATTTTCATGCCTTCTACTTATGATAATATTTTGCCTTTATATTTTATGATATATGAAATTTACTCATGTATACATGTGTCATATGTGCAAAAATCAAGGGAAGTAAAAATGGATGACATATACATATACAACATGTATACCTTGTCTCTTTTCTTAGCCACATTTCAGATTAAGCAACGCCGAGGACGGCTTTGTTTTCAAAAAGGGGAGAATGATGAGGACATGACTACCTTGGATACGACCAAAAATATTGTATACATGCATATTTGTCAGGTGATTTCTAGTGCAAACTATTCAATAATCTATTTATGTTATCCAGAACAAAAATACTTCACACATTTTTGTGTTTTGTCTAATTACAGGTGTATGGGATATTTATACAATTCACCTATGAAGATAAGGGAGAAAGAGATGTTTAAGTGCTGTTCAAAAAGGTCTCTCACGTCACTTTTGGGCCAAGAGAAGATAGAGTCCAAGTCTCTCACGTTCTGGATTTAGATTCGGACTGCACAGACATACCTGACTCAAAACGCCAACAACTTTTTCATACGGACTCCGAATTGGGTGATTCTTTTTTTGTTGGATTCTATATTTTGTCCTCTTTCCAGCACAATTGGATTCACCTTCAAATTCATCCGGAGCGTTGAGATATCGACGAAACAATCAGACGCTGCAACAGAATCCGAGTCAAACAACAAGTCCAAAGGTGTTGCATCACCTCCACTTGGGCCCATTGGCCTTGTACGACCTAGGGTTAGTTTTAGGCTGCCTTGGGACGTCCTCCCACCTCCTTGGCCGCCACCCCTTGCTCCTATATAAGTAGATCCATCTAGTAGCTTTTCCCTTGGGATTTGTTTAGTTAAAAGTTAGCCATTGCAACTTCGTGTACTTCGTTTGTGTCCAACGACCAGACCAAGACCGCTTACAGATCCCCACCTTTATCAATACTTCATCTATATTCACAATATTCAGATTGCTTTATCATATTCTTGCTTGTTCTTCGATTGCTTGCAGGAATAGACCTTCGTGGTCAGGTTGATTGTGCTTCGGCATGGTCAATAACCTCTCGGAGTTGGTTTAGCGATTGCTAAGGCGCAACGTCGTGCATGTTTGTAGTCGGATCGTCAAAGTCATCTTCACCAAATCGATAGTTATCATCTCATCGAAAGATCGGGACACCTCCGCCTCTATCAGCACTGACCCTAGCCAAAGCGTGGATAGCTGACCTTGAGCCGGTGGATATTGCCAAGGGCTTCCCTAGTGAACAAGAGAACGGGGCAGAATTTGATAATGAAGCCCTCAAAGCTATGACAAGGGAAATGCGTCCTCTGGCGTGAATTTGCAGAAGAAGCAAACTTGAAGGTTCACCAGTCTTTCTATGATGCCAACAACAAACGGGTTGACGCTGTCGTGCCGGAAGTGCAAAATCTTATCCCGCCAATCCGTAAGCACACTTACGCCCCTGACGTTGATCCGGCTGAACTTATAAGTGAAGAGGCTGTCTTTCAGGCCTTAACCCGGATTGTCTGGACCACCGTTGACTTCCAGCCACTGGATGAGGAGGAGGAGGCTGAACCGACGCCAGACGATCCATCCACTTCACGTCAACATGGTGATGAAGCCTGATCCGGCAATCTGATTGATGCTTCATAAACTGTGTTCTGTGGAAAGAACAATTCCGTATTTTGGGCCGTAAAGCGCCTTGTAATAGGCTTAGTTAAAATACTTTGATCTGCTGCCATCGTGCACTGGTATATACTTTACTTGATCCGCCATGCCAATTTCAGTGCTGGCTTATATGTTTTCATAATATTATGCAATCCCTATGTCTGCATAAATAAAATCTGTCTGGGCGGTTTACCGCTGGATGGGTCATAATGCCCAAGATAAAGCCTGGTTAATAACCAAAGCGGAATAAATATGAAGTAACTCATACCTGTGATATGGAATCACTTAATAAGGGTGGAAGCCCAAATTTTTGAGCTGTTAAGACCCTTACCCTATAATGATAGGATGAATAAGTCATGCCGGGTTATAATGAACACCAGATGATCATACTAGCGACATATAGTCAAAGCCATGCCGGGTTAACAAACACCGGTTTGATTAGATGGTCTGACAACTTATAGCTGAAAACCAAGCTGGGTTAACAAACACTGTGTTAACATCATGACTGAAAAAGCCACACTGGGTCAAAAGACACCTGTTCAAGATAAAGTCATCAAAAAGGTGGAAACTTAGCAAAAAAGCAAACAAAAAATCATGTAGTCAAGGCTTTTCAAGGGTTGCCAGGCCCAAATTCGAGGCTTTTCATGGGCTGCCAGGCCACTGAGTTAAACCATTTTGAAAAGCCTTTTAAGATGGTCCTCCAACTAACCAATCGTCGTTTTAACTTTGTCAAGTTCAGGGTCTGTATAAGATTGACTTGTCAAACGTTTGGCAGGTTGTGCCAGGATTACCTGGATAGGAGTGGCTTACTTGATGAAGGCAGGTTAACCCGGGGTTTTAGGTGAATACACCAGGCTTCCAAGCCATGGGTCGATACCCAATTACAAGGGTCATTTCACACTCTTTGTGGCTTTTTCACAAAAGAGCTCCCAAGTAACTTTGTGAGCTGTGCTCAATGGGTGCCTATGTTTGAGCTGTGTATAACATCCAGACTCTCTTTGGCCCCTTGGGTGTGAAGCTCCCAAGCTGTGTTGTGGCATCATAGCCAGTTTAATGGACAAGGTGAGTCATTGCTTTGAGAGCAGAAGCCCCCTTGTAACCAAGAAATATTGGAAGAACGACAGAGGCCGTGCTTGTAGAAAGGATGCCGGTTTATTATATTGATCATAATATATACATTGTTATAATATTTACATAAGGAAAGCCTATGGCTCAGGTGTAGTAAGGCCAAAGGAGAGCTATGTTCCATGGCCGCCGGGTCTCCTCCTCAGAACTGCGTGAGTCTTCCCGAACGTCAGTGAGGTAGTATGATCCGTTGTGCAGATTTTTGCTGACCACAAAGGGTCCTTCCCAAGGTGGGGATAACTTGTGCATATCGGTCTAATCCTGGATGAGCCGAAGCACTAAGTCGCCTTCTTGAAAGGTTCGTGTCTTAACCCGGCGGCTGTGATAACGCTGTAGGTCTTGTTGATAAACCGCCGACCGAACCAAAGCCATGTCCCGTTTCTCATCTAACAGGTCCAACGCCTCTTGATGCGCTTGCTCATTGTCCGCTTCAACATAATTGGCAACCCGGGGCGAGTCATGACGAATATCACTTGGGAGGACAGCCTCAGCCCCGTAAACCATGAAGAAAGGTGTATAACCCGTGGATCGGTTTGGGGTGGTGTTTATACTCCATAATACAGATGGTAACTCTTCCACCCAACAACCCGGCATCCGCTTCAAAGGAACCATAAGCCTGGGCTTAACACCCTTCAAGATCTCTTGATTCGCCCTCTCAGCTTGACCATTGGACTGGGGATGAGCCACGGATGCTACATCAAGCCGGATGTGCTCTCGTTGGCAGAACTCCTCCATCTCACCTTTAGAAAGGTTTGTGCCATTATCTGTGATGATGTTGTGTGGAAACCCAAAACGGAAAATGATCTTTTTGAGAAATTGAACCGCCATGGTTGCATCACACTTCCTGATGGGCTCCGCTTCAACCCATTTAGTGAACTTGTCAACCGCCACCAACAGGTGGGTCTTCTTATCCTGGGAGCGCTTAAAAGGTCCCACCATATCAAGCCCCCAAGTGGCAAACGGCCAAGTTATAGGGTCCGTAGCTCCTGAGCCAGAACATGAGCTTGACGTGAAAATTTCTAACAAGTGTCACACCGGTTTACCAGATCCTCCGCATCAGCATGAGCTGTCAACCAATAGAACCCATGACGAAAAGCTTTAGCCACCAGGGACTTTGAACCGGCATGGTGACCACAATCCCCTTCATGGATTTCACGTAGAATCTCTTGTCCTTCTTCAGGGGAAATACAATGTTGAAAAACGCCTGAAACACTGCAACGGTGTAACTCGCCATTGTGAATAACCATGGACTTGGACTGCCGGATTATCTGTCTAGCAAAAACCTCATCATCTGGTAACTCGCCCAGTTTAAATACGCCAAATATGGAACCATCAAATCTGGAGTAGTATGTAAAGCGGCCACCAATTGAGCCTCCGGATCAGGAATAGCTAAATCCTCTTCTGTAGGCAACTTAACAGACGGGTTATGCAAGATATCTAAAAAGGTATTGGGTGGTACCGATTTATGCTGAGATCCCAGTCGGCTTAAAGCGTCTGCTGCTTCGTTTTTGCGCCGTTCGATGTGCTCAACTTGATAACCCTTAAAATGACCTGCCACAATACCCACCTCGCGTCTGTAAGCCACCATGAGTGGATCCTTAGAATCCCAAGTACCAGAAACTTGCTGAGCCACCAGATCAGAATCTCCAAAACAACGAACCCGGCTTAAGTTCATTTCCTTAGCCACCCGGAGACCGTGGAGTAAGGCATCGTACTCAGCTGCATTGTTAGTACAAGGAAACATTAAGCGGAGAACATAACAAATTTTATCACCTCGAGGGGAAGTAAGAACAACTCCAGCCCCCGAGCCCTCCAATTGCCTGGATCCATCAAAGTGAATGGTCCAGTATGTATTATCCGGTTTGTCCTCTGGTGCCTGTAGCTCGTTCCAATCATTGATGAAGTCAACAAGTGCCTGTGACTTGATTGATGTCCGAGGCATATACTTCAATCCGTGCGGGCAAGCTCAATTGCCCACTTTGCAACCCGGCCAGTCGCCTCCCTGTTCTGAATTATATCGCCCAAAGGAGCTGAACTAAGCACTGTAATAGGATGGCCTTGAAAGTATTGTTTGAGCTTCCGACTTGCCATAAAAACCCCATAAACCAGCTTCTACCAATGCGGATACCGTTGCTTTGACTCGATAAGTACTTCGCTGATGTAGTAAACCGGCCGTTGAACCGAGTATTCCTTACCAGCCTCTTTGCGCTCCACCACAATTGCCACGCTGACAGCACGGGCATTAGCAGCCACGTACAATAACAAGGGCTCTTTGTCAACCGGAGCAGCAAGAACCGGCGGTTCAACCAACTGCCGCTTTAAGTCCTCAAACGCCGCATCAGCTGCATTAGTCCAGATGAAATCGTCTGTCTTTTTCAACATCTGATATAAAGGAATTGCTTTCTCTCCCAAACGGCTGATAAACCGGCTAAGGGCGGCAATTCGACCCGCCAGACGCTGAACATCATTGATACACTTCGGTTTAGCCAAAGATGTAATCGCTTTGAGATTTCCGGATTAGCCTTAATGCCTCTGTTGGACACCAGAAAGCCTAAGAGCTTGCCCGCCGGAACACCAAAAACACACTTGTCCGGATTAAGCATCATTTTGTAAACTTGAAGATTGTCAAATGTTTCCTTGAGGTCATCTATCAAGGTTTCCTTCTTCCTGGATTTTACCACAATGTCATCCACATAGGCATGAACATTACACCCAATCTGCGTGTGAAGACAATTTTGCACACAATGCTGATAAGTTGCCTGGGCACTCTTGCGACCAAAGGGCATAGAAACATAACAGAAGGCTCCAAAGGGACTGATGAAGGCTGTCTTCTCCTGGTCCTTAACTGCCATTTTAATCTGATGATAACCTGAATAAGCATCCAAGAAACTCAGGCGCTCACAACCTGCCATCGCATAAATAATCTGATCAATACGCGGAAGAGCAAATGGATCTGCCGGACAAGCTTTTTTCAAATCTGTGTAGTCCACACACATACGCCAAGTGCCGTTTTTCTTAAGAACAAGCACCGGATTAGCCAACCACTCGGGGTGAAATACTTCGACGATAAAGCCAGCAGCCAACAGCCGGGCTACCTCTTCACCAATGGCCTTGCGTCTTTCCTCATTAAACCGCCGAAGAAATTGCTTGACCAGTTTAAACTTGGGATCAATATTGAGAGTGTGCTCAGCGAGTTCCCTCGGTACACCTGGCATGTCAGAAGGCTTCCATGCAAAAATGTCCCAGTTCTCATGGATGAACTCGATGAGCGCACTTTCCTATTTCGGATCCAGATTGGTGCTGATGCTAAACTGTTTGGATGAATCGCCAGGAACAAAGTCAACAAGTTTAGTCTCATCAGCCGGTTTGAACTTCAGGGTCGGGTCATGCTCAGTGGTGGGCTTCTTCAAAGGAGTCGTGTCTGCTAGATCAACATTGTCCTTATAAAACTTCACCTCCTCTCTAGCACAAACCGACTCAGCGTAAGCCGCATCACCTTCCTCACAATTCAAAGCCATCTTTCGACTTCCATGTACTATTATAGTCCCCTTACGACCCGGCATTTTGAGCTGTAAATAGATATAGCAGGGCCTCGCCATGAATTTTGCGTAAGCCGGCCGTCCAAACAGTGCGTGATACGGGCTCTGGATTTTCACCACTTCAAAGGTCAAATTTTCAGACTTGGAATCATGCTCATCTCCAAACACAACCTCCAAATAGATCTTGCCAACAGGATATGCCGATTTATCTGGTACTACACCATGAAAAACAGTGTTGGACGGTTTAAGACTTTTGTGTGTCAACCCCATGCGACGAAAAGTCTCATAGTACAGGATGTTGATACTGCTCCCTCCATCCATCAGGACTTTGGTAAACTTGTAACCTCCTACCTGAGGTGCTACCACCAAAGCCAGTTGACCCGGATTGTCAACCCGGTGTGGATGATCCTCTCTGCTCCACACAATGGGCTGCTCGGACCACCGTAAATAACGTGGCACTGCCGGTTCAACAGCATTAACTGCCCTTTTGTGAAGCTTCTGATCGCGCTTACACAGGCTAGTAGTGAACACATGATACTGCCCACCATTCAACTGCTTGGGGTGACTTTGATAACCTGATTGCTTCTGATTCCCTTGATTATTCTGTTGTCCATTACCACCTTGGTTATGTTGGTTACCCTGATTATTCTGAAATCTAGAGCTTGAGCCGCCGCCACCATGAAAACCTGGACCTCAACCGCCCGACGGACCCTGATTATACCGGAAGACCTTGGAATTCTTGAACTCCTTCATGATATAACAATCTTTCCAAAGATGTGTGGAAGGGGCCTCCTTGGTCCCATGCTTTGGGCAGGGCTGGTTCATCAAACGTTCCAGATTCATCCCTCCATCGCGCTGGGGCGGTTTACCTTTACGACGCTGCATATTGGTGTTAGCCACAAGATCTGAGCTATCTGCCTTGCACTTACCATTATTACCATGGCCTCCTTGGTTGTGATGTTGTCCCTTTGCATCGCTGTTCTTCTTTCCCTTCTCCAGTTTCTCCTCATCAGAATTGGGATCCTTGGTATTATCAGAATCGGCATACTTGACCAAGGCTGCCATAAGGGTTCCCATGTCATTGCAGTGACGCTTGAGCCGTCCTAACTTCATCTTCAGTTACTTAAACTGGCAATTACGCTCCAGCGCTATGATCGCTTGACCAACGTTAATCCGGTCAGATGAATGCAAAACTTCTGAAACTCGGCGCACCCAATGAGTTGTTGACTCGTTCTCCCCTTGAACACAGGCATCTAGATCCACAATGGACATTGGTTGTTTGCACGTATCTTTGAAATTGGCTATAAACCGGGCCTTTAACTGGTCCCATGACTCGATGGAGTTGCCTGGCAAGTTTTTCAACCAAGTACGGGCAGTTCCTTCCAACACCATCGTGAAGTACTTTGCACAGGCTACTTCATCTACATCCAGCATCTCCATTGCCATCTCGTAACTCTCGACCCACGCCTCAGGTGGCTGATCCGCAGTGTAATTAGGCACCTTACGTGGACCCTTGAAATCCTTGGGCAGACGCACATTACGGAGAGCCGGAATGAGACACGGCACTCCCCAGGAACTAAAGGCAAGCCCGGTTCCTCGGTCTACTGATGCCGCCGGCTGAACCGGGGCGAGCTGATGACGACCCAAAGCGGCCTCCCTTTGTGCTCTGCATTATCCACCACGTATTGAGCATTACGACCCCGCGCACTGCTAGACACTTCTGGTTCATCCATGTGCCTGCTATAGCTTGGGCTCAAACGAGGGGTCGAATGAATTCTATCCCGGCTTTAGGAATAAGCCTGCTGCTGTACCATGGTGGTTTGAAGAAGGTCCCTAGCCCGCCGCGTTTCAATCACTGCTAGTGAATCGCCCTCCATCGGACTGGCTGCCAGGCGTGATGCTGCGGCAATCATGTTATCCAGAGGGCTCGAGAAGTGACCCGACGGTGTGGACACGTATTGTGGCGGGTTATCGGTTCGTCGGGGTGGTTCCGTCATCTGTGGTTGATCCGGCGCCGCCTTGGCGCATCGGTCCGGTTTGCAGCTGCCGGATTGCTCGGCCCAGCACCTGGTGTTTGAAAGAGGTTCGGTCCTTCGTAGATCGACGACAGACGAGACCGGTACTTCCTTTGCATTACATCATTTGATGCGTTTCGATCCAGCATGAGCCGGTAATTCTGCGCCTGTATCTGCTGTGACTGGGCATCCAAAGCGGCCCATTCTTCAGCCATCCTAGCATCCTCAATTGCCAGGTCCTCCTTAGCTTGCGTTATCTGGTCCTTCAGCTTCGCAATGTCCGCATTGTGCTGATCCTGCGTCTCCGGGGTAACTGCCGTGGTTAACAAGGTTGCCCAGGCATCCATCAAACCGGAGAGGACTTGAGCCGGTTGGCGCACCGGGGCTCCTGCCGCGGCCGCTGATCCGGTATTCATTGCTGCTGTAGATGAAGACTGCAAAGTGGGCTGTGTTCCGGCCATGTAAACAGCAACCCGACTTGGCGGTTCAAGGAGGTCCGGAATACTGTTGCCATTGGAATGCCCTTCGAACACACCATCATGAATCTGGTATAGGGACTCGGTCTCGCTAGTGGATGACTCGTCGTCGGAATAAATAGTCGTCTCGCCTTCAGACACAGGTTCAGATCCGATCCCATGGACACATCCTACGAACGCACGCTTCATGGCGGGCTTAACCCGGGCTGGACTCGCACGCTGAGCCATCTCGACGAGGTCGATGCAGATGTCCGACTCAGGGCCCGGTTCGCCGATCTTGCCGATGAAGACATGAATTCCGCCAAAGGGGACCCGGTATCCGTACTCGATTGAACCCGCCTCGGGGCCCCATCCTTCGTCGTTGATGTAGCCTGTTCTTCAGCCATCCTAGCATCCTCAATTGCCAGGTCCTCCTTAGCTTGCGTTATCTGGTCCTTCAGCTTCGCAATGTCCGCATTGTGCTGATCCTGCGTCTCCGGGGTAACTGCCGTGGTTAACAAGGTTGCCCAAGCATCCATCAAATCGGAGAGGACTTGAGCCGGTCGGTGCGCCGGGGCTCCTGCCGTGGCCGCTGATCCGGTATTCATTGCCGCTGTAGATGAAGACTTCAAAGTGGGCTGTGTTCCGGCCATGTAAACAGCAACCCGACTTGGCGGTTCAAGGAGGTCCGGAATACTGTTGCCATCAGAATACCCTTCAAACACACCATCATGAATCTGGTATAGGGACTCGGTCTCGCTAGTGGATGACTCACCGTCTTAATAAATAGCCGTCTCGCCTTCAGACACGGATTAATCTCCGATCCCATGGACACATCCTACGAACGCACGCTTCATGGCGGGCTTAACCCGGGCTGGACTCGCACGCTGAGCCGTCTCGACGAGGTCGGTGCAGATGTCCGGTTCAGGGCCCGGTTCGCCGATCTTGCCGATAAAGACATGAATTCCGCTAAAGGGGACCCAGTATCCGTACTCGATTGAACCGGCCTCGGGGCCCCATCCTTCATCGTCGATGTAGAGCTTGCTGCGACGACTCTTGGTCATCCGGCCAACCACATACCCCTTGAGTCCTTCAGAACTGCCCTTCAAGAACTCGAAACCATCGTGCGATAGCCCCACGGTGGGCGCCAACTGTCATGGAATTAAAATGTCAGATGTCCTCATGAAAGTACTTAGTCGTAGAGCCATTGCAACGGGTTAGCTTGAAGGGGTTAAACCGGACAAGGGACACGGGAGTTTATACTAGTTCGGCCCCTTCGATGAAGGTAAAAGCCTACGTCTAGTTGTGATGGGATTGATTGGGTTTCGATGACCATGGAGCAAATATGCTTTGCTAGAGTCTCGAGTTGTTGTTCCTTGTCCCTAAAACGCTGCCGGGTTGTCCCTTTATATACATAGGTTGACGCCCGGCCGGTCTACAGAGTCCCGAGGCCAACTCATACAAGTGTCTGACTTGGTCTCTCCTTCCCTAACTTACAACACAAGTTACATAACCATGGCGGTTTACCACTATGGGCCCTAATCCGCCTTTGGGCTCCGGGCCTCTAAACTTCATTAGTAAAACGCCATCTTCTGGATCTTCATGGGCTTCAACATAGTCGAGGGTGAACCGGGCCCTCCTGGCCGGTTTACACTCAATAGTTATATCCCCAACAGTTACCCTTATGGAACTTGGCAAACTATGGAAGCTATCAATACCCGAGATCAAGGTGTGTCAGAGAAAGACCAGAACATGGAGCGTAAAACTCTTTGTCATGAAAACCCTAAGGTGGGAGATATCAACTATGGAATGATAGTTCATGTCAATGACCATGGCAGAAACATGGATATCCAAGATGATATCGCCCGCTTATGCTATTGTCATCGTGCTGAGTTAAGCATGCATTTCTTCGGAAGGATTGTGCCACGCCCAATATGCGAACCTATCCAAAGGAAGACGAAGGTCCCACCAAGGATAGACCCTCATATTGAAACGCTTTTGCAAGGTGGATATCATTACATCAACATTACATAATAGATGGGGATACATACAAGAGGCATACAATGCCACACGAATACAACATCATCATACAAAAGAGCATTATCAGACTACGGATGAAACACAAACAGAAAATCAAACGACATCCACCCTGCTAGCCCAGGATGCCGACCTGGAACCTATCCCCTGATCGAAGAAGAAGCAGAAGAAGAACTCCAAAACAAGTAACATCGCTTTCGCGTCAAGATCATCGCATAACCTGTACCTGCAACTGATGTTGTAGTAATCTGTGAGCCACGAGGACTCAGCAATCCCATTACCATGGCTATCAAGACTAGCAAAGCCTAATGGGTAATGAAGGGGTAAAGTGGTGAGGTTGCAGCAGCGACTAAGCATATGTGGTGGCTAACATACGCAAATGAGAGCGAGAAGAGAAGCAAGCGGAACGGTCGTGAAGCTAGCAATGATCAAGAGGTAATCCTGAACTCCTGCTTACATCAATCATAACCCAAAACCGTGTTCACTTTCCGGACTCCTCCGAAAAGAGACCATCACGGTTACACACGCGGTTGATGCGTTTTAATTCGAATCTGGTGTCAAGTTATCTACAACCGGACATTACCAAATTCCCATCTGCCACATAACTGCGGGCACGGCTTTCGAAAGTTTATACCCTGCAGGGGTGTCCCAACTTAGCCCATCACAAGCTCTCATGGTCAACAAAGGATATTCCTTCTCCCAGGAAGACCCGATCAGTCTCGGAATCCCGGTTTACAAGACATTTCGACAATGGTAAAACAAGACCAGCAAAGCCGCCCGGATGTGCCGACAAATCCCGATAGGAGCTGCACATATCTCGTTCTCAGGGCACACCGCATGAGCCGGACGTCGGGTTGGCATAGACCCTGGTTGCCCAGGGGGCGCCGGACATCGCTCGGTTCGGACCAGCACTTAGAGAAGCACTGGCCCGGGGGGGGGGGCTAAAATAAAGATGACCCTCGGGTTGGCTGACCCAAGGGAAAGGTGTAGGTGGTGGTGAAGCAAATGGTAAAACCAAGGTTGGGCCTTGCTGGAGGAGTTTTATTCAAAGCGAACTGTCAAGAGGGTCCCATAAATCACCCAACCGCGTAAGGAATGCAAAATCCGGGAACATAATACCGATATGACGGAAACTAGGGCGGCAAGAGTGGAACAAAACACCAGGCATAAGGCCGAGCCTTCCACCCTTTACCAAATATATAGATGCATTAATAATATAAGAGATATTGTGATATCCCAACATAATCCTGTCCACCATGGAGCAATCTTCAACTTCACCTGCAACTAACAACGCTATAAGAGGGGCTGAGCAAAGCGGTAACATAGCCAAACAACGGTTTGCTAGGAAGGGTGGAAAAGGTTAGAGGCTGACATGGCAAATTGGGAGGCTTGAAGAACAAGTGATAGGTAGCGCAGCATAGCGATAGAACGAAGCAACTAGCATAGCAATGATAGTAGTGAGATCCAAGGTGATGGTCATCTTGCCTGAAATCCCGCAAGGAAGAAGAATGAGTCCATGAAGAAGACGAACGGATGAAGACGAACCAAGGGTAGACGAACGGATCCTCACGATCACAACGAAATAGGAACTATCGAGAAGAAGCACAACCGGAAAGATGCAAACAACAATGTAAACACACAACACATAGACATGGCATGATGCCCAACCAAGTATGATGCATGACAAAGCTAGATGAGGCTACTCATGGCAAGATATGATGCAACAAGAACAACACCTCAAAGCAAGTTTAAATGAGGCCGGAAACAACATATGACAATTCTGGTAAGTCCTCATGCAAATTTAAAAATTGGTCCAGAACTGAATAAACCTTATGTTCAAGTTGTTAAACAGCAAGTTAAGATGCACCAAGATGATCTACACGAGATTCCAGTCAAGTTACATATAAAGTTCATTTAATTCGGAGCTACAGCCTAAAAGATATGAGCAAAACAAGTTAAACATGACATTGATGCTAAATGCACCCATACATCAAGCAAACACTCTCAAAACAAGTATACAACATGATAATATGAAACTACACGCAAAATCAAGCAAGTTTCATATAGAGCACCCTCAAAACAGAGCAACGGTTGAACACATACACTCTATACAAGTTTAAAGGACAAGCTGTCCAAAACAGCAACTAGGCATCTAGCAAGCATCAAAACAATATGCTACAGAACCTCAACATAAGAAAAAAAGACATGGGCATTAAGTACAGGTAAAGCATGACAAAACATGAACACTGATAGATCTCCAGAAATCACTAGAACATGCTCAAAAGGACATGGCAAGATTGCAAATTATAACAGTTTACAAACTTAGCAGGAATAACATCAGGTTGCAATATTTAGAGCTATCAAACAACATGTTATAGGAACTTAACATGGCAAACAAAGCCATTTCACGCTAATACTAAAGACAAAGAACAAAACTCCCTTACCGAACTAATTCCAAAGATCAACAGAAAATATGGTAGCATCCTTGCAAACATGGCAAATGATATGACAGATTCAAACATGGCAGGAACAACGATAAGTTGGCATGTTGGTGAGCTTGCACCACTCACCACAGAGCAACAAATGGCATGACAAGGTAACCAACAGTAGTATGACATGTTTATGAAGCTAAGCATGGCAAGAACAAGTTCATAGGGTGCATGGATCACTAGCAAATCTCATGGCAAAACTAAAGTTAATGTTAACAGGCTGACAACAACATTATTTAGCAAGTTTGAATCAAGATAAAAACAAGTTACAGCAGGATAGAAATTCAACCAGGGGTATGAATGGATAGAGCACGACATGTACAATAAAACATCCTTAGTGAACATCTCCAGATTATGCATAGAATGACTTGTAGCAGCAGGTTTCCATAGCATCATGATATAGCAGATTCAGACTAGCAAAACAGTAACAGCAAGTACCCTACTTCACGAGCTTGATGCACTCACTATAGGACTCGCAAAAAATACATGGATTGCACCACTGTAAAGATGGCATGATGTAGCTCAAAACTCATGTAGACATCAAGCACATAGGATGCACACATAAGATGCAACAAAAAAGACAAATCATCAAGTTCTGTTAACAGACAGCAGTTAACATCATATGGCACTCTTGCAATGATGATAATGGCAAGATGGACCCAAATAAGCATTGCATAATGGAACAAAGTGAAGAGCATCTTATGGCGAACATTTTTATATATAATACATGCAAAATGGAGCAACGAGCATGGAGTTATGGCAAGTTGAACATGGCATGAAAATGTTACAGATCTGGGGACTTAGTGGGTTTTTACCTCCGCGAAAGTCAACGCGGGACGGAGGGATCTGGGACGGAGCGGATCGGGACGGCGGAGGCGCGTTTGGTTGGATATGTGGGTGGATCCGGCCGGGGAGGAGCAGGAGTGTAACGCCCCGGATACAACTTTCCAAATTCGTAACTCCAACTCTTGCCTTTTCCGGAGATGCGATATGTTATTTTCCTCCGTGGTTGGGTTTTTGTTTTTTTTTGTTTTGCATTTTGATCATGTCTTGCATTTCATCATCGCATCATTCGCATTGCATCGGCACTCCGTTGCCGTCATGTTTTAAAACTCGTAGTCATTCGTAGTTGTCGCGTTTCCCCCTTGCCTTCGTTGACCGATCTGAGTCTAACCAGGTTTTCGATTCCATCTTGTCTGGCCATTTGACCCCTCTACTCTTTACTCAAACCCCTCGCGCGCGTCCGAAACTTCTCCCGAACCTGAACCGCTCAGCCATCACCGTTGCATTCAAATCATCCCCTCTTTTCCCATATATATAGTCTACCCCTAGTCCATTTTAGACCAAACCCTATTTTCTAGGGATCCTTCCCTGTCCATCCGCCTCCTCCAGCCGCCTCCCCGCCGCGTCGCCCGCCGGATCCGCCCTTCCGCTCCATCCTGCCGCTCGTCGGAGCACTACATTGCGCCAAGTCCGCCGCTGCATCCTCTTCTTCCCATGCGCTACTGTTCGAGAGGAGCAGAGCGCAGCGCTCCAGCTGCGTTGACTGCGTCGCCCCGAGCCGGCCTTCCTTGCTCTTGGGCCACAAGCGCGCATCAGGCCAGCGCCTCCTCAGCGCGCCATGCCTCCAGGCTCAGCTGGGGTTGGCCCAATGTGAGCAACCCTTGCCAGATCCATCTTCAGCCCGTGTACCGTTTTTTTCCCAGTCCGTGCGATTTTTTCCATTTATCCAGTGCATGCATAATTACAGATCATGCCATGATTTTAAATTACTCACAACTAAATAACCGTGCATCGGATTTAAACATGTCATATATGTAACTTGCTCAGTTTTTTATGCACTTTCATAATATGCTATTTTCATCCATGTTTAAAATCCTTAAAATGCTGTTTGTTTAATTTTGCTTAAATACCATGCTAAAATGCTTTATTTCATAACTAAATAACCGTAGCTCGGTTTTAAATGTTCTTTATATGTAAATGGGGTGGAAAAATGCCTAGTTTAACATGGTGCACTCCTCTTGCATGTTTAACAACTCTAAAATAGGTTTTAGGGCAGAACAGTACCAAATCTAAAATATGCACATGAGGATTTTCCAGAATTGTTGTTTGTTGTTCCGGCCTCATTTAAACTTGTGTAGATAGTTAGTTTACTTATGTTTCACCTCTTGCCATGCTTAACAACATTTAATATTGTTGTGTACCTAAAGGAGAGCGAACTAAATAACTCAAATGTGGTGTTTGGTCAATATGCAACTCGTTGCATATTGAGCTCCACTTAACTTGTAGTGTTGTTTGTGCGTATTGCCATGCCATGCCTCATTAAACCGGACATGCATCATACTTGATTGTGCATCATGCCATGTTTATGCTCGTTTATTTACCATGTTGTTTGTTTCTTTCCGGTGTTGCTTCTTAATTCCGGTAATGTTGTGATTGTGAGGATTCGTTCGACTACTCCCGTCCGTCTTCTTCATGGACTCGTTCTTCTTCCTAGCGGGATTTCAGGCAAGATGACCGCTACCCTGGATCTCACTACTATCATTGCTATGCTAGTTGCTTCGTTCTATCGCGATGTAGCGCTACCTATCACTTGCTCTTCAAGCCTCCCTATTTGCCATGTCAGCCTCTAACCTTTTTACCCTTCCTAGCAAACCGTTGCGTGGCTGACGTTGTTAGTTGCAAGTGAAGTTGAAGATTACTCCATGATGGAAAGGTTTATGTTGGGATATCACAATATCTCTTATTTAACTAATGCATCTATATACTTGGTAAAGGGTGGAAGACTCGGCCTTATGCCTAGTGTTTTGTTCCACTCTTGCCGCCCTAGTTTCCGTCATACCGGTGTTCTGTTCCCGGATTTTGCGTTCCTTACGCGGTTGGGTGATTTATGGGACCCCCTTGACAGTTCGCTTTGAATAAAACTCCTCCAGCAAGGCCCAACCTTGGTTTTACCATTTGCCTCACCTAGCCCTTTTTCCCTTGGGTTTCCGGAGCCCGAGGGTCATCTTTATTTTAGCCCCCCAGGGCCAGTGCTCCTTCGAGTGTTGGTCCGAACCGAGCAACCTGTGGGGCCACCACGGGGCAACTCGAGGGCTGGTTTTACTCGTAGCTTGACTTATCTGGTGTGCCCTGAGAACGAGGTACGTGCGACTCCTATCGGGATTTGTCGGCACATCGGGCGGCTTTGCTGGTCTTGTTTTACCATTGTCAAAAAGTCTTGTAAACCGAGATTCCGAGTCTGATCGGGTCTTCCTGGGAGAAGGTATATCCTTCGTTGATCGTGAGAGCTTATCATGGGCTAAGTTGGGACACCCCTGCAGGGTATAAACTTTCGAAAGCCGTGTCCGCGGTTATGTGGCAGATGGGAATTTGTTAATGTCCGGTTGTAGATAACTTGACACCTGATACGAACTAAAACGCATCAACCGCATGTGTAGCCGTGATGGTCTCTTTCGGCGGAGTCCGAGAAGTGAACACGGTTGTGGGTTATGTTTGACATAAGTAGGAGTTCAGGATCACTTCTTGATCATTGCTAGCTTCACGACCGTTCCTTTGCCCTCTTCTCGCTCTTATTTGCGTATGTTAGCCACCATACTTGCTTAGCCGCTCCTGCAACCTCACCAGTTTACCCCTTCCTTTCCCATTAAGCTTTGCTAGTCTTGATACCCATGGTAATGGGATTGCTGAGTCCTCGTGGCTCACAGATTACTACAACAATAGTTGCAGGAACAGGTTTTGCGATGATCATGACGCGAGAGCGATGTTTGCTTGTTTTGGAGTTCTTCTTCTGCTTCTTCTTGGATCAGGGGATAGGTTCCAGGTCAGCAGCCCGGGCTAGCAGGGTGGATGTCATTTGAGTTTCTGTTTATGTTTCATCGTTAGTCAGATGTTGTTCTCATGTATGTTGATGTATTCTTGGGCATTTGTACCTTTTGTATGTATCCCCACTATTATGTAATGTTGATGTAATGATATCCACCTTGCAAAAGTGTCTTCAAGATGCGCTTCTATCCTTGGTGGGACCTTTAGGATAGGGTCGCATCTTGGGCGTGACAAGGAGGTAGCCAGCGACGACGAGGAAGGACGGATCTGGCCGTCTCCGGCTCGGGTCCGGCCGGAGGCGAGGCCGGCGGCGGCGGAGGATGGCGGGCCGGCGAAGTCGGTGACGAGGCGGGGAGCCGCGGCAGCGGGGCGGCGAAGCTCCGGTGGCGCGGCCGGGCGGGAGGTGGCGAGGGGCGGCGTGGTCCGAGGCGGTGGGGATGGGAACCGGCAGCGGGCGCCCGGGCGGCGGAGGCGCAGGGACCCAAGCGGCGGCGGCGGGCACGACCGGACTCACACGGGCCCGCGATGGGCTCGGCGGGCCGCGGCCGCAGGGCGACGGCGATGGACAGGTGGCAGCTCCGGATTGGGCAGGGGTGGAGGCGGACATGTCTGGGCGCGAGATGGACATGTCCAGCGGCGAGAGGTGGAAGAAGACTAGGGTTTGATCCAAAATTTCGGGGGGAGGCACCTATTTATAGGTAGAGGGATCTAGGAGACTCCAAATGAGGTGCGGTTTTCGCCCACACGATCGTGATCGAACGACGGAGAGCATGGAAGGGGATTTGCTGGGTTATTGGGCCACTTTGGAGGGGTGTTGGGCTGCAACACAAAAGAGGCCTTTGCGGTTCAACGGTTAACCGTTGGAGTATCAAACGACCTCCAAATGGCACGACACTTGACAGGCGGTCTACCGGTGGTGTACCAAGGCCACTTGGCAAGACTCGGTCCATTCCGAGAACGTTTAACACCCGCTCACAACAGGAGACAAAAAGAGGAACGTCGGAGGACATAGGAGTGCCGGATTGCAAAACGGACAATGGGGAAAATGCTCGGATGCATGAGACGAACACGTATGTAATGCAATGCAATGCACATGATGACATGGCAAAATGCAACACGCAAGCAAATTACATAGCAACGACGGCGAATAACTGGAGGACACCTGGCGCATCGAATCCGGGGCATTACAGATTGGATGGTAGAAGGCTGATGAAGCACCTGTCAACAAAAGATGAAGTTTTAACCTTAGCTGGTGTATCACCAGGATCTGGAGTATTACATCAAGAAGTTTAGGGTGGAACTTTAGGAAGCCATATTTGAAAAGGGAGCATTTCATGAAGAACTCAGGACCCAAAAGCTGAAAGTAGCCAAGCTAGAGGAGCAAAACCTCGAGATACCGGAGATTCGTCAGGAACTAAAGGACAGTAGGACCATGGTTCATGCCAAGGATGTTGAAACTCAGAAGTTTGGAACACAACTTTAGAATATTAAAGGACGTCATGAGAGACTTCGTGTCAACAGAGATGATCTGACAAAAGAACTTGAGAAGGGCAAGCATGATCAGAAGAAGCCATCAGAGACATGAACACGAAGAGTTTAGCAACTTTGAAGATGTATTGACCTTTAGAAGAACAAACCCCTGTTATATACTTATTGTCGGTGTTCTAGGAATGGGGGTCCCCAAACTTGCCTGCCTGCAGCCCACGGCATGGCTCCACCAGTGGCCCAGTACGGCCCGTCTTCATCAACCAACACTCAAGACCCTCGCAAGGGTCCAAGCCTCGCGAGGGGCCAAGCCTTGCAAGGAAGACGACACAAGGCCTCCTTAGGAGCGGCCTCGCTAGGCAAGCTCATGAGGGAGTGGAGAGATCAAGGCAAGGGGTACCTCATGAGGTTCCCGTGACGCAAGCCATGATGACCAAAGCCAGGCGGGCTCCAGGCGGGCACCAGCGCGTGTAGTGTCCTCGTTTCCCCTTTGGTGCTAAGGGGGAAAGCGCAGGCGCGGAGTACTGAGGCATCAGGCAACGGTTTCCATATCGGTGCAAAAGACCAAGGCCAGCAGGACGGCAGGACGGAGGGCATCGTGGAGCCCAAGACAGCGTCACCACCAGCGCCTTTGACAAGCGAAGACCACCTTTAGTCAGGATAGCTTGTACTAGCTGTCCCCTTTCAAATAGGCCGTTGTTGGATCCCTTCTCGCTCAATATTTAGGGAGAGGACCAGGTCCTCTATAAATAGGACTAGCCACCACAGTAGAGAGGGAGATCGAGAACGGGGCGAAGAGGAACGAACTGTTCATCCTCGCATCCACCAAAGCACAAGAACACCTCTCCTCAGGAGGATGTTCTTCCCTTGTACTGTTCATCATCAGCCCAAGAGGCAATCCTCCACACCCACACTAGAGTAGGGTATTACACCACAACAGTGGCCCGAACCAGTATAAATCTTGTGTCTCTTGTGTTGTGAGTTCATCGAGCTAAGCTTAGAGATCGCGGCGAGGCTGAGGGCAAGATTCGGTAGGGGGAAATCTTCATGCACACCCGAGTGTTCGAACCTCAAGGGTTTTGCCGGAACCCTAAATCCGACATTTGGGGCGCCAGGTAGGGGTGCGCCGAAGTCTTCCTGATAGAGGCAAAGGTGTCCCGTCTTTCGATGAGATGGTGGATTTCGCTTTGGTGGAAGTCGACTTTGACGATCCGACTACGAACGTGCGAGGACGTCGCGCCTTAGCAATCGCTAAACCAACTCCGAGAGGTTATTGACCACGCCGGAGCACGATCAACCTGACCACGAGGGTCTGTTTCCTGCGAGCAAACGAAGAACAAGCAAGAAACTGAGATTGCAATCTGGATATTGCGAATATAAGATGAAAGCTTTATTGATCAAGGTGGGGTTCTGTGACGCCTTTGTCTGGTCGTTGAACACAAACGAAGTACGCGAAGTTGCAGCTATGGCGAACTTTTAATCTAAACAAAACCCAAAGTCTAAACGATTCCCTAAGGGCTGTATATATGGAGGAAGAGGGGGGAATTTCGTGGCCCTTGGTGGAGGGGTCCGAAATCAACCCTATCTCTTGTTTCCCCACACATACGGACTCTAAAAATAGCCTATACTGATGTATTTCGAAATTACATGGGCCTGGCCCAATAATAAGGTGACGCAGCACCTAAAATAGCCTCGGGACGAAATTTATGAAGTGGCGTCTTGTATATTTCGTCCAAGGCTTCATGCACCCATTATGGTGGCTTCAAAGTCCTGAAATCATCACTTGTAACTCCGTTCTTGTTTCCCTTGTGCATGCCATCATCTCCATGCTTGTTCTTGCTCCAGTGTTCATCCTTCTCCAAGCTAGGCCCTTCATTTGTAAGCAAAACAAATGTATCCAATTTAGGCAGCATCATATTCTCATGAACATTAGAATCATTACCAAGAAACGAAAGTACCTGGTAATTTAGTTAGCGTGCACGAGCTCTAGTAATTGGTCCAGTATGTATAGCAGCAGGGGCTGTGGGTGTAACAATTGTATTGATGTCCTCATCATCCTCCCCTTCTTGAAATGAAGTCGTCCTCGACGGAAGTTCATCTTCCTCACCCAAATAAGGCTTCAAATCTGCAATGCTAAAAGTGGGACTAACCCCAAAATCTGCAGGCAGCTCAAGTTTATATGCATTATCATTTATTTTCTCTAACACCTTAAAGGGACCATCAGCACGTGGCATTAACTTTGATTTGCGCAAATCAGGAAATCTATCCTTACGCAAATATAACCAAACAAGATCTCCAGGTGCAAACACAACATGTTTTCTACCCTTATCTCCAGCAAGTTAATATTTAGCATTCATGCGCTCAATGTTTTCCTTAGTTAACTCATGCATTTTTAAAATCAATTCAGCACGTTGTTTAGCATCAAAATTAACCTTCTCCGAAGATGGAAGAGGCAACAAATCAATAGGTGCACGAGGTAGGAAACCATACACAACTTCAAAAGGGCACATCTTAGTAGTAGAATGCAATGAACGATTATAAGCAAATTCAATATGAGGCAAGCATTCCTCCCACATTTTCTTATTATTCTTCAAAACAGCCCTAAGCATAGTAGACAACGTTCTATTGACTACTTCAGTTTGTCCATCAGTTTGGGGGTGACAAGTAGTACTAAAAAGCAGCTTAGTCCCCAACTTAGCCCATAAACATCTCCAAAAGTGGCTAAGAAATTTAGTATCACGATTTGAAACAATAGTATTTGGCACACCATGCAAGCGAATAATTTCACGAAAGAACAAATCAGCAACATTAACAGCATCATCGCTTTTATGACATGGTATAAAGTGTGCCATTTTCGAGAATCTATCCACGACAACAAATATGCTATCCCTCCCCTTCTTTGTTCGAGGTAAACCTAAAACAAAGTCCATAGATATATCCTCCCAAGGAACACTAGGTACAGGCAAAGGCATATATAAACCATGAGGATTGAGGCGTGACTTAGCTTTTTGACATGTAGTGCAGCGAGCAATAAAACGCTCAACATCCCGTCTCATCTTTGGCCAAAAGAAATGTGTAGCAAGTACGTCCTCCGTCTTCTTCACGCCAAAGTGTCCCATTAATCCTCCTCAATGCGCCTCCTGCAACAACAAAAGACGAACGGAGCTAGCTGGAATGCATAGCTTGTTAGCACGAAACACAAATCCATCGTTAACAACAAACTTGTTCCACATTCTTCCTTCTTTACAATTATGCATTACATCTTTAAAATCAGCATCATGCACATATTGATCTTTGATGGTCTCCAAACCAAATATTTTGAAGTCAAGTTGTGAAAGCATAGTATAGCAACGAGACAAAGCATCAGCAATAACATTTTCTTTTCCCTTCTTGTGTTTAATGACATAAGGGAAAGTCTCAATGAATTCAACCCATTTAGCATGTCTACGATTCAGTTTAGCTTGACTTTTAATATGTTTCAATGATTCATGATCAGAATGTATAACAAATTCTTTGGGCCATAAATAATGTTGCCATGTTTCTAAAGTCCGAACAAGAGCATATAATTCTTTATCATAAGTAGAATAATTCAGACTAGGCCCACTCAATTTTTCAGAAAAGTATGCAACAGGTTTGCCATCTTGTAATAACACACCTCCTAATCCAATTCCACTAGCATCACATTCAAGCTCAAAAGTCTTATTAAAATCAGGAAGTTGGAGTAAAGGAGCATGTGTCAACTTATCTTTCAATACCGAGAAGGCTTCTTCCTGTGCGGTACCCCAAAGAAAAGGCACATCTTTCTTTGTAAGCTCATTGAGAGGTGCAGCAATGGTGCTGAAATCTCTCACAAAACGCCTATAGAATCCAGCGAGGCCAAGAAAACTCCTCACTTGTGTGACCGTTTTGGGCTGCGGCCAACTCTCAATAGCTTCAATCTTCGCTTTATCAACTTCAATTCCCTGTGGAGTAACAACATAGCCAAGAAAAGATACTCGTTATGGAGGCTTCAAAGACCTGAAATCATCACTTGTAACTCTGTTCTTGTTCCCCTTGCGCATGCCATCATCTCCATGCTTGTTCTTGCTCCAATGTTCATCCTTCTCCAAGCTAGGCCCTTCATTTGGAAGCAAAACAAATGTATCCAATTTAGGCAGCATCATATTCTCATGAACATTAGAATCATTACCAAGAAACGAAAGTACCTGGTAATTTAGTTGGCGTGCGCGAGCTCTAGTAATTGGTCCAGTATGTATAGCAGCAGGGGTTGTGGGTGTAACAATGGTATTGATGTCCTCATCAAAAACGCCTATAGAATCCAGCGAGGCCAAGAAAACTCCTCACTTGTGTGACAGTTTTGGGCTGCGGCCAACTCTCAATAGCTTCAATCTTGGCTTTATCAACTTCAATTCCCTGTGGAGTAACAACATAGCCAAGAAAAGATACTCGGTCGGTGCAAAAGGTGCACTTCCCAAGGTTACCAAACAAACGTGCATCACGTAGAGCAATAAAAACAGCACGTAAATGTTCCAAATGGTCTTCCAAAGATCTGCTATAAATCAGTATATCATCAAAATAGACTACCACAAATCGTCCAATGAAAGCACGTAAAACTTCGTTCATTAGTCTCATGAAAGTACTAGGCGCATTAGTTAACCCAAAAGGCATGACCAACCACTCATATAATCCAAACTTAGTTTTAAATGTTGTTTTCCATTCATCCCCCAATTTCATACGAATTTGATGGTATCCACTACGCAAATCAACTTTGGAGAATATTGTAGAGCCACTCAATTCATCTAGCATATCATCTAGCCTAGGAATAGGATGACGATAACGAATAGTAATATTATTAATGCCTCTACAATCAACACACATACGCGATGTACCATCCTTTTTTGGCACTAGAATAATAGGAACAGCACAAGGACTAAGGGATTCGCGTATATAACCTTTGTCGAGAAGCTCTTGTACTTGACGCATAATCTCCTTCGTCTCCTCTGGATTGGTACGGTATGGCGCACGGTTTGGCAGTGAAGCACCGGGAATTAAGTCGATCTGATGCTCAATCCCTCGAATAGGTGGTAATCCCGGTGGCACGTCTTGTGGAAAGACGTCAGCGAACTCCTGCAAAATGTTAGTGATAGCAGGAGGCAAAGAGGAAGGCACGTCCTCGAATGAAAATAATGCCTCTTTGCACACAAAAGCATAGCAAACAGATTTGCTGAAATCTAGCTCATCAATATCAGATTTGGTGGCAAATAAACATGCACTTTTCAATTTAATTTCAGAAGCAACACTAGATGGTTTATTATTAGGCTTCATTTGTTGCTCAAATTCTTTTGCCACAGTCTGATTTTCACTCTTATTCTTCTCCTGTTGTGCTTTATTAGCTCTATTAATATCATCTTTCAAAATGGAATCAGGAGTCATAGGAAGCAAAGTAATATTTTTATCCTTATGAACAAGAGTATAGTGATTGTTTCTACCATGGTGTACAGAATTTTTATCAAATTGCCATGGTCTACCAAGTAATAAGGAACATGCTTGCATAGGTACCACATCATAATCAACATAATCAGCATATGTAGAGATACTAAAATGCACACGAACAGTACGTGTTACCTTAACCTTGCCGCTGTTGTTGAACCATTGGATGTAGTAAGGATGTGGATGTGGTCTTGTGGTGAGAGAAAGCTTCTCCACCATCTCCATGCTAGCCAAGTTGTTGCAGCTCCCTCCGTCTATGATGACGCGCACAGAACGTTCCTTCACAACTCCCTTGGTATGGAACAAATTGTGCCTCTGATTTTGCTCAGCTTGTGTGACCTGCACACTCAAAACACGTTGAGCAACTAAACATTCATACCTGTCAGCGTCTTCAGGAACCATGTATTGCGTCTCATGATCAGAATCATCTCCACCATGTTCTTCACGTGTAATAAGAGCCAAAGTCTCCTCATCATAGTCACTAGCGGACTCATATCCACCATCCGCAGTAGCAATCATCACACGCGGAGATTTGCATTCTCTCGCATAATGACCTCCTCCCTTACAACGACGACAAATAATATCACTTGTGTGCCCTGTTGATGCCATGGAAGAAGAAGAACGCTGTGCAGGCCCCGCAGGTGCGCTCTTGGCAGATAATGGTGGTTGTGCCTGTTTTCTTGTATCACGGCTGGAGGTAGCACCGGATGGAGGTGCTGGTGCAGTTGAAGTAGAAGATGCACGTGGTGTCCATGATGAAGGTCGGCCTGCAGAAAAGTTAGTTCGCCCCAATGCTTGTCGATCCTGCACTTCACGTTCAGCTTTACAAGCAAGATGGAATAAACGAGTGATATTAGTATACTCCTTATAGTCTAGAATGGTCTGAATCTCTCTATTTAATCCACCCAGAAAACGTGCAAGCATAGCTTCATTCTCCTCAACAATACCACATCTAATCAAGCCAGTTTGTAATTCCTGATAATATTCTTCTACAGAATTTTTCCTTGTCTTAAACGCTGCAATTTTTGAAGCAATTCACGTTGATAATATGGTGGAACCCAACGCGTACGCATAGCAGTTTTCAAAGCAGCCCAAGTAGTTGGAATAGGATATAATCTACAATGTTCAGACCACCATACACATGCAAAACTAGTGAAAGCACAAACGGCAGCAGCAACTCGTCTCTCCTCAGGATATTGTAAACATGTAAATCGTTGTTCAGTTTCTAACTCCCAAGTAAGATATATATCAGGAACATATCTACCCTCAAATGGTGGAATATTCAATTTCAGTTTAGGAATATGGACATCATCTCGTACCTGAGGTGGTGGTGCAGGCCTACCATTACGAATATATACCTGAGGTCGACCTGCTGGTGGTGGTACAGGTGGCTGCACGTAGTGTTGATTTTGATCAACCTCATCCTCATAGTCTCCCACATAATCATCCTCCTCCGCATCAGCAGCAGGAGCCACAGAAGTATCAACAGCAGCACCAACAGTTTGGCCAAACGCAAGAGGAACACGGCTTGCTCGGTGGAGGTCTGCTTCGCGACGTGGAGGTAGTCGTTGTTGTTGTTGTTGTTGGAGAGGTGCGTTAGCTGCAGCGGGTGGTGGTGGTGGAAGACGCGCGAGCAATTCATTAAACTTGTTATCGAGCTTTGTTTCGAACGTCTTCTCAAAGCCAGTGATCTTCTCCATGGCCTCTTCAAAATTGTTCAGCACATCTTGCACCTGTTCAGTCATCATTTGCTGAAACTTATCATGAAGCTCCTTGTTCGATAAATTATCCCAGTCAATCTCGTCGGCTTGTGATCCTGGCATGGTTAGCAGCAATAGAAACACACAAGAATTTGATCCTACAGACTACGAACAAGTGGTGGTGGTGGGTGTCACAAATCCGTCAAGCAAATCTCAAATTCTTACCAGTTCTTACCCAGCAGCAGGCGGTGATCGGCAACCGTTGTAGTCAAAAACTCTCAAAGCTTGGATAGAGCGATTACCAGGGAGAGTCAAACGCACGACGTAGATGTATGTGGAGCTGGGAAGGCTTATAATATGGTAGCAAAAAGGGTCAGCAATAATCAATTCAGAGATGCAAAGTTGAATAAACGCTCAACGACGGTACTGTGCTGGTCCTAGGCTAGACTGTGCTAGAGACGCGAGCCTAGAACACTAACAAAATCACGGCGCGGCACGTAAAAAGCACACTCTGGAATGTTTTCGCTTTTTTTTTTGCGCTCTTTTTTTTGCGCTGCTGTTTTTTTTTTTTTGCGAAAAATCACTATAATGGCGAGTGTCTCAAAACTCTTCTTAGCTCAAACTGACAGGATGGGCACGAAATTTTTTTTGACCAATTTTTTTTTTGACTGCCCGGACCCAAAAACTGGAAACGGGTCAAAAAAAACTTCCTATAATGGCACCTGTCTCAAAACACTCAGAAACACCTAAAAATAGGATAGCCAGAAAATTTTTCGAAAAATGCGTTTTCGAAAAATTTTGGGCCTAAACGGAGCGTGGCTACCCGACCAGAATTTTTTTTTCCGAAACCTACTCCGGCAAGGAAACACGAATCGGAATCTAGATGGATCTCGAAAACAAACCTAATATGCAAGGAACTCGGATTGGTGGTGGATATATGGTGGTGGTAGATGGCAGCGGTGGTGGTAGCGGTGGTAGTATATGGATATGGATCGGTGGTGGTATATGGACACGGATTGGTGGTGGTATATGGATACGGATTCGGAGCGGTGGCGGATAAGCGGTGGTGGTAGATGGCAGGGGCGATGATGATGGTGCGGCGGCGGCGTGACAACTTATGACCAGAACTTGAAACTCTAAAAGACTAGACTCTAAGACCAGCAACTAGACACGACGATGCAACCGCAAATTCAACAATGCAAAACCCTAAACAGATTATGCAAAGGCTCAGATTGGTTCGGATATGATGAACTAACCCTAATTTTTTTTTGTGGCTTTTTCGTGGACTGTAGGTATGAAGAACAGACTCGATCTAAACTACGAAAAACTGTAAAATCTCACCGAGCAACCTGGAAATCTGATACCACTTGATAGAGGCAAAGGTGTCCCGTCTTTCGATGAGATGGTGGATTTCGCTTTGGTGGAAGTCGACTTTGACGATCCGACTACGAACGTGCGAGGACGTCGCGCCTTAGCAATCGCTAAACCAACTCCGAGAGGTTATTGACCACGCCGGAGCACGATCAACCTGACCACGAGGGTCTGTTTCCTGCGAGCAAACGAAGAACAAGCAAGAAATTGAGATTGCAATCTGGATATTGCGAATATAAGATGAAAGCTTTATTGATCAAGGTGGGGTTCTGTGACGCCTTTGTCTGGTCGTTGAACACAAACGAAGTACGCGAAGTTGCAGCTATGGCGAACTTTTAATCTAAACAAAACCCAAAGTCTAAACGATTCCCTAAGGGCTGTATATATGGAGGAAGAGGGGGGAATTTCGTGGCCCTTGGTGGAGGGGTCCGAAATCAACCCTATCTCTTGTTTCCCCACACATACGGACTCTAAAAATAGCCTATACTGATGTATTTCGAAATTACATGGGCCTGGCCCAATAATAAGGTGACGCAGCACCTAAAATAGCCTCGGGATGAAATTTATGAAGTGGCGTCTTGTATATTTCGTCCAAGGCTTCATGCACCCATTATGGTGGCTTCAAAGTCCTGAAATCATCACTTGTAACTCCGTTCTTGTTTCCCTTGCGCATGCCATCATCTCCATGCTTGTTCTTGCTCCAATGTTCATCCTTCTCCAAGCTAGGCCCTTCATTTGGAAGCAAAACAAATGTATCCAATTTAGGCAGCATCATATTCTCATGAACATTAGAATCATTACCAAGAAACGAAAGTACCTGGTAATTTAGTTGGCGTGCACGAGCTCTAGTAATTGGTCCAGTATGTATAGCAGCAGGGGCTGTGGGTGTAACAATTGTATTGATGTCCTCATCACTTCCTTCTGCTGATCCACGTCCCATCGCTTCGTCGCATCCATGTCTGACGCCCGCCGAGCCTGCGCTGAGCGCCGAGCCGCTCTCTCCGCACGCGTCACCCAGACGGCTCCTGTCGGCAGACCTCCCCGTCATTCACCGTTGCCTACCGCCAACGCCGCCACCGGCCCGGTGGGGAACGAGCAGCAAGCATCCTCGCTGCACCCCTCGGTGTGGCGGGACAGCCGCACTGCCACTCCGTCGCTGACCCCAGCCGGCTCGTCGTCCCATGCTCGTCACGCCCCCACGGACGCGCAGGCCGCGCTGCTTTTGGCGCGCGAGCTCCTGCGTTACCGCCCCGTCGACGACCTCTATGAGGAATGGCTCGCTCGCATCACCGAGCTCGTTAACACCGCAGGGAGCTCTCATCGCGCCATCTGTCTCATTGCCTCGCCCTCCACCAAGAACGGGCGACGTCGCTCATGGAGTGCCTCCACAACCTCTGCCCCAAGACAGCGCCCTGGAGCCAAGGCACGCGGCCCTTGGGCGTGACCCACCTTGTCCGGCGCCCGCATGAGAAGGAGGAAGCTGTCAAGAAATCCCTCGACCTCAAGAAGTCGCCCCCGTGCTCCCTGCACCGGCATGACAAGACCGCGTACTACCTATGGCAGCAGTACGCGGGTACCATCAAGAGAAAGCTCCGTGTCAGCAAAGGGCCCCGGTGACCACGGCAGGCTGCCGCGCCTTCACCCCCGAGTTGTGTAGCGTTGCCTGGCTGGGAAATTTCAAGCCGGACATGCCTCCTGGCTATGATGGCACCCCCGACCCCGCGGAGTTCTTGCAGCTCTACGAGCTGAGCATCGAGGCGGCCAAAGGGGACGAGGAAGTCATGGCGAATTGGTTTCCCATGGCACTCAAGGATGGTGCCCGCTCGTGGCTCCTGAACCTGCCTCCCGGCTCGATCTCCTCCTGGGACGAGATGCGCAGCCGCTTCATCGCCAACTTCCAGGGCACTCACGACCGCCCCCCGGCCGCGGGTGACCTGCGCTGCATCAAGCAGCAGCCCGGGAAGACCTTGCAGAAATACATCTAGCGCTTCAACAACATCCGCCTCAAGATCCCCAAGGTGACGGACGAGGCCATCATCTCAGCGTTCTCTGATGGCGTCCGTGACGTCAAGATGAAGGAGGAGCTCGCCATCCACGAGGAGTTGTGCACATCCCTCTAGTTGTTCAACCTGGCGACCAAGTGCGCAAGAGCTGAGGAGGGACGCCTCTCCCTCCTTGAGCTCCCAGCTACCGACCCGGAAGAGAAGAAGACCAAGGCCAAGGACGTGAATCACAAGGGAGTGACCGTGCTTGCGCGGAACCAGACACGAAGCACGGCAGGGACTAGCCGGAGTCGTCCATGGGCAGCCGACCGTTCTGCGCCTACCACAACCTCCACACCCACAACACCAATGATTGCCAGGAGCTTAGGGCCGTTCGAAAAGGACGCTTCGGTCGACGCCCCAAGCACAATGACTGGGGCTATGGCCGAGGAGGTGGACATGGCGGAGGACGATGGGACGACCGTGGCCCTCGCAAGGAGTGGCGTGACCGACCTCGTGAGGATCGCTGGCAGGACCAGCCTCGTGAGGATGCCTGGAGGGATCAGCCTCGCGAGGACCGCCCCCAGGGTAACATAGGTCTTCCTCTACTGCCGCCGCCGCCAAGAAGGAATGATGACCATCATCAGCAAGAGAGGGCCGGGGGCTTCCAGGAGCCACATGCTATCGCTTGCCCTCCCCAGGCTCGAGGCCACACGCCCGCTCAGGTGGTCCAGGTGCGCCATCACCTTCTGCTCGGCAGATCAACGCAAGTGCGTGGCTACTGCTGGCGTTCTCCTGATGCTCTGTTCACCCGTCATCAGCAACGTGCAAGTCACCAAGACCCTCATCGATGGCGGCGTAGGGCTTAACGTCCTGTCCATTGAGATGTTCGACAACCTTCAAGTGCCATATGATCAGCTTCAGCCCACCAAGCCCTTCTTAGGAGTTACCAACGGTTCCACCACCCCGATAGGGCAGGTCCGCCTCCCTGTCACCTTCGGACAACGCGACAACTACCGCACCGAGCTCATCGACTTCGACGTCGCCCACATCCATCTGCCGTACAATGCCATCCTTGGGTATCTAGCCCTGGCCAAGTTCATGGCAGTGACCCACCATGGCTACAAGGTGATAGAGGCAAAGGTGTCCCGTCTTTCGATGAGATGGTGGATTTCGCTTTGGTGGAAGTCGACTTTGACGATCCGACTACGAACGTGCGAGGACGTCGCGCCTTAGCAATCGCTAAACCAACTCCGAGAGGTTATTGACCACGCCGGAGCACGATCAACCTGACCACGAGGGTCTGTTTCCTGCGAGCAAACGAAGAACAAGCAAGAAACTAAGATTGCAATCTGGATATTGCGAATATAAGATGAAAGCTTTATTGATCAAGGTGGGGTTCTGTGACGCCTTTGTCTGGTCGTTGAACACAAACGAAGTACGCGAAGTTGCAGCTATGGCGAACTTTTAATCTAAACCAAACCCAAAGTCTAAACGATGCCCTAAGGGCTGTATATATGGAGGAAGAGGGGGGAATTTCGTGGCCCTTGGTGGAGGAGTCCGAAATCAACCCTATCTCTTGTTTTCCCACACATACGGACTCTAAAAATAGCCTATACTTATGTATTTCGAAATTACATGGGCCTGGCCCAATAATAAGGTGACGCAGCACCTAAAATAGCCCCGGGACGAAATTTATGAAGTGGCATCTTGTATATTTCGTCCAAGGCTTCATGCACCCATTATGGTGGCTTCAAAGTCCTGAAATCATCACTTGTAACTCCGTTCTTGTTCCCCTTGCGCATGCCATCATCTCCATGCTTGTTCTTGCTCCAATGTTCATCCTTCTCCAAGCTAGGCCCTTCATTTGTAAGCAAAACAAATGTATCCAATTTAGGCAGCATCATATTCTCATGAACATTAGAATCATTACCAAGAAACGAAAGTACCTGGTAATTTAGTTGGCGTGCACGAGCTCTAGTAATTGGTCCAGTATGTATAGCAGCAGGGGCTGTGGGTGTAACAATTGTATTGAT